>NW_022681471.1:27888996-28176454 GCF_009764315.1 Trachypithecus francoisi
GATTATATTCTGTCTCTTTATGCCAGGACCACACTGAAATATGTTTTATTTTGTAATATATTTTGGAAATCAGGAAGTGTGAGTCCTTGAACTTTGTTCTTCTTTTTCAGAATTGTTTTGGTTATTTGGAGTCCTTGAGATTCTACCTGAATTTAGGATGAATCATTCTATTTTGAGTCAGGTTTTGATAAACAATATTTTTCTAGGAACATGCCTTTTTTTTTTTTTTTTTTTTTAAACAGAATCTAGCTCTGTCGCCCAGGCTGGAGTGCAGTGGCATGATCTTGGCTCACTGCAACTCTGCCTTCTGGGTTCAAGCAATTCTCCTGCCTCAGCCTCTCGAGTAGCTGGGATGACAGGCACCCGCTACCACGTCCAGCTAATTTTTGTACTTTTAGTGGAGACAGAGTTTCACTGTGTTGGCCAGGCTGGTCTCGAACTCCTGACCTCAGGTGATCCACCCACCTCGGCCTTCCAAAGTTCTGGGATTACAAGCGTGAGCCACCGCGCCCGGCTGGAACATGCCCATTTTGTTGAAGTTTTCAAGCTGATTAGCATAAAGTGTTTTGGTTTTATTTTTTCATTGATTTATTATTAAGAAACTTCTTGGGTTGGCCGGGCGCGTTGACTCACGCCGGTAATCCCAGCACTTTGGGAGGCCAAGGAGGGCGGATCACAAGGTCAGGAGATCGAGATCATCCTGGCTAACACAGTGAAACCACGTCTCTACTAAAAATACAAAAAATTAACCGGGCGTGGTGGCGGGCGCCTGTAGTCCCAGCTACTCAGGAGGCTGAGGCAGGAGAATGGCGTGAACCCGGGAGGCAGAGTTTGCAGTGAGCCGAGATCATGCCACTGCGCTCCAGCCTGGGCAACAGAGCGAGACTCTGTCTCAAAAAAAAAAAAAAGAAAGAAACTTCTTGAGTCAAAACCCGATGACGTTGCTTAATGTTCATTTATTTTTAACCTACAAAAATTGCAGCTTCATCTTGTTCAACCTAATACACACGAAAGAGAATATGCTGCTTAGATGAATCATAAAGAATGATGATCAACTATTGCACATCTGTCCCCACTGACAGCCATCATGGACCCTTCTTTTTCCCTTCACAGTTAGTCCTAGCCTTTCCTTGGTTTTCTTATACTTGTCCCAAATATGAATTAGCCTTGAACAATAAAGTATTTACTTTTGCAGCAATTTTTTTTTTGGTTTTATTTTTTAAAAGTGTTAACTAGAGTCACCATGCTGTACATCAGATCTCTGGAACGTCTCCATCTTGCATAACTGAAACTTGGTACCCTTGGCCAGCATTTCCCCATTTCCCCTACCCCAGTCCTGGCGGCCACTGTTCCGTTTTGTTTCCATGAGGCTGACATTTTTACATTCTGCATGAGCGAGGTCATGCAGTATTTGTCTTTCTGTGCCTGGCTTATTTCACTTAATGTAATGTCCTCCGGATTCCTCCATGTTGCAAATGGCAGGATTGCCTTCTTTTTATTATTTATTTATTTATTTATTTTGAGACGGAGTCTTGCTCTGTTGCTGAGGCTGGAGTGCAGTGGCTCAGTGTAAGCTCCGCCTCCCGAGTTCACGCCCTTCTCCTGCCTCAGCCTCCCGAGTAGCTGGGACTACAGGCGCCGCCACCTCGCCCGGCTAGTTTTTTGTATTTTTTAGTAGAGATGGGGTTTCACTGTGTTAGCCAGGATGGTCTTGATCTCCTGACCTCGTGATCCACCCGCCTTGGCCTCCCAAAGTGCTGGGATTACAGGCGTGAGTCACCGCGCCCAGCCAGGATTGCCTTCTTTTTAAGGGCTGAATAGTGATCCACTGTGTATCTGTACCACATTTTCTTTATCCATTCATCTGTTGGTGGGCACTTCATTTGATTCCATATCTTGGTGATTGTGAGTAGTGCTGCAATGGACATGCAAGTGTAGATATTGCTTTGATATACCGATTTCATTTCCTTTGGATACATACCCAGAAATGGGATTGCTGGACTGTATGGTCATTCTCATTTTAAATATTTTGAGGAACCACCATGCATACCATTTTCCATACTGGCTGTACTAGTTTCCAATCCCACCAACAGTGTGGAAATGTTCCCTTTTCTCCACCCCCTCACCAAAGTTTGTCTTCTTTTGTGTTTTTTAAAACAGTTATTCTAATTTGAGCGAGGTGGTGTCTCATTGTGGTTTTGAGTTGCATTTCCCTGATGATTGGTGATGTCGAGCATTGTTTTTCTTTCTTTCTTTCTTTCTTTCTTTTTTTTTTTTTGTTTGAGATGGAGTTTTGCTCTTTCACCCAGGCTGGAGTGCAGTGGTGCGATCTCGGCTCACCACAACCTCTGCCCCCCGGATTCAAGCGATTCTCCTGCCTCAGCCTCTGGAATAGCTGGGATTACAGGCACATGCCACCACACCTGGCTAATTTTTGTATTTTTTAGTAGAGACAGGGTTTCACCATGTTGGCCAGCTGGTCCCGAACTCTTGACCTCAGGTGATCTACCCACCTTGGCCTCCCAAAGTGCTAGGATTACAGGCATAAGCCACTGCACCCAGCTGATGTTGAGCATTTTTTTCTTCTTTTTGAGACGGAGTCTCGCTCTGTCGCCCAGGCTGGAGTGCAGTGGCCAGATCTCAGTTCACTGCAAGCTCCGCCTCCCGGGTTTATGCCATTCTCCTGCCTCAGCCTCCCGAGTAGCTGGGACTACAGGTGCCCGCCACCTCGCCTGCCTAGTTTTTTGTATTTTTTAGTAGAGACGGGGTTTCACCATGTTAGCCAGGATGGTCTCGATCTCCTGACCTCGTGATCCGCCCGTCTCGGCCTCTGAAAGTGCTGGGATTACAGGGTTGAGCCACCGCGCCCGGCCTTATGAGCATTTTTTAAAATAGACCTATTCACCATTTGTATGTCTTCTTTTGAGAAATGCCTGTTCAGGTCCTTTGCCCATTTTAAATTGGGTTATTTATTTCTGGTGTTTATTTTTTCAATTTTCAATTTTTAATTTTTAGGAGTACATAGTAGGTGTAACTGGGTTATTTTAACTTGGTTAGAAAATACGTTTGCTTGCTATTGAGTTGTTTGAGTTCCTTATGTGTTCTGTGTATTAACCTTGTATCGGATGGTTTACAACTATGTTCTTCCATTCCGCAGGTTGTCTCTTCACTCTGTTGATTGTTTCCTCTGCTGTGCAGAAGCTTTTTAGTTTGATGCAAACTCATTTGTCTGTTTTTGTTTTGTTGCCTGTACTTTTGGTGTCATATTGAAAAACTTATTTCCCAGACCAGTGCCAAGAAGTTTTTCCCCTAAGTTTCTTCTAGTAGTTTTCTAGTTTCGGGTCTCATATTTGAATCTTTAGTCCATTTTGAGTTGATCTTTGTGCATTGTGTGAGATAAGGGTCCAATTTCATTATTCTGCAAGTGAATATCCAGTTTTCCCAACACCATTTGTTGACAAGACTGTCTTTTGTCTATCATGTGTTATTGGCACCTTTGTCAAAGATCAATCCATTGTAAATGCATAGATTTATTTCTGGGTTCTCTATTCTGTTACATTGGTATGTGTCTGTTTTCATGCCAGCACCATGCTCTTTTGGTTACTATAACTTTGTATATATTTTGAGATCAGATAGCATGAGTCTTCCAGTTTTGTTCTTTTGTTCAAGATTGCTTTGGCTGTTTGGGGTCACTTGTGGTTTCATATACATTTTAGAATTGCTTTTTCTAGTTCTGTGAAAAATCTCATGGGAATGTTGATAGGGATTACATTGAATGTGTAGATCACTTTGGGTAGTATAGACATTTAACAATGTTAATTATCCCAATCCATGAACACAGGATATCTTTCCATTTATTTGTGTTGTCTTCAGTTTCTTTCATCAGTGGTTTACAGTTTTCAGTGTATAGGTCTTTCACCTCCTTGATTAAGCTTATTCCTAAGTATTTTATTTTTATAGCTATTATAAATGAGATTGTTGTGTTGATTTCCTTTTTGGATAACAAAATAAATCTTCTTTGATGATTTCTTTTTTAGAAAGTGCATTGTTAGCATAAGAAATGCTACTAGTGGGACATGATGCTCACACCTGTAATCCCAGCACTTTGGGAGGCCAAGGCAGGAGGATCACTTGAGCCCAGAAATTCAAGACCAGCCCAGGCAACCAAACCAGACCCTGTCTCAATAATAGTAATAATAATAAGAAGAATAAGATAGTAATTAGCCAGGCATGATGGTGCACATTTGTAGTCCCAGCTACTCAGGAAGCTGAGGTGGGAGGAGCCCAGGAGGTCAAGCCTGCAGTGAACTGTGATCTAGCCACTGTACTCCAGGTGGAGTGACAGAGCAAGATTCTGTCTCAAAAAAAAAAAAAAAAAAAAAGAAAAAGAAAGAAAAGAAAGAAATGCTATTAATTTTTGTATGCTGATTTTGTATACTGCACCTTGACTGAATTCTAATAGCTTTTCGGTGGAGTCTTTAGGGTTTTCTATATACAGGATTATGTGATCTGCAAACAGAGACAACTTAATCTCTCTCTCTCTCTCTCTCTCTCTCTCTTCTTTTTTAGACGAGCGTCACTCTGTTGTCCAGGCTGGAGTGCAGTAGCGTGATCTCGGCTCACTGCAACCTCCGCCTCTCAAGTTCAAGTGATTCTCCTGCCTCAACCTCTCGAGTAGCTGGGATTACAGGCATGCGCCACCACACCCGCCTAATTATTGTATTTTTAGTAGAGATAGGGTTTCACTATGTTAGCCAGGCTGGTCTCGAACTCCTGACCTCAGGTGATCTGCCCACCTCGGCCTCCTAAAGTGCTGGGATTACAATATGAGCCACTGAGCCTGGCCTGATTTGAATTTTTTTTTTCTTGCCTCATTGCTCTGGCTAGGCCTTCCAGGACTATGCTGAGTAGAAGTGGTGAGAGTGGGCATCCTTGTCTTACTCCTGATCTCAAAGGAAAGTTTTCAGCTTTTCCCATTGAGTATGATGTTAGTTGTGGCCTTGTCATATATGGCCTTTATGATGTTGAGGTATATTCCTTCTATACCTAATTTGTTGAGAGTTTCTTTTTAATTTTGTTTTTTTTTTTTTTTTTTTGTAGAGACAGGGCCTCTCTATGTTGCCCAGGCTGGTCTTGAACTCCTGGGCCCAAGTGATCCTCCTGCCTTGGCCTCCCAAAGTGCTAGAACTACAGGCACGCACCATTGTACCTGGCTAATTTGTATTTGTTTGTTTTTTGAGACACGGTGTTGCTCTGTCACCCAAACTGGAGTGTACTGATATGATCCTGGCTCACAGCAGCCTGGAACTCTAGGGCTCAAGCCTCCAGAGTAGCTGGGACTACAGGCACTATCACCATGCCTGGTTAATTTTTATTTATTTATTTATTATTTATTTATTTATTTATTTATTTATTTTTTTGTAGACGTGTCTTGCTATGTTGCCCAGGCTGGTCTGAACTCCTGGGCTCAAGAGATCCTCCTGCCTCAGCATCCCAAAGTGCTGAGATTACAGGTGTGAGCCACTGCACCAGGCCAAGAGCTAATTTTGTTTTTTAAAATCATGAAAGAATGTTGGATTTTGTCAAATGCTTTTTCTGCATCATTCGAGAAATGATTTTATTCTCCATTCTGTTAATGTGGTGCATCACATTTATTGGTTTGCATATATTGAACCACCCTTGCATCCCAGGGATAAATTCTACTTGCTCACGGTGAATGATCCTTTTAATCTGCTATTGAATTCGGTTTGCTAGTATTTTGTTGAAGATTTTTGCACCTGTGTTCATCAGGGATATTGGCCTGTAGCTTTTTTTCTTTTAGTGTTCTTGTCTGGCTTTGATATCAGGGAATTTTCTGACCTCATAAAATGAGTTTGGAAGTGTTCCCTCCTCTAGTTTTTTGGAAGTTTAAGAAGGATTGGTATTAGTTCTTTAGATGTTTGGTAGAATTTATCAATGAGCCATCAGGTCCTGGGCTTTTCTTTGATGAGAGACTCTTTATTACTTGTCCAATCTCCTTACTCATTATTGGTCTGTTCAGATTTTCTATTTCTTCTTAAGTCAGTCTTGGTAGGTTGGATGTGTCTAGGAGTGTATCCATTTCTTCTAGGATACCCAATTTATTGGAGTATAATTATTCATAGTAGTTTCTTTTCTCTCTCTTTTTTTTTTTTTTTTTTTTTTTTTTTTTTGGAGATGGAGTCTCACTCTGTTGCCCAGGCTGGAGTGCAGTGGCACAATCTTGGCTCACTGCAAGCTCCACCTCCTGGGTTCACGCCATTCTCCTGCCTCAGCCTCCCGAGTAGCTGAGATTACAGGCATGTGCCACCATACCCACCTAATTTTTTGTATTTTTAGTGGAGACAGGGTTTCACCGTGTTAGCCAGGCTGGTCTTGATCTCCTGACCTCATGATCCACCCGCCTTGGCCTCCCAAAGTGCTGGGATTACAGGCGTGAACCACTGCGCCCGGCCTATTCGTAGTAGTTTCTTATGATCCTTTGCATTTCTGTGGTATTGGTTATAATGTCTCATTTCTGATTGATTTATTCGAGTCTTATCTCTTCTTACTTGGTCTAGCTAGAGGTTTATTGATTTTATCTTTAAAAAAAATCCCAACTCTTGGTTTCATTGATCTTTTCTGTTATTTTTCTAGTCTCTATTTCATATATTTCTGCTTTGATCTTTGTTGTTTCCTTCTTTCTGCTGACTTTGGGCTTATTTTGTTCTTCCTTTTCTAGTTCCTTGATGTGTAAAGTTAGGTTGTTTGAAATCTTTCTTACTTCTATTTTCTTTTCTTTTTTTTTTTCCAGTGACTCTTGTGCCTCAGCCTCCCAAGTAGCTGGGACTACAGGCATGTGCCACCACGCCCACTAATTTTTGTATTTTTAGTAGAGACGGGTTTTCACCATGTTGCTCAGGCTGGTCTTGAACTGATGGCTTCAAGTGACCCACCAACCTTGGCCTTCCAAAGTGCTGGGATTATAGGTGTGAGCCACTATGCCCAGCTTCTTTCTTATTTCTTAATGGAGGCATTTAAGACTCTAAACTTCCCTCTTGGAATTGCTTTGCTGCACACCGCATTTTGTATGTTGTGTTTCCACGTTCATTTGTCTCAAGAGATTTTTTTTGGTTTCCCTTTTGGTTTCTTCTTTGACCCATCAGTTGTTCAGGAGGGTGTTGTGTATTTCCACATATCTGTGAGTTTTCCAGTTTGCTTTCTGTTAGTGATTTCTCTTTTGTGGTTGGGAAAGATGCTTAATGTGATTTGATCTTCTTGAATTTGTTTTTTTTTTTTTTTTTTTTTGTTTTTTTTTTTTTTGAGGCGGAGTCTCGCTCTGTCGCCCAGGCTGGAGTGCAGTGGCTGGATCTCAGCTCACTGCAAGCTCCGCCTCCCGGGTTCACGCCATTCTCCTGCCTCAGCCTCCCAAGTAGCTGGGACTACAGGCGCCCGCCACATCGCCCGGCTAGTTTTTTGTATTTTTTAGTAGAGACGGGGTTTCACCGTGTTAGCCAGGATGGTCTCGATCTCCTGACCTCGTGATCCGCCGTCTCGGCCTCCCAAAGTGCTGGGGTTTACAGGCTTGAGCCACTGCGCCCGGCCGCCTCCCACTACTTTTTACTGTGGAGATGCAAATTAAAGCCACAGTAAAATATCTTTTTTTTTTTTTTTTTTTTTTTTTTGGCAGAGTCTCACTCAGTCGCCCAGGCTAGAGTGCAGTGGTGCGATCTCGGCTCACTATGAGCTCCACCTCCGGGTTCATGCCATTCTCCTGCCTCAGCCTCCAAGTAGCTGGGACTAAAGGCGCCCACCACCATGCCCGGCTAATTTTTTTTATTTTTAGTAGAGACGGGGTTTCACTGTGTTACCCAGGATGGTCTTGATCTCCTGACCTCGTGATCCACCCGCCTCAGCCTCCCAAAGTGCTGGGATACAGGCGTGAGCCACCGCGCCCGGCCACCTTTTTTTTTTTTTTTTGAGGTGGAGTCTCACTCTATCACCCAGGCTGGAGTGCAGTGGCACAATCTCAGCTCACTGCAACCTCTGCCTCCCGGGTTCAAGCGATTCTCCTGCCTCAGCTTTCCGAGTAGCTGGGATTACAGGTGCACGCCACCACACCTGGCTAATTTTTATGTGTTTAGTAGAGACAGAGTTTCTTTTCCTGAAACGCAGAGGTGGAGATGTCAGGTTGGTGAAAGGAGGTAGTATTCAAATGGCTTCTTTTCCTGGTGCCTGGTAGCCTTTGACCCCACGGCATATCATGGTGCAACACCCTGCTCTTGTCAACTGGAGTCAGGTTCCTGGGAAAGGCACTGGGCACCGTCAGGTTAGAGCCCCTGTGCAAGCTGAGGTGGGACATTGGCTCCTTGGGACCATCCATGCCAAGCCCCTCCTGGACAGGCTTCATAATCCTCAGGGGAGCATGTGCCCCAGTATAAAGACTACTCTTCTAGAACGTCAAAT
The DNA here is from genome assembly GCF_009764315.1 of Trachypithecus francoisi. NCBI lineage: Eukaryota > Metazoa > Chordata > Mammalia > Primates > Cercopithecidae > Trachypithecus > Trachypithecus francoisi. Next base: position 27,897,460 of record NW_022681471.1, read on the forward strand.
CAGAGCACTGGCAAGGGACATGCAGGGTCACATGGGCTTTCTCCCTCCTTTCTGGCTGGAGACTTAAGACTGTTCCAAAAGATGATGATTCACTGCGTCACCGAGCATGGGCAGCATATGAGACCGCAGACACCCTCAATCACATCATTCTGTATTCACCTAGCGGTTGCTATGTACCTCCACGCCAGGCACTGTACTACCAGACACTGAGGATCCGGTGGGGAGCGAGAGGGACTTGGGGACTGAGTCAATAGGACACAGGCTAGTGGAATAGGGAAGGATGACGGAGACAGAGGGTCAGATGATCCCCACGGTTCTGCCTGGGGCACCTGAAGGAAAGTCAGAAAGGAAGCCAGGTTGAAGAGGGATGGCAGTGAGTTTTGTGTCTGGTCTGCAGGACAGGGATGCCAGGTTCAGGGGAGGACAGGTAGGAGGTGTGCGTCACAGGTAGAGGCAATTGCTGTAGGCCTGGGGTCTGATGGGAAGAGACGCTAAATCATAGTTCATGATTCTTTTTCAAAATTGTAATGCAAAGAGCCCTCATGCATTTTATAGCATGTACTGTGCAAGTTTTGAGGGTGTCAGGAAGGAGAAACATGCTCCTTTGTCCCTGAAGCTCACAGGCTAGCGGACATGGCAAACACGTAAGAGAAGGGAGAAGAAGTCAGTCCGCAGAGAGCAGCTTTGGGTTTGCCTCTGATGCTGGCCCTGGTCCAGTTCAACCAAATCCAGTGGAAACAGAGAGCTGAGAAAGCGGGAGAGTTGAGCTCACTGATGCTTGGATTTTACAGATGAATCTGGAGGTGGTTTCTCCCAGTGCTGACATCCAGGCACTGCAGGTGCCACAGAGAAACATGGAAGGGCCTTGTGGAGACCATCGCGCCTGGCATCCTTCCCCCTTTTAGAACTGGAGCGAGACAACCATGCCTGCTATCACTACTCTTTCTTTACAGTGTCGGTCCAACACTGTAATGGTCTGACAGTCCTGCAGGCTGGAAGTCCAGGATCATGGTGCCAGCAGGGTGGGTTTCTTCCAAGGCCTCTCTTCTGGGTGGTGGCCTCACGTGGCCTTTCCTCTGTGGGCACGTGCCCTTGGTGCCTCCCATCACTTTTTTCCAAGTTCACTCTGATCCCTTGAATCAGTTATCACTCCCCCGCTTGTTTTCCAGCTTCTGTGATGTTCCTGGCAGGCGTTCCTCTCACTCTCTGCTGTGAACTCTTCCCTTTTTACATCTGCATCCCTTTGCATTCCTTTTAGTGGCGTTTGGAGGAGAAGCAAGGGCTGAAGTTGTTCCCACTCATGTCTTTCGCCCCAGGTGCCCCTGATGTTTCAGCTCCCAGTGGTGCCTGGAGGGAGATCCCTCTGTAGTTCATAATATCATTTCTATTTTTACTTTTTTTTTTTTTTTGAGATGGAGTTTTGCTCTTGTCACCCAGGCTGGAGTGCAGCAGTAGGATCTCGGCTCAATGCAACCTCTGCCTTCCAGTTTCAAGTGATTCTCCTGCCTCAGCCTCCCAGGAAGCTGAGATTACAGGTGCCTGCCACCACGCCCAGCTAATTTTTGTATTTTTAGTAGAGACGGGGTTTCGTCATGTTGGCCAGGATGGTCTCGAACTCCTGACCTCAGGTGATCCACTCACCTTGGCCTCCCAAGGTGCTGGGATTAGAGGCGTGAGCCACCGCGCCTGGCCACACTTTTTTTCTTTTCTTTTTTTTAAATTTCCTCATAGTACTGCTTGGGCTACATGGCTTACGCTTTTGTACATAGTTTTCATTGTTCGGTTCTAAATGCTTTTAGATTTTCATTATAATTCTTCTCAGACCAGTGCATTAGTTTTAATTTTTTTTAATTTAAAAACTAATTTATTTTTATAGAGATGGGGGGGGTCTCACTATGTTGCCCAGGCTGGTCTTGAACTCCTGGGCTCAAGCGATCCTCCGGCCTTGGCCTCCCAAAATTCTGGGATTATAGGTGTGAGGCACCATGTCTGGCCAGTAGTGTATCTTTAAATTTCCAAACATAGGGGAGCCCTTAGCTTTAGTATGGCTGCCAATTTCTGCCTTTATTCTATTGCATCAAGAACATGGCTGGTGTGATGTGAGTTCTTTTGCTATTTGCTGAATCTTGTTTTGCAGCCTAGAACATGGTGAGTGTTAGTAAATGTCCAAGGTGAACTTAAAAACAATGTGTGGTCTGTAGTTTTTGGGTGTCCACTAAATTAAGCTTGTTCAACTTTTCCATATTCTTTTTTTTTTTTTTGACAGAGTCTCGCTCTGTTGCCCAGGCTGGAGTACAGGGGCACGATCTCAGCTCACTGAAACCTCAAGTTCAAGTGATTCTCCTGCCTTAGCCACCTGAGTAGCTGGGATTACAGGCACGAGCCACCACATCTGGCTCATTTTTATATTTTTTATTTTAGTTTCAGCATGTTGGCCAAGCTGGTCTCGAACTCCCGACCTCAAGTAATCTGCCTGCCTTCGCCTCCCAAGTGTTGGGATTACAAGCATGAGATGCTATGCCTGGCCTAATTTTTCTACATTCTTACTAATTGAGTCTGCTTAGACCACAGTTCCAGTGAGAGGTGGTATAATTTCCTGCGTGGAGAATGTGCTTATTTATTATTTTTCCTTTTCTTGTTTTGTAGTCATTTGAGGCTCTATCATTATGCAGGCACACAAGATCAGAATGGCTAATGCTTTTTTTTTTTCCTGTCACCCAAGCTGAAGTGCAATGGCGTGATCTTGGCTCACTGCAACCTTCTCCTCCCAGGTTCAAGCAGTTCTGCCTCAGTCTCCCAAGTAGCTGGGACTACAGGTATGAGCCACCATGCCTGGCTAATTTTGTACTGCAGTAGAGATGGGGTGTCACCATGTTGGTCAGGCTGGTCTCGATCTCCTCACCTCAGGTGATCTGCCCGCCTTGGCCTCCCAAAATGCTGGGATTACAGGCGTGAGCCACCACGCCTAGCCGCTAATACTTCTTTTAAAATAATTTACTTATTTATGTATTTATTATTTCCCCCACCCCTCCCCCGCCAGTGAATGCTTTGGAATGAATACTCATCAGTATGCTGCAACCTCTTTTATCCTAATAATGATTTTGCCCTGGAGCCTAGTTTGTACGATATGAGCTTCTCTCCACTAGCTTCCTTTGCATGGTCTTTGCCAGATGTGTCTCCTTCTATCTGTAGCAATTAGAGCCATTCCAGCTATGTGTCAAAATAAACAAAAGGGGTTTATGATCAAGCATGGGCGACTTACACAATCGTCAGAAGAAATGGAGGAACAACTTCCAGCCCTCCGAATCGGCCACCTCCTGGGATCAGGAATAATAAATCCTAATCTCAAAATGCAGGTAAACAGTCTACTTCCTGTCCCTAAATGAGATGCCAAGCATGCCCCTCCCCTCAACCAGGCTGTCTCCATCCAACTTCAACGACCACTGGCCTCCCTGCTGACCCATGTCCCACTGAGGAGCACCAAGCTCTGAACCAACCGCCTGTGCACCATCCCCTCAGGCTGCACCTGCTCCCCAGTCTGCCCCTCCTTTGGAGCTGCCTCTGTCCACCAAGGTGCTGTCACTCACCTAACCTTCCAAACCAGAACCCAGTGGCACCTTGCTGCCCCCTCCACTCCCGAAGAAGCTGCCCCCATGCCTGTCGAGTTCTTCCAACTGCTCGAAACTTCTGGAACTTCAGGCCTCAGCATGTCTTGTCTGGGTGGCTGCAATGGCTATGCTTGCTTCTCTCTCTCCATCAATCAATCAACCAATCGATCATCTATCAATCAACTATCCACCTATCAGTCTATAATGAATAATCTATCAATCTATATCATTTTCCTATATAATCAATCATTGATCTATCCCATGTATCTTCCTATCTACCTGTTATCATGTCTATCCATCTGTCTATCATTTATTGCCTCTATCATGTCTATCTTTCAATCATTTATCTATCACCAGGCACACTAGCATGTGGCTTTAGTCTCAGCAACTCAGAGGCTGAGGCAGGAGGACTGCTTGATGCTAGCGCATCGAGTCCAGACTGGGCAACATAGTGAGATCTCATCTCTAAAAAAAAATTTAAATCATCTATCATCTCTCTCTATTCATCTATCTATCCATGTATCTATCATGTATTATTTTTTATCTATCACTTATCACCCATCAATCATCCTCATCTATCAATCATCTCTATCAATCAGGTCTATACATGTATATATCTATGTATCAATTTATCCATCAATCTCTACCATCTATCTGCTTTTGAGGTGATATTCACAAAATATACAATCAATCCCTTAAAGTGCACAATTCAGTGGCATTTAGTATGCTCTATAGTTCCAGAACATTTTCTTCACAATAAAAAGAAATCTGAGGCTGGGTGGGGTGGCTCATGCCTATAATCCAGCACTGTGGGAGGCTGAGGCAGGACGATCGCTTGAGCTCAGCAGTTTGAGACCAGCCTGGGCAACATAGTGAGATCCTGCCTACAAAAGAAATCACAAAATTAGCAGGGTATGGTGGCACACGCCTGTAGTTCCAGCTACTCAGGAGGCTGGGGCAGGAGGATTGCTTGAGCCGGGGAGATCAAGGCTGCAGTGAGTTATGACTGCACCACTGCACTCCAGCCTGGGTGACAGGGTGAGATCCTGTCTCATTAAAAAATAAAAAATACACACTATATATATATATTTTTAAAAAGGACCCCCGCCCCATTTTCCTTCCCCTGCCCCAGCCCTTGACACCCACTTGTCTGCTTTCTGTCCCGATGAGCCTATTCTGGACGTTTGTGTCTGGCTTCTTTCATCCAGCACGAACTCTCGAGGTCTATCCGTCATGTTATGGCGGAATGGCACTGCGCTTATGGACAGGCTGTTTGTCCATTTGTCTGTGACGAGCACTCAGGCTGCCCCACCTTTGGGAGGCTACGGCCATCCATGCATAAAGGTATGGCCGTACAGCTGTTCTCAGTTCTAGTGCCTCTGAGGTCAGGTGGGCTGCTGCACCCCATTCCCACCGGCCACCCTCACATGCAGCCTGCAGAACTCGACACTGCTTCTCTGTTGCTGACAGCACCTCGGTGGCCTCTGGGCTAAGTCCTGCCTCTGTAGTGTGGCCTCCAAGGCCCGCCGGCCGCAGCCCTCCCTTCCCCTGCATGCATGCAGCACGAACACCCTGTGCTGTGCTCCTGGTTCCCCCCAGGTCCCTGCACAAATTGCCCCCTCTCCCTAGAAGAGCCAGCAGCACCCTGTGTGGCAGCTTAGACATCCCTTCTCTTGCCTTCGTGCTCCTCCCACAGGGACCAGCATGATCCCCTCCCCTAGTCCTATTTGGGCTCAGCCAGTATTTCTGTGCAATGTGTGTTGTGCAGGTTCTGCCCCCCACCATCATGGGAACCCTAAGAGCATTGGTGTGAGGCTTGGCAGAGGATATGTTGGACGGTGTCTCCTGGTGACTTTCCACCGCAGAAGGGCTTGGGGGTCAGGCCACTCCTTTCCCAAACTCACTCTTTCCCCACAGGCAACCCACTGCCTCTCCTCCATCTCTCCCCGAGACCCGCAGCAGACACCACCAGACTCTGAGGCAGGGAGGAAGGACTGCATTTGCAATGGAGGCTTTTACTGGGGGGACTGGGGGTGGTGCCCGGCCCAAGGGCTGAGGGCCTGGGAAAGGCACACGGTGGCGGTGGGGTCTCTTGGGCAGGCGCTGGCTCTACAGACAGCTCCTCCTGGTGGCCCCTCTTTGGCACTGAGCTGGGAACATGGTGCCCGCACTCCCGGCTGGCAAGCAGAGGCCCATGTGTCCCGGTGGCGGCTGGCAGTGTAGGCTGGCGGGGTGACGGCCGCAGGGGCTGGGTTTGGCACCGGTGGGAGCCAGGGCCCCATGGGACTCAGAGGCTGGGCCACCCCCGCTGCTGCAGGGTAGTCACATTGGCCATGGAGGGGCTACGAATAGGGAATCCAATAAATTAGGCTGTAGAAAGAAGAGGTGAGGGGCCGAGGGGGCTGGGGCTACATTCTCGCTCGGCAGGCAGTGCTGTGCGTCCCTCTCCCGTGGGCTCTTCAGGGCTCTTGTGGGGGAGAGGATGCAGGTGAGGGGCTCTGTGTGACCATGGGTCCCACTGGGTGGCTTTTATGGCATCCTATGGGACAGGAGCCTTGGCTGGCCACCCTCAGGGGCTGGATCATGGGGTCTTTGAGAGACTGACGAGGAGGGAATCATGGGGACTCGAGTCTCCGGAGGGAGGCCACCTGCAGCACCAGGGGCTGTGGCCTGAGTGGCTCCTGGGGCTCGGCTGCGCTGCTGTGGCTAGCACTGGGCCCCCTGTGCCCCAGCTTCCTCCGCGGAGCAAAGTAGAGGACTCACTGCCCTGGACAGGGCCCAGTCACTGTGGAACAGCCCCCCCAGGGAGTGGGAGGGACAGGGCGGGGGTTATGCAGGGCGTCACCCTCCATATCTACTTTCCCAAGGGCGGGAAGGGTCTTCTAGGAGGGGCCAGGCATGCAGGAGCAGGGTGCGTGCGCAGGTGGGTGCTGCTGTCTCCTTCAGGTGATCTGAGCTTGGGGGTGGGGCAGGGGCCGGGGAGGGCTGAGTCAGGTGGAGGCACCCTGGAGGCCGCCAGGGTCTTGTGGGCTAGGTGCCGGCACCTGTGCTGGGGCCATGGCCTCGCCCAGGATCTGGCAGAGCTCTTGGAGGCGCCGCTGCATCTTGGGAATGCCTGCCAGCTGCTGCTCCAGCCGCTGCTTCTCCTCCGTCAGGCTCAGGCGAGCAGCCGAGTCCAGCTTCTCGAACTTCCAGCCGCCCTCCCCGTCGAACTGTAGCAAGTGTGTGTGGTACTTCCTGGCCAGGAGAGGGACAGGGTCAGGGGCACGGCACGAGGGCTGCTGATGAGAGCCGCCTGCTGCTGCTGGGCTCACCAGGCCACGTCCTCCCCTCAGGCTGCCACTCCCAGCGACCCCAGGCAGGGAGAGAGGGCACCTACCACAGGGAGGGCCGGTGGGTGATGGAGAGCAGAGCGATACCCGCGTCCTTGGCTGCCTGGAAGATCTTGCCCTCCACATCGATGCTCACGGCACTGGTGCATTCATCCAGGAGGGCGTACTTGGGCCTGGGGGTCCGGGCCGAGAGGAGAGTCTGTGCACCCTCCAGGGCCCAGTACCTCAGCCCAGCTCAGGCTCCACTGAGCCCAGGCCTCCCCATGGCTGCGACTTCCCCTTCCAGGGGACCCTAGGGAGCCCAGAGTGCTCACCTGTGGTAGAACATGCGGGCCATGCCGATTCTTTGCTTCTCGCCACCCGACAGGACGTCCTTCCAGTCACACATAGCCTCCCAACCTGGGCGGGGACAAGGGTCTTGGCTCAGTTCCACCAGCACCCAGCCCTGGGGGCCGGCCGGGGAGCTGGGGGAGCTGTGGGAATGAGCTGGCTGTGATGACAGGGCCACTGTGCCTCTGTGTCCTTGTCCATCTGCCAGGCATTAATCATGGAGGAGTGGGGACTGGAATCATGCTTTCTCCTAGAAGAGATATGGTGGAGTCCCAGCCCCAGCACTTCAGTGTGACCTTATTTGGAGACAGGGCCTTCATGGAGGTGATCACACTAAGATGAGGTCATCAGAGTAGACCCTAATTCAATATGACTGTGTCCTCATAAAAAGGGGGTATGCGGGCAGAGGACGTGCATAGAGGGAACACGAGGTGAAGATATACAGGGAGAAGTGGGCCATCTGCGAGCCAAGGACAGAGGCCTGGAACACATCCTTCTGTCACGACACCCAGAAGCAGCCCACCCTGCTGGCAGCTGGAGCTCAGGCTGCTGGATCCAGGAGACGACCCACCCCTGCGGTTTATGGCAGCCCCAGGGCACCCACACAGTTCCCTGGCACAGAGCCCCAGAGCTGCCACAGTGCTCTCCCCAGACCAGGGGCTTGTCACCACCCACAGGGGTTGGGCCTCCTGTTACTGCCCTGTGCCAGCACTTTGGCAAGGCTCGAGTGGGCTGCTTGAACGAGCAGGTGAGTTGGCTGCTCCATTGGGCCGGGGCACTGCGGCAGAAGTGGTCCCTCCTGTATTCTCAGGCATGCTGCCTTCCCCTGCGGCCCAGGACTGGAAGTGGCGACAGGGTGTATGGCCACCAGAATAGAGATTACGCTTCCCAGGTGGCCTTGTGGTGAGGTGTGAGCATGAGACTAAGTTGTGGCCAATGAGATGTAACTGTAAGTATTCAATATGGCGGCTTCTGGAACTTTCCTTAAAAGATAGAAGGCACATACCTTTTGCCCCTGCCCTTCTACTTCCTCCATCCTACAGCCTGGGACATGATGTGAGGGCTGCAGCAGCCCCCCTGTATCATGAGGTGACTTTGGAAATGGAGGCCACACACAGCAGAGTGACCTGGTAGAAAAGCCTAGAGCCCTGGGACCTTCAGAGAGCAGGGCCAGCCCCGGCAACTGTGGCCTGGCTCTGTACAATAAACTCACAAACGATCTTAGCCACTAGTGCAGGGAGGCCGGTTCTGTTCCTCACAGCTCAACTCCATCCTAACGGCTCATGCTGGCTGGCCATAGGCCCTAGGCATTCAGGCTGCCACAGAGGCGGGAGGGGCCACGTGCTCAGGCAGGTCACAGGCAGGTCACAACACCCCAGCCATTTCCTGCAGGAGCCACTTCTCATGTTGAACTCATCTCAGAATCCACCCGACTCTGCTGCCCCAGCCCCCTGCAAGCGTCTGCACAAACCTCCTGACAGTAGCCATCACTGCACACATGTGCCTGCCCCTCCCAGGCTGCCCCTGCCCACCGCCCCATGGTCCTTCCAAGAGCGTCTGATCCTGCTCAGGGAAAGCCTAGGCTCCCGCCTGGTCCGGAGGGGACTCTGTGAGCTAGCCTCTCGCGCCACCAAGCCTGCGGGCCGCACTCCGCCCTGCTGTCCCTGGCTCCCCGACAGGGTAACCACTCAGCATTCTGCAGGGCTCAGCTCAGACCTCTTTTCTCTGGGAGAGGGTATCCTCGGTCCCCCAGTGAGGTGCACATCCCTGTTAGGTGCCCCCTTCCCTAGAGAACCCATGCCACCTGGGGCCATCTGTGTGGTGCTGGTCCTCCCTGGTAGGCAGGCCTTAGAGGCAGCACCCTCTGCCCCGCCCCTGTGGCACCTGGCACTTTAGACTCCTGGATGTTGAGATAATCTTCACTCCGTGGAGGCCAAGGGAGAGGCCACAGTGGGACAAAAGGTGGCTGCCAGCCCCAGGCCTCCTACCTCCCTCCCGCTGCAGGATGTGGTGCAGATGCACGATGTCCAGGATGGCTTCCAGGTCCTGCTCTGAGTAGCCCTTCCTTCGCATGTCCTCCACTGAGTCCGGGTAGATCACCTGGTCACGCAGGGAGCCCACAGACATATAGGGCCTGTGGGAAAGCTGGGTGTCCATAGAGGGAAGGGCTGGCCCTGCCTCTCCCAAGATACTCTGCGCCTCCCAGGCAGTGTCCACGTGCCACACTCACACGCACCCACACGCTCACGTCGCCGCCCGTGCACACACCCCACACAGATCCAAAACAGGGCAGTGGATTGGGTGGGTTTGGAGGGAGCAGGAACCATAGCCTGTCTCTGGCTCTGGGGACAGTGCCTTGGTGTCCTCTCCTGAGGTGCTGACTCTTCAGCACTTCCTGGGCCTCTGCAGGAAGCCATGTGTGAGCGCACAGGCAGGAAGAGGTGCAGGAGAGATGCATGGGCTTCCTCACCTCTGCGGGATGTAGAACATGCGCTGGGGTGGGGGCTTGTAGAGCACACCGCCGTACGTGGGCCAGAGCCCACCCAGGATCCGGAACAGGGAGCTCTTGCCGCAGCCGTTGGGGCCCGTGATGAGCAGATGCATGCCTTCCTCCACCTGCAGGGGCAACAGCCACTGACGCCAGAGAGCGCAGGCTCCTTCCCGTACCCTATGGCCTCCTGCCCAGCCTTGAGAGGCTCCCAATGCCCGAGGCCAGCAGGCGGGCCATTCTTGATCTGTTGATAAAGGACAGCAGGGCCTGGGGGATGGGGTCCAGCATCCACGGCCCTAGCTAAATTTAGCTCTCACTAAATGCCTGGCCCAGGACACAGGAATGGACACGACCTGGCCCTGTCCTCAGGCCCTGACATGCCCAGAGAACGTGGGTCCAGCACAAGAAGAAGGGCCTATTCTGCCACAGCTGAACGAGTAGGTGTGTTTCAACACAGCCAGTGCCATCCTCAGTCCCATCCAACTTCCACTTCACCAGGAATCCAAGTGCAGGGTCAACTCTCAGCCCACTTTAAGGAACTGCCCTGAAAAGCACTTTGTTTTCAAGAGACGAGATCTCAGTGTCGCCCAGGCTGGAGTGCAGTGGTGTGACCACAGCTTACTGCCGTCTCCAACTCCTGGGCTCAAGTCATCCTCCCACCTCAGCCTCCTGAGCAGCTGGGCCTACAGATGCACGCCACCATGCCTGGCTAAGTTTTAAATGCTTTTTTAGAGACGGGGTCTTGCTATGTCGCACAGGCTGGTCTCAAACTCTTGGACTCAAGCAATTCTCTCACCTTGGCCTCCTGAGTCACTGGGGACAAAAGGCAGTTTCTTTCTTTTCTTTTTGAGACAGGGCCTTGTGGTGGGATCATGGCTCACTGCAGGCTCAACCTACTGGGCTCAAGAGATCCTCTCACTTTAGCTTTTCAAGTAGCTAGAACTACAGGCACGGCCACCACACTGGGCGTATTTTTGTATTTTGAAAACTTTTTGTAGAGACAGTGTTTGCCATGTTGCCCAGGCTGGTCTTGAACTCCTGGGCTCAAGCAATCTGCCTACCTCGGCCTCCCAAAGTGCTGGGATGACAGGCGTGAGCCACCACACCCGGCCCAAAAGGTACTTTCTTTATGGCTCTAGACTGACAGTACAGACCCACTGCCTTCCCAGGTGCCAGAGTGACCCAGAGATGCCACAGTGGCCCCTGGGCTCTGCATCATGGATCCCAGGCTCCTCAATTCACTGATTCCATGGTCCTCACTGGAGCTAGGAAACGCCTACTTTGGGAAAATGCCAGCCAGGCTGGGGCGGGCTGTGTGCAGGGAGGAGGCCGGGGGCCTGGAGTCCGTGAAGCCCACGGTAACAACACCGCTACACAGGGCTCCTGGGAAGACTTGAGGGCGTGGTCTTTAGCTTACCTCAGGAAGTGTCATGGACGGAACTGTGTCCTCTGAAAGTCCTATGTGGGAACCCTAATCCCCACTACCTTGGAGTGTGAGCTGATTTGGAAACAGGATCGTTGTGGACGTGATGAGTTAGGTTTGGATGAGGTCATTCTGCAGAAGGGTGGGCCCAAATGCAATGTGACCCATGTCACGACAGAAAGGGCAGACGGAGACACGGACACACCCAGAGGGAGAGTGCTGTGTGGAGACAGAGGCTGAGGCCAACCTGCCGTGGCAGAAGTCAAGGAAGCCCGCAGATGGTCAGCAGAGCAGAAGCTGGGACAGAGGCCCCGAGCGGAGGCGCCTTCTGGGTACTCAGCAGGAGCCCGCCCCGCCTGCACCTTCCTCTCGGACTGCCGTTCCCCAGCCGGGAGAGAGGCCGCCTCTGCTGGGAAAGCCACTCAAAGTTTGTATCGCTTTGTGACCACAGCCACAGGATGCTAATGCAGCCACCTGACTGTCCCCTCCTGAGGGGCTGGGCCTGGGCCTTGCCCCATCTTGCACACCTGGCTCCCTGAGCAGCTGTGGCTCAGCGTGCAGGGGCCCTGTGAGCTTGCCTGCTGCCCCTGCCTGCTTGTGCTGCCCGGGGCTAGCCTGGAAACCACCCTCCTCAGACTCACTGGTGATCAGCTCCCCGGATATCCTAGGAGTGGCCACTGCCGGCGGTGAGGGGTAACCACCTGTGCTGGCCCCTCCTCCCTGGCACGCCCCTCCTCCCTGGCACGCCCCTCCTCCCTGGCATGCCCCTCCTGTGTGAGCTGCCCCTCAGGCCCACGGCCTCTATCGTCAGCTGCCTGCCCACTTGCTCGCAGCGACTCCTGGGCAAGGCTTCATCCCACCCCCACCACCCCAAGGGACTTTGACCACTCTTCTTGTGATCCCCACTGTCCCTTGAACAGCTGTCTACCTGGAGACGTTTGTAACACTTTAGTGCCCCTCCACAGTGAGGACTCCCTGAGTGCAGGGCTCCTGATTACCTCAGGTTTCTGGTGCCCAGCTCAGAGTTCAGGGCACATTGGTTAAATGAATGAGTGAATGAATGAATGAATGAATGAGTGATTCCTTGTCACTTCTCTACCTGCCCTTCCACCCCCGTCTCCCCTCACTCCATTGCTCCCCAGCCCCATCTAAACCCCTGGCTGGGGACACAGGTAAACTGTGGCCTTCCCAGGGAGGTTGAGTGGCAAGGTTTGAAGCAGAGCCCCCGCCCGGGTCTTGGCTTTCTTAGGAGTATGGGGAACTGGCATCAGATGATAGGGCCAGGAACGCCGGGGCGAACCTTGGCCAATCCTGGTATCACTGGTCTCTCTTATCAGCCTCTGTTGCCCCAGGATGAACAGTCAGAGACACGTTGGTCTCTCACCTTGACCTTGGCCCACCTGCCACGTAGATCTAGGGACAACGGCTGTTGCCAGCACAGACAGGCGGGAACCAAGGGCTGAGGCTTGCATATGTGCATGGCTGGCGCCCTCCCCGCTGCACCTACCCTGATGTTGAGGCTGGCCACCACCACCTCTCCTGAGGGCGTGATGATGGGGATGTTCTCGCAGATGATCCCCTGCTCCACATCCACCACCTGGCCTGCAGAGAGAGCACAGCGGGGGGTGGGGAGGGGAAGGAGTGGTGGCAACCCCTCTGCATTCTCGGGGGGGGGTCTGTGTGTCCCCGGCAGCATGCCAGCTGGTTCCCCACCAGTAGCCTGTGGTCCAGGGCCCCTAGGGAACACAGCCAGGTCTTCCAACAAGCTGAACTCTTCCCTCAGTGTCCAGTACGGTGCCCTGGGCCGCCACCTACTTCTGCAGCACCTGCCTCCCACGGCAGCCAGCGGCTGGCACACTGACTGGAACTTTCTCTTGCTGTCCTGCATGGGTGAGGGGACCACATCCCCCTTGTTTTGAATGAATAATCCAGGCTGGGGCCCTCAAAAGGCGAGTCACTAGGGTGGTTGGCAGCTACTGTCTGGGAAGGAAGGTGGTCGGACTAGCACCTCTCCCCAGGAAACCCTCCAGGGGCCCAGCTCGACCAGGCCGAAGTCCTCAAAGACCCTGCTGGGCAGCCCTCCCGTCCTGGGTGGACTGGGATGGGCCAGAAGCGCACGGAGGTCCCTGAGTGAGGGAGCAGGAATGGGAGGAGCTGGGGCAGCAGGTCAGCATCTGCAGTAGCAGCAGGGGCGGGGTCACTCATAGGGAGGGGACAGCCTTACCTCGGATCTTCAGGGGGCCCTCCACATGGACACCAGACTGGCCTATGGTCCCAGACCCCGCCTGAGCGTCCTCCAGCTCCCTGGGCCTCTTGAAGTGACAGCGCTGAACATCTTCAAACACCTGGAACATCTCGTGCACCCGGGCTGTGTAGCCAGCAAGCTCCGTCACCTGAGGGAGGGTGACCCTGGCTCAGCCCTTGCCAGTTGCAGGGAGAGGAGCATGGCAAGGATGGCAAGGGTGGGGCTGGGCCAGAGGTACCTCCTTGTACGACGACATGATCCGCTCAATGGCATCTGCAGCCGCTGTCAGGAGGTTGCGAGCAATAGTGAAGGCTTCTGTGCGCTCGCTCACCAGCTCCTCCTCCTTCTTTTCCAAGGCTGCCTTCTTCACGGCCTCTGCATCTGCAAAGCCCCAGAGGGGTGGGTGGCAGGGCGGGGAGGGGCAGAGACAGTGGAAAGTTAAAAATGAGCTGCTGGAGAGAAAGGCCAGGCTCTTCTGCAGATGGTGCCAAGGCAATCAGATCTCTCTCTCTTTCTCTCCATGTGCAAGAGAGGGACTCCTCACACCATACATACAAACCAACCCAGAGCACATCACAGGCTGATGTGTAGCGTAGCCCAAACTATGAAACTCTTAGAAGAAAATGGGATAAAGCTTCATGACCTTGGATACGGCAACAGTTCCTTCACTAGGACACCAAAAGCATGAGCAACAAGAGAAAAACACATCAACTGAACCTCATCCAACTCAACACTTTTGTGCACCAAAGGACAACATCGAGACAGTGAAAAAGACAACCTACAGACTGGGAGAAAACTCTGGACTGGTGAACCACACATCTGATGAGGGTGCAGTATCCGGAATATACAAAGAGCTTTTACAACTCAACGACAGAGATAACCCGATCACACATGGGCGAAGGACGTGAACAGACATTTCTCCAAAGAAGACATACAAACGGCCACTCAGCACATCAAAAGCGGCTCAGCGTCATCAGTCATCAGGGAAATGCAAATCAAAACCACCAAGAGATACCACCTCCCACCCACTAGGTGGCTAGAACACAAAGGGGATGACAGCCAGTGCTAACCAGGATGAAACGGTGGAACCCTCCAACACTGCTGGCGGAAAGGTAAAATGGGGCAGCCACTGTGGAGAACAGTTTCGCAGCTCCTCAAAAAGTGAACTGTCCAGTTACTGTGTGACCTGGCAATTCCACTCCTAGCTATACACCTAGGAGAAACGAGAATATCTGTGCACATAGAGACCTGTCCATGGATGTTCACAGCAGTGTTATTCACAACAGCCAAAACATGAAGAAACACAAAATGTCCATCAATGGATGAATGGATAAAGAAATTGTGGTCTGGCCGGGCGCGGTGGCTCAAGCCTGTAATCCCAGCACTTTGGGAGGCCGAGACGGGCGGATCACGAGGTCAGGAGATCGAGACCATCCTGGCTAACACGGTGAAACCCCGTCTCTACTAAAAAAAAATACAAAAAATCTAGCCGGGCGAGGTGGTGGGCGCCTGTAGTCCCAGCTACTCCAGAGGCTGAGGCAGGAGAATGGCGTAAACCCGGGAGGCGGAGCTTGCAGTGAGCTGAGATCCGGCCACTGCACTCTAGCCCGGGCGACAGAGCGAGACTCCGTCTCAAAAAAAAAAAAAAAAAAAAAAAGAAATTGTGGTCTATGTACACAATAGAATATTATTCAGCTATGAAAAGGAATGAAGGACTGATTCATCTTATGACATGGACGAATATTGAAACCATGATACTCAGTGAAGGAAGGTAGTCACAAAAGGCCACAGAGCACATGATTCCATTTCTAGGACATGTCCAGATAGGCAAATCCACAGAGACAGGAAGCAGATGAGTGGGTGCCAGGGGCTGGAGAGAGGGAATGAGGAGTGACTATTCATGGGTCTGGGGTTTCTTTGGGGGATAAAATAAAAATAAAACATTCTGGAGTTAGTGGTGATGGCTGCACAACTCTGTGAATGAATTTAAATTGTACATGGAAAAGGATGAATTGTATGGTATGTTAATTACATCTCAATAACATTGATTTTTAAAATGCACCAGCAGGCATCTCGCTTTGTTTCTGGGTACAACCAGCTCCTTCCACCTGCCCTCTGTCCTGCACCACTGATGTCACCCCTCCTGGGGAACGTCTGAACTTTGTCATCCAACGCCCAGGGCTGTTTAGCTTTGAAACACCAACTTTCTTTTTTTTCTTTCTTTCTTTCTTTTTTTTTTTGAGACAGAGTCTTGCTCTGTTGCCCAGGCTGGAGTGCAGTGGTGTGATCTTGGCTCACTGCAACCTCTGCCTCCCAGGTTCAAGTGACTCTTATGCCTCAGCCTCCCGAGTAGCTGGGATTACAGGCGCCTGCCACCAAGCCCAGGTAATTTTTTTGTATTTTTAGTAGAGATGGGGTCTCACCATGTTGGCCAGGCTGGTCTCCTGACCTTAGGTGATCCGCTCGCCTTGGCCTCCCAAGATGCTGGGATTACAGGCGTGGGCCACCACGCCCAGCCTAATGTCCCACTTCCTGACCTCTACACCATGGTTTTTGACCTCTGGGCCAGCAGCCATATTGTTTGGTGTCTGTTTCTCCCAGGAGCTGCTCCTGTCTTAACTTGCTTTTCTGTCACACTCTAGGGCCCCGTGGCAGCACCCTTGACCCTCATCAATGGCCTTGACTCTCAGTTTCTGGATCCTTAGAGTCCCCACAGGAGCAGAGGTGGGGAGCAAGGGTGAAGGCTGCCTCTGAGGGTGCTGGGGTGTGGCTGAGGTGGTGGGAAGGTCCTGTAAAGGACCCGAGGACTCTATCCAGGGGCGTGTGTGATCCTGAGGGGGAAGCCTCAGGGATCACTGGCTGGGGGCTGGGGGAGGACATGAAACGTAGAGTCAGCTCAGGGCCATGCAGGGTGGAAAGGGGCCTGGCCTGGGAAACCAGGGAACTAGATTGGGCTGGCAGGGCGGGGACGTTAATCCTAAAGGTTGAAGGCCTTGGACCTTCCTTCCCACCGTGCTCTTAAGGACACAGCCCTCCTCCCCAGGTATTCTGAGAGCTGGACAGTCTCTGTGGACAAAAGGAAGGGTCTGCAAGTCTTTGTGCCTAGAGCATCCTGGCGCAGAACCAGCTGCCCTCTGCAGGTTCTCTTGGAGCCTTGGGCGACTAAGGCCAGGGCCCTGGAGCTGGACAGAGCAAGGCCTCTGGGCTGGAATGGGAGCCACAGGCCCTGCCCATCTCCTAAGCCCACCTGCCTTGCATGCCAGCCCAGCAAAGCTTATCTAAATCTTCCCCAACCAGCACACTGCACCTCCTTGAAGCACTCGGAGCCCTCACTAGCCACCCGGTGCAGGGGACATAGCAGGGACAAAACAGAAAAAAATCCCTGCCCTCCATGGGGCTTACAGTCCATGGCAGGGAGAGAGAAAAGCGCCACTGACGGGGTGTTCAGTGCTTGGGAGAGCAATGAGGCAGGGAAGGAGGCAGGAAAGGTGGTGGTGGGCAGGCCGGGCCTTGCCTAGGTGGGCTGTGCCACAGGGCAGCAGAGTAAAGAGTGCTCCTGGCACAGGCCCCAAGACAGAGCAGGCCTGGCATTTGGGGAAATAAGAAGGCCATAGGACCAGGCACAGTGGCTCACGCCTGTAATCCCAGCACTTTGGGAGGCCAAGGCAGATGGATCACTTGAGGTCAGGAGTTCAAGACCAGCCTGGCCAATATGGCGAAATCCCATCTCTACTAAAAATGCAAAAATTAGCCAGGCATGGTGGTGTGTACCTGTAGTCCCAGCTACTTGGGAGGCTGAGGCAGGAGAATTGCTTGAACCTAGGAGGCGGAGGTTGCAGTGAGCCGAGATCGTGCCACTGCACTCCAGCCTGG
Source organism: Trachypithecus francoisi (assembly GCF_009764315.1). Lineage (NCBI taxonomy): Eukaryota > Metazoa > Chordata > Mammalia > Primates > Cercopithecidae > Trachypithecus > Trachypithecus francoisi. The sequence goes on from NW_022681471.1 coordinate 27,914,762, forward strand.
GAGACAGAGTGAGACTCCATCTCAAAACCCCCCCCCCCAAAAAATGGAAGGCCACAGGACAGAACCAATCAAGCCAGGGGAAAGGGAGCGCTTCACAGCCTTCAAAGGCTGCTGGCTCTGAGGGCCAGCAGAGCAGGGCCAGGAGCCCACAAAGCCTGGCACAGCAGAGGCTCAGAAAAGTCCTAGGCCTTCAGGGCAGGGAGCAGCCTGATGCAATCAGTGGCAGCCATGGAGCGAAGCGGCTGCAGGTGCTGTTTCGTGTGCTGCCTCAGTGCCCGGGGCTAGGTGCGCTGACTGGGCCGGGCACCCACGCCGGCATCAAGGCTGCCCTTGATGTGCAGTCCCCGAATTAGATCCTTCCTCTTGGTGAGTCACCCAGAGGACGACACAGACAGCTGAGGGCATGGAAGCCCCGAGGTGGAAACAGAAACAGGGAGAGAATCAGATTCTGTTGATAAATTGAAAACCCTCTTCCCACCAAACTGGGTACAAACTATTTCAAGCAGAGCCAAGCTTGATGGAAAGCAAGGGAAACTCCTGGGAGCAAAGAGAAGCAGGCAGCCAGGTGATCCTTTGAAAGCCCCAGAGGCAGGCAGGGCAAAGACCAGGAAGCTTTCTTTGCTTAGCCTGGGCTCTATGAGCAATGAACAAAAAGCCTCCTCTAAGAATTTGTAACAATGTGCCTGGAGTTCAAATGAATTCAAATGAAACCACCTCTCATTTCAGGAACCATCCCCTCCACACTAACTAACGGCCTCCAACTGCTTACCCTGGAGTGCTTGGCCAAAACAGAAGGAAATATGGACTTACACCCTCCATTGAGGTCATACCAATCCCCATAGAAGTTCTGCTGCAAAACCCACAAGGAAATGATCCACCATGAGTGAGGACCAGCAGACAGAAGACAGGTGAATGAGACTCCCAAGAACTGAAGCGAACCAAACCATCGGATAGAGATGGTGGGGTAAGTATGACTAACATGATACACAGCATAAAAGGAGCAGTCAAAAAGATAAGCAAATAAGACACAGAAACAGCCTGACATTTCTACTTGAAAAAGGAAATATCCATTTTCAAATTTCTATTTGAAATAGAATGAAATAGAACTTACAGAAACAGCCACTGAAATGTGAACAAAATTCCAATTAGACATGGCCGAAAAGAAAACTGGTGAACTGGCAAATGAGCAAGAAGGAAGAAAGCCTGAGGGCATCCCCAGAATTCAGCACAGTGTGAGATGGGAAACAGTAAACAGAAACCAAAAGACACAACGAAGAGAGTCAGAAGTCCAGCGCTGGCTGCCAGTTCTAGAAGAACGGGATAAAAGAATGAGAGTCAGACAATATCTCAAAAGCTAATAGCTGAGAATCTTCCAGAATGATTGAAAAACCTGAATATTCAAAGGACATATAACAAGTCTCAAGCAGAATCAACAAAAACTGACATCTAAACACGTCATAGTGAAACTGCAGAATGCCAAAAAGAAAGAAAATGATCGAAGTACCCAGAGAAAAAACACAGCGTACTCAGGGAGGACAATTGATTTGTCAGCAGCTACAGAAGCAGCAGGGAGACAGTAAGACATTGTGAAAGGGCTGAGAGAAAAGAACTGTCCACCTAGACTCCATTGCGCAACTCAACTTTAGCTTCGGAATAAGGGTGAAATAGAAACATTTGCAACAAAAATAATCAAGAATTACAACAGGCCAGGTGCGGTGGCTCACATCTGTCATCCCAGCACTTCGAGAGGTCGATGCGGGAGGACCGCTTGAGCCCAGGAGTTCCACAGTAGCCTGGGCAACATAGCAAGAACCTGCCTCTACAAAAAACAAACAAACAAACAAAAAACAAAACAACACAAAGAATTACAATAAAATAATCAAGAATTAGAAGCACTGATGACTCTTTGTCCTGAGTATAGTTGTGAGTTAAAAAACAAACAAACAAACAAACAAAAACTAAAAACGTGTCTATCTGGAGGAAGACAACAGAACATAGAAGAGAAATTGAGATGTAGGAGCGAAATGGTGACCATAGAACTCAGCAAACGTGTGAGCCAGTTTTATCATGTGTGGATAAGGCGATAGCAAAGAGGAAAAACTAGGTACAAATCCAACTCTTGGCTGGGCTATGACGCCATGCCCCACGGGGCTCTTCTGTGTTCTAAGGTCCAGGAGGAGGTGGAGCTATTGATTAACCTAACAAGTATGCGTGTTGATCTTTTAACTTTTATTTTTATTTGAGACGGAGTCTCACTCTGTTGCCTCGGCTGGAGTGCAGTGGCGTCATCCTGGCACACTGCAAGCTCCGCCCCCCAGGTTCACACCATTCTCCTGCCTCAGCCTCCGGAGTAGCTGGGACTATAGGCGCCCGCCACCGCGCCTGGCTAATTTTTTGTATTTTCACTAGAGACGGGGTTTCACCGTGTTAGCCAGGATGGTCTCGATCTCCTGACCTCGTGATCTGCCTGCCTCAGCCTCCCAAAGTGCTGGGATTACAGGCGTGAGCCACCGCGCCCGGCCACGTGTTGATCCTTTAAAGGGTAACCACTAATGGACTAAAAAATCAAATGCAGAAGTTGCAATCCAGTAGAGAAACAAAACAGGAATGCAGGCTGGGCGCGGTGGCTCACGCCTGTAATCCCAGCACTTTGGGAGGCTGAGGCAGGAGGATCACCTGACCAGGAGTTCCAGATCAGTCTGGGCAACATGGTGAAACCCTGTCTCTACAAAAAATATGAAAATTAGCCAGGTATGGTGGCTTGCGCCTGTAGTCCCAGCTACTGGGGAGGCTGAAGTAGGAGGATCACTTGAGCCTGGGAGCTCAAGGCTGCAGTAAGCCAAGGTCGTGCCACTGCACTCCAGCCTGGGCGACATCAGACTCCTGTTTCAAAAACCAAAAAGAAAATAAAACAAACAAACAAAATCAACAGGAATGCAGAAAACCTGAATCTTTAATCTTATCACTAAAATAACAGGTAGAACAGGCTTCCACGCCTCTAAAACGCCTTAGGGTGGAGGTCTTTCCCCTTTGCAACCTACAAGAGCTGTTTCAGGGCGAGGAAACCAAGGCTAGAGTGATAAAGGGGCTCACTCGAGGTACTCCGCACATCCTCCCACCTCTAAGTCACAGTTGGGTTGAGGACAGGGACAGGTGGGTAAGGGTATCTGTGCCTGGAGAAGTGATACGTTGTGTTCTTGACTTGCAGTCCTGGGCTTGGCTGAGTGGTACCAAAGGATGTGAGGTGCACGCAGAGCAAAAGGCAACAAGGAGGGGCAAGGCAAGCCCAACCTCTGAGAGCATCAAGGGTGGCTGCAGGGCCTCGGCAGCCCTGGCAGCAGAAGTGGGAGGCGGGCCGGCTGAGCTGGGCCCTCGTGAGCCCAGCACCCAGCGGTATGGGGGACACGTCCCTGGCCTGGATCCTCTTAGAGCCCGGGGTCTCACCTGACTCTGAGTAGCCAGTGGCAGTGATGATGGGGACAGCCACCATGAGCAGGCCTGAGGCGCTCCACACATACTTCATGAGGAACTGCTCCAGCATGACATACCACAGGCGTTCCAGAAGGATGAGGTTGATCTGCGAGGCCAGGTCCTGGTAGGAGTGCTGTAGCAGGGCCAGCTCCACCTGAGGGGGTGACAGACACAGACAGGCTTTGTGGCCATGCACAGTGGCAGCTCCCATGGGGGCAATGGTCAGAGTCTCCGAGTGCCACTCACACACGCTGTGCCATGGTGGCCATCAGAAGGCCGAGAGCCAGAGGTTACGATTGGGTGGGGCCAGGTCTCAAACTCAAGGTGTGACGGGGTATAAGGGACTGGCTGATGTCACAGTGCGGCTGCCGTCCCCTCTCTACTCCCTCTCTAATCACCTTGTTTCTGTCCTCTGCTGAGCCCATTTCTTTGGGCTCCCTGCTAGCCCCTCCTCCTGACCCAGAGAGATCATCCATCAGCTCTAATTTTTCCCCCACTAAACTAAGCAAAGAGCAGCGCAGGACAGCAAAAGGCAGTGTCTCTTGGGCTGAGTGCAGTAGCTCACACCTGCAATCCCAGCACTTTGAGAGGCTGTCTGAGCCCAGGAGTTGGAGACCAGCCTGGCCAATATGGCGAGATGCTGTCTCTACGAAAAATAATTAAAAAAAAAAAAAAATTAGCCAGGCGTGGTGGCACACACGGGTAGTCCCAGCTACTCGCGAGGCTGAGGTGGGAGGATCACTGGAGCCCTGGAGTTTGAAGCTGCAGTGATGGCACTACTGCACCCCAGCCTGGGCAGCACAGTGAGACCCTGTCTCTTGGTTCTGAAAAACTCAGTTCAATAGTCTTGGCCTATTTAGGCCCCCTCTCCCCTCAACTTTCCCACAGTTCCTTTTGGTGAGAAATTTGCAGATGTGCTGCTGAGCTGGGCCCTACAGGACTCGCCCCAGTGTATGTCCCCACTGCTGAGCCTGGACCTCGCTCCCTCAGCAATGGGTAGGCCTCCCCTGTCCTTCTGTTCCCCTTCTTGCACTGACCATCACTACGTCAGGACACCAGCAGGTGGGGAAAGGGACATCTACAGAGAAGAGGTGGCAGCAGCAGTCAGACAGGTGGGGGAAGTGAGAGGTGTCGGGAAGTGCTCCCAGCAAGGTAGCCAAGGGGTTGTGAATTTCTGGGCTCAGTCCAGGGGCACGCGCCCCAGCCTTGCCTCCCCACAGCCATCTGATGACAGCTGCCCAGCTTGGCACTGTTTGCCAAGTGCTTTCACGTCTCTGCATCTGATTCTCACCACGTCCCATTGCATGTGTATTCAAGTGCCCATTGTACACAGAACACTGAAGCCCAGGGAGGCAAAGTGACCTGCCCAAGTCCACACAGCCTGACGGTGGCAACCAGTGTGAGAATTTGAACCACACTGGCAGAGCTGCCAGGAGAACCACTTTCTTGTAAATGATGCTTAGACTTATCAAGAAAGCTTTACTTTGTTCTCAAGCAAGAGATCATGTGCATGTGCATTTCAATAAGCCTCCTCATGGCAATCCCAGGAAGGACAGAATACTCTGCTGTGTGCCCTCCAGCCAGTCAGCTGCTTCTGCCCTGATCCGAGCCTAGGCCAGTGTCCACGGGGACATCAGCCAGTGGGACTGCCACGGGCCACATGCCACCCGAGGGGTCCTATCACACAGCTTTCCTACCCCACACAGCTTTCCAGCTGAGGCCTATGCAGACAGGCCGTGAATGCACACCGGGCCCTCCTGCCCTAGCCAACAAACCCTCCTGGCCAACGTGCTACTTCCTGAAGCTAGCCCGGATGGAGTCCTTCAAAGAACCAGTAATCTACTTCCTGAAGCTAGCCTGGACGAAGGCCTTCAAAGAACCAGTGATCTCTCTTCTGCCCCCGCCACCCAGGTCGGCCTGCACAGCTGAGCTCCCTGCAAGCCCGATCTCCCATTCCTGAAGCAAGCACCCCGGCAATCCAGACTCGTGCTGGGAGCTGGCAGGGGTGCCAGCCAAGGCTGACAATGTAGCTGCGGGGAATGTGCCAAGCGCCTCGCCCAAGGCTGCGGCTGCTTGCCAAGGCCCTGCAGCCCAGCATGCGGGTAAAGAGGAGAGGGAAGCTGGAGTGGTGGCTGAAGTCCAGGGGCCTTTTCTCTGAATCTGCAGTCTGGCCCACACCCGGGATGCCCCTCTCTGTGGAGTTCGGGGACAAGCCTGCTTCTCTGCTGGTGCACAGTGAGACAAGGTCCCAGGGCAAGGGGCCACCTGACCCAGGGAGCACACACAGGCCTTTGGGGGATGGATGCCATTGTGCCCCTCCTCCCAAGAAGCACTGGGGAACGGAAACTGAGTCGCAGAGAGCAGGGCCCAAGGCAACTGCAACCCCAGGCACAAGGAAGGGGAGGGGCTGAGGCGAGATAAAGGAGCACTGACCTGGAGTAACCTTTCCCAGCGCCTGCCTGGCCCGTCCGCCCCGGGGCCCACCAGGGAACCAGGAGACAGACCGGGCGGAAGGGCGGCCACGCCAGGAGCAGGAAGTGTGTCCCTCCGCAGTGGCAGCCTGGACCCAGCATCTCTGGTCTGGGGGCCCCGGAAGGCAGCTGAGCCAGTTGGTAGCTGGGCAGGCCTGTGGGCTCAGGCGGGGGTGGCCTTGACCCCAAGTCCCACTGCTGTGCTGGGCACTGCTCATTAACCTCGCTTGGGCTGAGTCATGCCCATAATGCCCGCCTGCTTGGCCAGCCAGCTCTGCTGGACGCCGGCCTTCAAAGGGCCCAAGGGCCCAGGAGGGGCTAGGCAGCAGGTCACGTCCCTTGGTCCCCGCTCCCGAATGGCAGGCGTCTCCTCTCAAGGCTCAAACTGCTAGGATCGCAGCTCTAAGGCTGGGACAACCTCCTTGAGGAGGAGAGGAAGCAGAAGTGGCCAGGAGCGTGCAGGCAACCAGCACAGGACAGTCCCCACCCAGCCTTCCTGCCTCTCCACTGCCGCGCCCGAGTCCACGGCTGCCCAAGACCCTGCCCACCCCAGCCCTGCTCTCCCATGGCCTGCCCACACCTTTGGCATCAGCCCCAGCCCGCCCTGGACTGTCCCCACTGCTCACGGTTGCCCGCCCCTGGGCCTCCCTGACACACGCTTCCCCTCCGTGCCCAGCGTCCCAACCTGCCCCACCTCATGGCCCCCATAGAAGGCGATCTCCTCCGAGTTGGCCACTACACGCGAGTGCATGTAGCGCAGCTCCCCCTTCCGCCGCGCCTCCTCTGCCACCAGCTCCCCAAACTTGGGCGAGAAGGCCCGCAGCACGTTGGCCGTGAGGAACACCACGAGGCCGGCAATGGCTGAGGGCCAGGCTGTGCCGGCCCCACGGGAACGGGCCGCCTGAAGCAGGGTGTAGGAAGTCACGGCCACGTCCAGGAGTGGCTTGGTCAGGTTGGAGTAGAGGTGGGCCACAGAGGCCGCAAAGGCCACCACGTCCTCTGTCAGAGACTGGTCAGGGTTGCGAAGCCGCCCGTCCATGTTGCTGACCCGGTAGTAGGTCTGCTGGGAGAAGTAGAGGCGGTAGGCGTGGGCCACCAGACGGCTGCGGAACGACAGGGCCAGCTGGCCCTCCAGGTAGCGGATGGCACTGTTGACGAAGGTAGCAGGGAGGGCGATGAGGAGCCATTGCAGCAGCTGCCAGCCAAAGGCCCGCGGGTCCTTGCGCACGATGCAGCGGGCCAGCCTTCCGTCCAGACGGGCCACATACACCGACAGGAAGGTGCGGCTCACCAGGGCGGCCGAGTGCAGGGCCAGCAGCCCCGTCTCCGGCACAGGACCCGGGGGAACAGCAGCCGCAGGAGCCACAGAAGCCGCTGCAAGAATACCCGGTTCACGCCGGCCTTGGCCGCCGCGGCCCCGGAGGCCTCCTGCGTGGGGTCCCTGGCGGGCGCCTGAGAACCCCTGGCCGGGGCCAGGCATTGGCGCACCAAGGGGTAGACTTTGTGGGCTCCATAGGCCGCGAGGGCCAGGAGCACGGCCGTGCGCTTCAGCGTGCTCCCCCGCCAGGGCCGGGGCCTGGAGAGCACCGGCATGTCACCTGGGCTGGCTGGCGCGCAGGGACTGGGGCTGGTGCCTGGGGCAGCAGTTGAGGCAGGTGGCTGGAAGGGTTGTTGTTCTGACCCCGGGCCTGTTGTCTAGGCAACTGGAAACCTTGCGGTGGCCCTTGAGACTGTCGCTTTAGGCCCCCGGGGTGCTGCTGGGGCCCCTGGTGCGGTGGGCTCAGGGCCCTCCAGGGTCGCGGCCTCTTCGGGCAGCCCAAGTGGAGAAACTTGGCTCTCCTGTCCTGTCAGTGCCCTGGCCCCTGAGGTCAGGGCCTGGAGAGATCCTCGAGGCAGAGGGGGCGTCTCTTCTCTCCACCTTCTCCTCCTCCTCCCCTGGTGGCGCCCCTCCCCGGGGCACCAGGCGCGTCCGTCCGCTCCGCAGCCTGGCCGAAGCGACAGTGACTCCGCCACCGGCCCAGAATCCCCACCCACCCTCCCAGGGGCGAGTCGGGGGAAGGGGAGGAGGCGGAGGAGGGGCGAGGGGCGGAGTCCGGGCGCGGGAGCCCCACCCTGTTCTTGACCCTCGGCGAGGCCCGTCCCCACGACCCCGTTCTCGCCCCTGGGCAGGGCCCCTCCGCACAACAGAGACGTGATACGGCCGCGCGGACTAGATAAGCGGCCCTCGCAGGCCCGCCAAAGCCCCGCCCTGCCCGCGTGCTCGCTCCACCCCTCCCCGCGCGCCCGGAGCCCCAGGCGCCGCTTCCTTTCGCGTTCGGGGCGTCGGCCCTCCGCTCGGGGGCGGGGCGGGAAGCGGCCGTGGGCGGAGCCTCCGGGGCCTCGCGAGGGCTGGTGGGCGGTGCCCGTCGGGCGCTTCCGGTTTCCGGCCGCGGGATGAGGGGCGGGGCCGGGGCTGCTGTGGGAGAGTTCGGCTGCTGCGGCGGGGCCTGCACGCTGACTGTGGGAAACTCGGTGAGCGGGCTCCGCGCGCCAGGCTGAGCTCCGGGACCACCGAGGCTCCCTGGCCCCTCGACGAGGGAGAGAGGCGAGCGGCGCGGGGAGGCCCGGGGGCCGGGGAATCTCGGGGCCCGCAGCCTACCTGGGTGTGAGGGGCAGTGGAGAGGGGAAAACGGGCGGTGCCTCTAGAAGCTGGGCTCGGGGGCGGGGTGGGGGGCGGTGAAGCCCCACCTGGAGGAGCGGCCGGGCTGGGCCTCGGGAACGGGGTGCCAGGCCGGGGTCATGTCGGCGGGGCCCCCGGTGCGCACAGTCGGCTCTCGCTCTGGGTGGGCGCTGTGGCCCTCCTGGGCTACTGGAAGGACCCCTGGCTTCTGAGGAGACTGCTTCTAGAACTTACCCCGTATGGGGCCTTGAGGTGCTTGGTCGAGACCTGCTTTTGCGCTTGGTCCCGAATCCTGCCCTCTAGGAGTCGCTCTTGCGGGCCTCCAGCCCACCGGAGGCGAAGCGGCCCCGGGCGGAAGGCCGCTTGAGCCTCGAGGGAGGTGCCGGTTTCTATCCGCGGGCGCCGTGGGGACGGTGGGAGGCGGGGGCGTCGGCAGTGCTTGGACTAGGTGCGGCCTTAGGCCCGCCTGGTAGCGGGGATTTGGGCCAGCAGAGCGCTCGCCTCTACGGCTGAGTGCTGCCCGGCGGGGAAGGGAGCGTCCAGTGGGTGCCGAGGCGTCCTCTTGGCGCTCTGGCACTGCTCTTCCCGAAGAACGCCTTTCAGTAAAACGGGCGTCGGAAATCTCGGGCTCCCTGGGACAGGGATCGTCGGGAGAGGCCGCTCTGGACGTGTTGACACACGTGCTGGAGGGGGCGGGTAACTGACCAGCGAACGGAAGTTCGTGGGGCCTGTGAACGCTGCTGGCCAAGCGGCCCTGCCTAGTGGAGCCCTGCTTCCGCCAGCGCGTCAGAGACTGGGAAGCAAAGTGCAGGGGGTCGAGTGCAGAGTGGCGGCCCCAGCCTCGCATGGTAACTGAACTGGATGGTCTTGGCTGCCCAGCGCTTACAAATCCTGTTCCTTCTGTGCCCTGCCAGGAAACAAGCTCACATCTCCCTGTGGGAAACCTTCTAGCAGCAGGATGAGTCTGCAGTGGACTGCAGTTGCCACCTTCCTCTATGCGGAGGTCTTTGTTGTGTTGCTTCTCTGCATTCCCTTCATTTCTCCTAAAAGGTATGGCTTGTGCAGCAAGCAGGCGAGTTAGGCGGGAGGGTCCCTGTGCCCTAGCCCTGGGACTGGTGTGTGCAGCTGGTGGACTCTGGAATTGGAACCCCATGGAACAGGTAGAACCTGTCAGGGGTGGGGGTGGCAGGGGTTGTGTTTGTTATTGCCAACCCTCCCCAGGGTTCTGCTTCGTCATGACTTGCTCAGTTCCTTTTCCTGTGTCCCCTGCCTTCTGGTCTTCAGAATGCCCCCAAGAGGCAGGAAGATCCATGTTACAGTTCTGGAAATGATGCCCTCCTGCCTACTCTTGGCCTCTGGGGTCCTGGGATGGCAGCGTGGGATTCGGAAGACTTGCACCACTGGGTCACGTTGTTGCTGATTTGGTGACTCTTGTCCTAACTAGTCTCACTGGCATTGTGCAGTGGCTGCATGAACATTACTCAGCCTGTGGAGGATGAAGCCATATTCCCTTTTAATGAACAGAGGACCTGTTAAAAGTGAATTGGAAATTAATTTGTAATTATGTGTAATACCTGAACACGTCCCTATTTAAATTCAGATATTACAAATAAGGCCAAATCTCCACAGGTATTTTTAAAAACTGTTTTTTCATGAAAAATTATCCCTGAGGTGATACCATAGAAAGTATGCAGCGCTGCCTGAGGAGGATTCTTGCAGAAAACCAAACCTTCGTACAGTTGACAAGACATGCAGAGATAGAGGGCCCCGGGGAGCTTTAATCTGGGAAGCTTTAGAGGACAGACAATCTGATTTCTACACAAAGCAAATTGGAAAAGCAAATGAAAGACGGGAGGGAAGGGGGAGCTTCCAGAATAAGAGGGATTTAAGACATTTATCCACCAAATGCCAAATCGGTACCTTGTTGGGTCCAGATTCAAACAAATACTGTTGCCGACAGTGATTGGCATTTTCATCTCTAGCCCTGATGATGACGGCTTCTTGTTGGTTTGAACAATATGTAAACACTTCTGAAGTCTCTTCTTAGAGCTGCATCCCAAAGCATTTGTGGAGGGAAATGATGTGAGGTCTAGGGTCCATCTCATCATAACCCAGGATGGGGGGGATATAGACAAACCAAGGTTTATCATGTGGAAAGGCAGCTTAAAGAAATAACGTGTATGGGGCAGACATTTTGAATATTACAAAGGGGAGAACAATGAAAAGTAAGTTTCCCTTTTCAGAGACTATCAGTGTGTTTTCTTTTTGTTGCTGTGGTTTCTTTGTTTTTTTTTTTTTATTTTTATTTTGAGACAGAGTCTTGCTCTGTCACCCAGGCTGGAGTGCCGACAGCAACCTCCACCTACCAGGTTCAAGTGATTCTCCTGCCTCAGCCTCCTGAGTAGCTGGGACTACAGGCGCCTGCCACCATGCCCAGCTAATTTTTTTTGTATATATATATATATATATATTTTTTTTTTTGGTAGAGATGGGGTTTCCAGACGTGAGCCACTGTTCCCAGCCAGCTACCCGTGTTTAAGATTAGTTTTCCAGGCCAGGCGCAGTGGCTCACATCTGTAATCCCAGCACTTTGGGAGGCCGAGGCAGGCGGATCACGAGGTCAGGAGATCGAGACCATCCTGGGTAACACAGTGAAACCCCATTTAGCCGGGCGTGGTGGCGGGCGCCTGTAGTCCCAGCTACTTGGGAGGCTGGGGCAGGAGAATGGCATGAACCCAGGAGGCGGAGCTTGCAGTGAGCCGAGATCATGCCACTGCACTCCAACCTGGGTGACGGAGCGAGACTGTCTCAAAATAAAAAAAAGGTTAGTTTTCTAGACATTTCTATCTGCACGTGGACCAGCATCTTTTTTTTTTTTTTGAGACAGGGTCTCGCTCTGTCGCCCAGACTTGAGTGCAGTGGCGCGATCTTGGCTCACTGCAACTTCCGCTTCCCAGGTTCAAGTGATTCTCCTGCTTCAGCCTCCTGAGTAGCTGGGATTACAGGCGCCCACCACCACGCCTGGCTAATTTTTGTACTTTATTTGTAGAGACGGGGTTTCACCATGTTGGCCAGGTTGGTCTTGCACTCCTGGCCTCAAGTGATCCACCCACCCTGGTCTCCCAAAATGCTGTGATTACAGGTGTGAGCCACTGCACCTGGCCTTTTTTCCAACACTCTTGAATGAATATCACATTAGAGAATTGCAAGCCACTGAGGCTGACTTTGTGTGGGCTATTCGGCCATTGGAGAAGAGTGCAAAGCTGGATTTCCATTTTGCTCAGGGCCCTAGAGCCCATGTGTGTGCTTTCTCTTCAGCTCCTGTCTTTTTTGTCGTCTTCACAGATGGCAGAAGATTTTCAAGTCCCGGCTGGTGGAGTTGGTAGTGTCCTATGGCAACACCTTCTTTGTGGTTCTCATTGTCATCCTTGTGCTGTTGGTCATCGGTGAGTGAGCTGTGGCTGAGGGCAGCTACATGACCTAGACCCTGGTCTCTGCTGCAAAACCCTTTGCCGCTTTTGATGTGTAGCATCCAGTTTTGGCTGCTGGGAGATAGACCAATGAAATGCTGTGTCTTTCTCTTGTGAGAAGGAAGAGGCTCCCTTTGCCTATGCTGCTGACCTCTAGTAGGTTCTTCACTTTGAAGCCCCCCTAGGCCGGGCATGGTGGCTCATGCCTGTAATCCCAGCACTTTGGGAGGCCGAGGTGGGTGGATCACCTGAGATGAGGAGTTCAAGATCATCCTGGCCAACATGGTGAAACCCCATCTCTACGAAAAATACAAAATTATCTGGGCATGGTGGCGGGAGCCTGTAATCCCAGCTACTTGGGAGACTCAGGCAGGAGAATCGCTTGAACCCAGGAGGCAGAGTTTGCAGTGAGCCTAAATCGCTCCATTGCACTCCAGCCTGGGCAACAAGAGCGAAACTCCATCTCAAAAAAAAAGAGGCCCCTCTAGCAGTGGGTGTGGGCTTATACCAAAGCAGTTTGTGTGCAGCCTTATGATGGCCACCTTACATTGCTTTTTTTCAGGACCTTGGGAGAAGGGACGCCTTAGGTTTCTGAGGCTGCTCCTCAGGTCACTCTAGAACTGAAGCCAAGGGAAGCTAACTGGCCTGTGACCTCGGTCTGAGTAGTGCTGCTCACCAGTCACTTAAACAGCAGAGTTGCCTGGAGCAGGACCTTTAATGGGGGACTGAGCAACTAAGCACACAATGAGCTAGCTGGGAAGGGAAGTCCTGCTGTTCCCTGTAGTAGTAGGAGGAGGACACAGAAATGTGTGGCAGCGTATCTTGGGGAGAGATCCTAGACCTCTCTGCATCTGGGCTAGACTTGAGGTTTTCCCAGGTCCTTCCAGCTCTGTAATTCTGTAGACTCTGACATTGAGGTGCACACCAGCAGGTGCTTGAAAGATAAACTGGTCCAAGGGCAAGCAAGCTCAGGGATAAGGCCAGGCCAGGTGGTGTTAAGATGAAAGGCAGACATTTTGCAATGAGGTGGTGGGGTGACCATCTGGAGACAAGAATCAATAAAGCTCTTGTCTGACTGTTAGATGTTTGTTGTTTTGCTGTGGTAAGTGATCGATATGTTTCCCTGTTCGGGTTCCAAAATATTGGCTTGGCTCTGCTGTGGACACCACTCTTTTGTCTCAGAGCTGTGGTGCCTGCCTAGGTGTGGAACACTCCTCCCACTGAGTCCCAGCAGAAACACTGAGTGGGTGAGGGGCTGTGGTTCAGGGAATGTGCAAAGCCTCACCCACCAGCTTCAGCATTAGGCATTTCTCCTTCCTGATGTCTCAGAGCCTGATAGGATATGTTCAGGCAGGACTGCCTCTAAACAGGCCAAGTGTGACCTGACAGCTTCCAACCACATAGGGTAGGTGCCAGCTGCCCGAGTACCTCAGTGTTCTTGAAATACTTGGCAAGGCCCCAAGAGGTAGCTCTTTCTAACCAGGATTCTCTCCTTGAGCAGCCTCCAAGCCAGGAGTAGGTAGGGAATGTATGTGTCGTCCCCAGGCTACTGAGTTTTTGAACTGAGCATGTGTGTTTTGGCTTTTGGGTCTGGGGTGGGGATAAGAACTGGGGAAGGGAGGGACCACGCTGAGGATGATTCCCTCAGGGCCTTGCCCCTTCCCTAAACCAGAAGGAGTATGTTTCTTTCCTAGAGCAGCTGAGTGAGCTGAGAGATCCTTTGCGGAATCCAGTAGTTGACAAAGCCTTCGTTCTTTTTTGGGATCAGGGAACTGCTTGGAAGTTCTAGAGGCACATATGGCCATGATGGCTGGCTACTTCCTACTCTCATGTTAAGCATAATCTAGAAAGATCTGCAGAGCCTTCTTCAAATAGAAGTGTTAGTCACAGGTACTAGTGAAGGGTAACAGGCGTAACTAGCTAGAGCTGTGGCCTTGCTTGGGGACGGGGAGGGTTGAGAAGATCCATCTGGAGGGTGGAGTTGCTGACGGATCTTCCCACCTGGGCTGAGGCCGGAGACAGGGAGGCCGGGTTCTACTGTGGGACTGGGTTAGTGTTGCTCAGTCTCCATCCCCACTCATGGTCGTTGGCCAAGGTGGTCCTTAGGATGGTGGGATTCCTGGATGCAGGTGACAGTGTAAGGAAACATGTTTATCTTGTTTCTCTGATTACAAAAATAATGGAAAACTCAAAAATTGAATTTAGAAAGTTAATCTCCTGGCCGGGCACGGTGGCTCACGCCTGTAATCCCAGCACTTTGGGAGGCCAAGGCGGGCGGATCACGAGGTCAGGAGATCGAGACCATCCTGGCTAACACGGTGAAACCCCTTCTCCACTAAAAATACAAAAAAAATTAGCCGGCGCTGTGGTGAGCTCCTGTAGTCCCAGCTACTCAGGATACTGAGGCAGGAGAATGGCATGAACCCGGGAGGCGGAGCTTGCAGTGAGCCGAGATTGCGCCACTGCACTCCAGCCTGGGCGACAGAGCGAGACTCCATCTCAAAAAATAAATAAGTAAGTAAGTAAGTAAGTAAGTAAAAAAGAAAGTTAAACTCCCCATAATTCCATGTCCCACAGGTAACCATCATGAATATTTTGTTTTGCATTTCCACAGGCGTTTTCTATACTGACATCTTAATAAAATGTCTACAGCAGTGGGATCATACTCACAAAGTATTTGTTTCCTTCCACATTCCTGCTGGGACATGGCAGGAGGAGCATTCCACACCTAAGCAGGCAGCACAGCTCTGAGACAAGACTGCTGTCCATAGCAGAGCCCAGCCAATACTTTGGATTGTGCTTTTTCTACTTACTGCACCTTAAACATTTTTTTTTTTTTTTGAGATGGAGTCTCACTCTTGCCCAGACTGGAGTGCGGTGGCGCCATCTTACCTCACTGCAACCTCCACCTCCCAGGTTCAAGTGATTCTCCTGCCTCAGCTTCCGAGTAGCTGCGGATTACAGGCGCCCGCCACCATGCCTAGCTAATTTTTTGTATTTTTAGTGGATACGAGATTTCACCATGTTGGCCAGGGTGGTCTTGAACTCCTGGCCTCAAGTGAATCTGCCCCACCTTGGCCTCCCAAAGTGTTGGGATGACAGATGTGAGCCACTGTGCCTGGCTGACATCTTTTTATAGCAATCTCATTCTTCTTAAAGATCATGTAGGCCGGGTGTGGTGGCTTGTGCCTGTAATCCCAGCACTTTGGGAGGCCGAGACGGGCAGATCACGAGGTCAGAGATCAAGACCATCTTGGCTAACACGGTGAAACCCCGTCTCTACTAAAAAATACAAAAAACTAGCCGGGCGAGGTGGCAGGCGCCTGTATTTCCAGCTACTCGGGAGGTTGAGGCAGGAGAATGGCGTAAACCTGGGAGGCGGAGCTTGCAGTGAGCTGAGATCCGGCCACTGCACTCCAGCCTGGGCAACAGAGCGAGACTCTGTCTCAAAAAAAAAAAAAAAAAATCATGTAGTGTTCTCTCGTGGTTGTGCCATAATTAATTCTTTGTAAGCATCCTCGAATCATTGCAAATTTATGCAAATACTTCTGTGGGATAAATTCAGAGGTGGATTGTTGAACCCAAGGTTTGAACGTTTTGCATTTTATACAGGTGTGCTGTCTTTCCCCCTGCTAACAGCATTTGAGAGTAGTCGCTTCGTGGTACCAAGGATGGGCAGATTTTTATAATGCAAGATCAACATAAAAACCAAGCAACCTAAACCAGAAATAAGAACCCCATGAGGCCGGTGCCCTGACTCACACCTGTATCCCCACACTTTGTGAGGCCAGGCAGTTGCTTGAGCTCAGGAGTTTGAAACCAGCCTGGGCAACTTGGCGAAACCCTGTCTCTACCAAAAATAGAAAAAGAAAAGATTAGCTGAGTGTGGTAGCACACACTTGTGGTCCCAGCTACTGGGGAGGCTGAGAGGTAGAGGCTGCAGTGAGCCGGGATCATGCCATTGCACTCCAGCCTGGGTGACAGAGTGATACCCTGTAACCCACCCTAAAAAAACCTTGATACCCATACAGTGATACCTTGCCTCTCATATGGGAGTTACTAAGAGCATGCTTTAGGTAGATCTTAGTGTATTGACTTAAAACGATGTCTCAGGATGCATGGGGAAAAGCAGTAGGTTTGGTGTGGCTCAATTTCTACATTAGAGACAAATGTAAATATATTTTTAACTGGAGCTCTATGTGTAACAGCAGCTCTTTCAGGAGCAGAGGCTGCTCACTGACTCAGCAATTATTTCAGTGCCCACTCTGCACCCAAAACTATCCCAGGCCCTGGGATATAGTATAAAAGATTTCTGCTCTTATGAAGTTTGTAGTCTAGTTTGGGAGAGATGGACCCCAAAAATGTGTTTAAGATAATTTCGGAGATGAGTGTCTATTACGAAGCAGGTAACATAGCGTAATGTGACTAAAAATGACTTTAGATGAGGTGGCCACATTTTTATTGTATATACTGCTGGAGGTGATTATGTTATGGGATCCTTTCCCCTTCTATATTTTGGGTGTGTTTGAACTTTCGATGAGTGTTGAATTCCTTTTGTAACCAGAATAAAACATTATAAATAATAAAACCCATTGTAAAGCTTTGAAATGAAACCCTTGACCGCTAGCTGGCATCCTGCAGGTCTTGACTCCTGTTTTTTTGTTTGTTTGTTTGCTTGTTTTGTTTTGGTTTTTTTGAGACAGAGTCTCGCTCTGTCGCCCAGGCTGGAATGCAATGGTGTGATCATAACTCACGGCAGCCTTGACCTCTGGGCTTAAGCGATCTTCCTGTCTTAGCCTCCTGAGTAGTTGGACTGCAGGTGTGCACCACCATGCCCAGCTATTTAAAAAAAAAAAATTTTTTTTTTTTTTTTTTTTTTTTGAGACGGAGTCTGTCTCCCGGCTGGAGTGCAGCGGCCGGATCTCAGCTCACTGCAAGCTCTGCCTCCTGGGTTCACGCCATTCTCCTGCCTCAGCCTCCGAGTAGCTGGGACTACAGGCACCCGCCACTCGCCCGGCTAGTTTTTTTTTGTATTTTTTTTAGTAGAGACGGAGTTTCACCGGGTTAGCCAGGATGGTCTCCATCTCCTGACCTCGTGATCCGCCCGTCTCGGCCTCCCAAAGTGCTGGGATTACAGGCTTGAGCCACCGCGCCCGGCCAAAAAAATTTTTCTTTTTTTTTTTTTTTTTTTTTGAGACGGAGTCTTGCTCTGCCGCCCAGGCTGGAGTGCAGTGGCCGGCTCTCAGCTCACTGCAAGCTCCGCCTCCCGGGTTCACGCCATTCTCCTGTCTCAGCCTCCCGAGTAGCTGGGACTACAGGCGCCCGCCTCGTCGCCCGGCTAGTTTTTTGTATTTTTTAGTAGAGACGGGTTAGCCAGGATGGTCTCCATCTCCTGACCTCGTGATCCGCCCGTCTCGGCCTCCCAAAGTGCTGGGATTACAGGCTTGAGCCACTGCGCCCGGCCAAAAATTTTTTCTTGTAGAGACATGGTCTCCCTGTGTTGCCCAGGCTGGTCTTGAACTCTTGGCCTCAAGCAGTCTTCCCGCCTTGGCCTCCCAAAGTGTTGGGATTATAGGCGTGAGCCACCACATCTGGCCTGAGTCTTGACTCTTAAGCACCTTAGATCCCCTGAGCAGGCATTTCCATCACCAGGTTCAACCTGGCTTATCATGGCAGGGAGGTACCTCTGGGCCAACTTGAGATGAGCAGAACAAGACGTGGTTGGGGGCACCATGGGAAAAGGAAGCCACCCCCATTTCCAGAAACAATCTTTAGGCTTGGTTTGCATCTTGAACTGCAGAGCAAGCTTGGGGCCTGTGTCGAATGGGGCCAGGGGTTGAAAAGCTGGAGGAAGGAGTGGGTCTGAGGGTGGGAGCTTCCTTTTTTTTTTTGAGATGGAGTTTCGCTGTTGTCCCCCAGGCTGGAGTGCAATGGCGTGATCTTGGCTCACTGCAGCCTCTGCCTCCTGGGTTCAAATGATTCTTTTGCCTCAGCCTCCCGAGTAGCTGGGATTACAGGCGCCCACCACCACGCTGAGCTATTTTTTTTTTTTTTTTTTTTTGTATTTTTAGTAGAAATGGGGTTTTGCCATGTTGGCCAGGCTTGTCTCGGACTCCTCACCTCAGGTGATCTGCCTGCCTCTGCCTCCCAAAGTGCTGAGATTATAGGCGTGAGCCACTGCGCCTGGCCTGAGGGTGGTAGCTTCTGACAAACAGCATCCCATGAGGGGTGTGTGTGCGTATAAGTGGGAAGAACTGGGGAGGCCGATTTGAGGGAAGTGAATCTGACCTGTTTCATGCCGCCTGTCTGTCTGGTATGGCCTTATCTTGCCCTAGCGTCCACTAAATGCCTGTCTCCTCTCTGCTCCACCACAGATGCCGTGCGCGAAATTCGGAAGTATGATGATGTAACCGAAAAGGTGAACCTCCAGAACAATCCTGGGGCCATGGAACACTTCCACATGAAGCTTTTCCGTGCCCAGAGGAATCTCTACATTGCTGGCTTTTCCTTGCTGCTGTCCTTGTGAGTGGGGTTTGAGGGGGCAGGTGCTGTGAAAGGAGCCATGGGCTAGCCAGGGACACGGAGCTCAGTGGGCTCAGTCTCCCCCTGTGACTTTGATTCCTCCTCAGTCTGTGGCCTGGATCCCAAAGCCCTGTCTGTGTTAGGGAAGCCACATAGTTTTCTCCTGACCTCCAAGGCTGCGTGGAGGATAGGAGAAGGCTGCCCGAAATAACCAGAAGACCCTCATACACCACACACTCTGAGGCAAACAGATTACTATCTCACACTCTGTTTGCATGGAGAGTGAGGTGTAACGGCAAGGCTTTGCCCTCCTCTGGGAGAGGACCTTCAGAGTCCAGCTCACAAGGGAGCGATTGAATGGGGGGCTCTTTGTGTCTGGGCTGCTGACCTAGGGACAGCAGGTAGAAGTGACACGAAGAGGCTAGGCCTCTCCTCACCTCACCTCAGGGCCTTCCCCACGTGAAACTCATGAGGGCGTGTTACGTTCCATGGCAGCCAGAGTATTTCTGGTGATGTTTTTGCTAAAACTAAGTGCCTTGATCAGGGCCAAGGGTAACTAGTTGGGCAAAACTAGACAACTATGAAGTGCCAATTTGAGCCTAGGGCCCTGTTTGCTGCCTCCTGCTTCACACAGCCGTTCTGATCAGCAGGGCCTGGCTGAGAAGTGGATGGGAGCTCAGACCAAGGGTGTATGAAGGCATTGGAAAGGTGCTTGCTTTGAGGGTGGAGCTCTCATGACTTAATCACTTCTCAAAAGGCCCCACCTCTTAATGCTACCGTAGTGGGGATGAAATTCCAACACATGAAGTTTGAAAGGCACTCAGACAATAGCACCAAGTGATTCTCAGGCTTACGGACAGTTATTCCCCAGTTGGTTTTGTGCTGCGAGACTCAAGAATCTCCATGCCTAGGAGATTCTTGCTCTCTAGTCACCTGGTGTGTCGTGCTTTACCAGGCACTAGACTTGTCTTAAAGTCTGTCGTTTAGATGATCTTGTACTCTCTGCGACCAAGTTGGGAAGAGGGGTGGAGGTAGAAAAGGCAAACACATTTTTTCAAGATGATGGGTTTGATCACAGATTTGATCAACAAGCTTGTTATCTTCAAACTTAGGAAAGTCAGGAAATGAGAAGGCTGGGAGGAATGAGACACATACCCTAGATTTTTCAGGAAGTTCCAAACAAATATTACCTTGCGGTCTGAGGCTGAAAGGGAAGCAGATCTGGAAGACTGAGTCTCAAAACCAGAATTCTGAGTATCATAGTCAGCAAAATGAGGAAAAAAGACCACAGTTAGGAGGGAAAGAGAGGAAACTAGGCCATCTACCAGAAAAGCATCTAGAGCTTTAAGAATAGTATGGGGGAGGGGGTGGGCTGGGCACGGTTACTTACGCCTGTAACCCCAGCACTTTGGGAGGCTGAGGCAGGCAGATCACCTGAGGCCAGGAGTTTGAGACCAGCCTGGCCAACATGGTGACACTCTGTCTCTACTAAAAATACAAAAAAAAAAAATTAGCCAGGCTTGGTGGTAGGTGCCTGTAATCCCAGCTACTCTGGAGGCTGAGGCAGGAGAATTTCTTGAATCCGGGAGGCAGAGGTTGCAGTGAGCCGAGATCGCACCACTGCACTCCAGCCTGGGCAACAGAGCGAGACTCTGCCTCAAAAAAAGGAATAGTATCAAAAAAAAGGAATAGTATTCTGAAGGTAAAAACCTGCCGGGAGCTCTGAATCATGAAAGATACGGAGAAGTGGGGAGAAGGCAGTCCCTTTTGTGTGTCTGTGTAAGGAAGGAGATGGAGGGTAGGTAGTCAAGGGCAAAGGAAACACTGGGATGAGAAAATGGAAATTACAGTGGGCAAGAGTAGCATCCCTAAATGATGTACTTTGCATTTAGACTTGATGAGATTATGTCCAGAAGCTGTTGAGATCATCTGCAGATGAAATTGCCACGGTGCTTGAGGATTTGCAGAGTGGGAGAGATACTGGCAGACTGCAGCCTGGCAAACATCCCAATTTCCGAAGGGAGAAGGTAGACAAGGAATTGACCTGGGGAGGGTTGACTCTGATCTCCAACCATGCTCTAGAAAGAATAGCTTTTGGCCGGGCGCGGTGGCTCAAGCCTGTAATCCCAGCACTTTGGGAGGCCGAGACGCGTGGATCACGAGGTCAGGAGATCGAGACCATCCTGGCTAACACCGTGAAACCCCGTCTCTACTAAAAAATACAAAAAACTAGCCGGGCGAGGTGGCGGACGCCTGTAGTCCCAGCTACTCGGGAGCCTGAGGCAGGAGAATGGCGTAAACCCGGGAGGCGGAGCTTGCCGTGAGCTGAGATCCGGCCACTGCACTCCAGCCCGGGCGACAGAGCGAGACTCCGTCTCAAAAAAAAAAAAAAAAAAAAAAGAATAGCTTTTATGCTTTCGGAAAGAAGAGTGGGATTATTGTGACTGCTATGAATTCCTGGAGAAGTTCTGTCAGCCTTCTATAGATGAGTGTGTAGATGGATTTTTAGCATGACGCTTGCCAGTCTGAGTCTGTTCTTAAGGACCGGATGCCAAAGTGTGGGGAAGGTGCCGGCAGAACAGTGTAGTTAGATGTGGTCCTGACCTACATGAGTGGCTGCCTTGTGGATTGGCTCCATCAACACATCCACATAGAAGCCTTAGGGGGCTCACTTTTTTTTTGAGACAGAGTCTCACTCTGTCGCCCAGGCTGGAGTGCAGTGGCACGATCTCGGCTCACTGCAAGCTCCGCCTCCCGGGTTCATGTCATTCTCCTGCCTCAGCCCCCTGAGTAGCTGGGACTATAGGCACCTGCCACCACGCCCGGCTAATTTTTTGTATTTTCAGTAGAGATGGGGTTTCACCGTGTTATCCAAGATGGTCTTGATCTCCTGACCTCGTGATCTGCCCGCCTCGGCCTCCCAGAGTGCTGGGATTACAGGTGTGAGCCCCCGCGCCTGGCCAGGGGGCTCACTCTTTACATCTGCCTTGCTCAGTATTTATCTGCACGAGGACATTGTCATGGTGAGCAGAAGTAGGGAGAAATGGATGCTGAGGTCAGCTATCTAGATGGGCTTCCTGATCAGAACAACTTTAATGAGACTTGAGTTTTCAATGGGGAGGCATTATTATAAGCATGCATGTAGGTTCGTAAAGGGCAGGGAGGACTGGGCTACCCAGGAGCTCAAAGACTTGGGGGTTGGAGCTTACTGCAACTCAGTTTGAGTTAGTGGCAGAGCTACTGCAAAAGTTAATGAGCTGTTAGCACCCTTGAGTGAAGGCTGGAGCTACTAGGAGGGAGGTGCTGGCCCTGTCAGGCTTGCTGCCATTTCTGTGGTATCTGGAGGGTTGCATTCAAGGGCCAACTTTTTGAGAGCAGATTGCTGCCTCAGAAGCTGTTAATAGTGGTAGCAGGTATGCCAGCGCTGGTTCCCCACAGATGGTTTTTAGTAATAAGTCCTTTGCTCTCCTGATTCCATTCTGCTTTCATGATCTTGTTTCTAGGACAACTCCAGATTGGGCACTACGGGTATTGTCTCACCATGCCAGAGGACAGTGGAATGGTCACCTCCCTCTGTGGCTTTGGGGTAGCTAGGCTACTAGACGAATGTGTTACGCTCAGTGTAGTCCTCTCCGTGTGCCTTAGTGTGAAGTTAGGATGTTCCAGGTTATTCCTACAGTCGACATTTTAAAAACTTGACATATAGTAAAATTAACTTTCTGGCATACAGTTGTGAGTGTTTGACATGCAGAGCATCCGTTAATCACCACCACAATCAGGATGCAGAACAGCTTGTACTTTCCTTTCTACCATGAATGCATGGCTTCTGGTAAAGGCAGTTCTCATGAGACCCTCCAGTTTACTCCCAAAGTGATGCCTGGAGGCTAGAGTGCAGAGTTCACTTTGGCCTGCTGTTGCAACCTGCTCTCACAGTCCTGATCTGCTCTCTGATGTCTATATCCTGTGTCACTTTTCTGTTACCATTCCCTTTGACACGCATGTGAAGCCTCACCTAACTCACTGTTGAACAAGTCTGACAAGCGAGTGGCTCTACTACTTTCTCAACCAGATGGTTCAAGCAGCCACACACATCTTGCCCACATCTTGGCTGTAAGCTGTGTGCCAGCTTCCTTGGTGTGGCTGCCGCACCCTCCCGTGCTCCCATCCAGTAGCCTGTTCCAAAAAAGCCATGAGGTTGGTCTTGCGTGACTTCTTAGAAAAGGAAACGGTGATCCCAGGGATCAGTGTGGATTCACCAGTTGCCCATAAATGATCTAGTTAATCATTTCTGGAATTTTGGCAGAAATATATATTCTTTGCTAGTCTAAGAGTTAAATCTAAGGTGCTGGCTGTGATCCTAGACGAACTTGGCTTTCTGTGTGATGCTCTCGTCCAGCCTTAGGGCCACGCAGCTCATTTGCAGCTTGCAGAAAACACTTAAAAAACAAAGCAGGTGCCGGGCGCGGTGGCTCACGCCTGTGATCCCAGCACTTTGGAGGCTGAGGTGGGCGGATCACCTGAGCTCAGGAGTTTGAGACCAGCCTGGCCAACATGGTAAAGCCGCGTCTCTACTAAAAATATAAAAATTAGCTGGGTGTGGTGGTGGCGCCTATAATCCCAGGTACTCTGGAGGCTGAGGTAGGAGAATCACTTGAACCCAGGAGGCGGAGGTTGCAGTGAGCCAAGATGGCACCGTCGTACTCCAGCCTGGGTGACAAGAACTAAACTTCCCATCTCAAACAAAACAAAACAAACAAAGCTGTCCTCTTCATATTTCCATTACGAAAGTTATACCTGCTCATTGTAAAACAACCCCCCCGCCCCCCCAAAAAAATAACTTTACATAATAGAGAAGTGTCAGGTGAGCTCCCCTGTGGCCCCATCCCCAGAGATAGTGGCTGGTAATGGTTGGTGTGTTTCTGAACTGTTCAGTAAATTTTTCCATGTTTGGATGACTTTCTCCTTACAAGTGCCAGGGCTGCTTTTGCACTGTTTTGACTAGCCCTTACCACCCAACAGCACATCTTAGCAATTGGTCCACATTCTTCACACAGACCGCCCTCATCCTCAGTCGTTGTGCAGTGTTCTGTTGTTGGAAGGGATTGTTGGGGTTTAACCAGTTCCCTACTCAGAGATGTGTGACCTGGTTTGAAATCTTTTTTTTCTATTTTACTCCAGCCTTTTTGCACCATCGATTTATTTATTTATTTATTTATTTATTTTGTGATGGGGTCTCACTGTGACACTTAGTCTGGAGTGAGGTGGCTTATTGCAGCCTCACCCTCCTCAGCCTCCCGAGTTGCTGGGACTACAGGCGTGTACCACCAACCCTGGCTAACCTTTTTTTTGGTACAGGTGGAGTCTTGCCATGTTGCCCAGGCTGGCCTTGAACATATGGGTTCAAGCGATTTGCCCACCTTGACCTCCCAAAGTACCAGGATTACCAGTGTGAGCCACCGCGCCCAGCTGCAATTTTTATTAATAAACAACCAGTGTCCCACATCCATGGTTTCTCGTCTGCGCTTTCTGCACACTGTGTTCCTTTTCTTCTTTTTCCCATCTTAATCATTGGAACTGGAGTAACTGACACCTGCTCTGCTGCACCTTGATACTCTAAGTGTGGCCAGAGCCCAGCAACCTTGGCAGGACCTGGGCTTCTCAGAAATGCAGATGCTTGGGCTGGCCCAGGCCTGCCGATGAGAAGATGGGTTCTTTTTTTTTTTGTTGTTTGTTTGTTTTTTGAGACGGAGTCTCACTCTGTTGCCCAGGCTGGAGTGCAGTGGTGCAATCTTGGCTTCTCTGCCTCCCAGGTTCAGGCAATTCTTCTGCCTTAGCCTCCTGAGTAGCTGGGATTACAGCACATGCCACCACGCCTGGCTAATTTTTGCATTTTTAGTAGAGACGGGGTTTCATCATATTGGTCAGACTGGTCTTGAACTCCTGACCGCAGGTGATCCACCCACCTCAGCCTCCCAAAGTGCTGGGATTGCAGGCGTGAGCCAGCACACCCAGCCTCCACATGCTTTTTAAAAAACATTTCCGTGTTTAAAAAAGTTAACCACGGGGCTTTAAAGCACCACATGCTTTAAATGCCCCTTGGTGACTTGAATGTTCTACTCAGTTTATCATGAATGCTTTTCTGGGACAACTGACCTGTTTCCAGCATTTTTTTTTTATTTTTTTATTTTTTTATTTTTTTTTTGAGACAGGGTCTCGCTCTGTCACCCAGACTGGAGTGCATTGGTGTGATCATGGCTCACTGCAGCCCTGCCCTTTTGCCTCAGCCTCCCGAGTAGCTGAGACTACAGGCATGTGCCACCACGTCCTGCTAATGTTTTAGAGACAGAGTCTTGCTCTGTTGCCCAAGCTGATCTCAAACTACTGGACTCAAGCGATCCTCCCACCTCATCCTCCCAAAGTGCTAGGATTACAGGCATGAGCCACCATGCCTGGCCTCTCCAGCGTTTTTGAGCGTTCTTGAGTGTCTACCCAATTCCTCTTTGGTGGACGTTGATCCCGCAGCTCTGTTTGTGACGTCATAAACAGTGGCCTCAGCTAGTCAGCTTTCTTTCGGCCTCCTGATCCTCTTTGGAGCACCTGTGCCACTCCTGTTATCTGTCTCTCTCTTTTTTGTTGTTGTTGATTTTTTTTTTCTTTTCTTTTCTTCCTTTTTTTTTTGAGACAGAGTCTCACTCTGTTGCCGAGGCCGGAGTGCATTGGCACACTCTTGGCTTACTGCAACTCTGCCTCCTGGGTTCAAGCAGTTCTCATGCCTCAGCCTCCCGAGTAGCTAGGACTACAGGCACATGCCGCCACAGCTGGCTAATTTTGTATTTTTAGTAGAGACAGGGTTTCGCCATGTTGGCCAGCCTGGTCTCCAACTCCTGGCCTCATGTGATCCGTCCACCTCGGCCTCCCAAAGCACTGGGAGTACAGGCGTGAGCCACCGTGCCCACCTCTCTTTCTTTCCATGTTCTTTACGTTCTTTACGTCCCACTGAGAGGCTCAGTTCTTGAACGTGAGCAGGTACTCGTGACCCGAGCAGGTTAGATGGTTAGGAGTAAAGGGTTCCAGACTTTGGATGCAACTTTCCTGAGTGGTAGAGAGCCTGCCTAGTGGGTATTCCAGTACTGCTGGGATGCGGTCACCTGTGTGGATTAATATTTTTGAAGGGTATATGGGATGGAGTGGAGCAGGAGAACCTGAGGTGGGGAGACCAATTGGAGGTTGTCAGTGAGACTTGCTGGGAACCTGAACGGAGGCCGTGATAGCAGGAGTGGGTGGAGGGGACAGACCCGAGGGGCCCAGGTGGAGTTGAATCAGCAGGCTTTTCCAGTCTCTGGGAGTCTGAGATGATATTGGTTTTGCTCTGGACTTGCGGAATGCGAGGACCCAGCCCCTGCTGGAAAGGAGCTCTGGCTGCCCATGGGTTAACACTACCACGCTAGCATGAGGGCTGGTTGCAGAGTGGGACTTCTGGCCAGACCTGGGGACAGGAAAGCAGGGTTGAGCAGGGAGACCTGGCAGATGAACAGGATAGAGTGCTTCCGGGCAGTGGAAGTTGGGTTGCTGGCTTTGCAGAGATGTTGAGGCCGGGGCAAAGGGAATGTGCTGGCAGGATGGACTGCAGCCTCTAGTAGAGCGATAGAAGATCGGGGAGCAGAAGGAAGAGGGAAGCAACATCAAGAAGGAGGGTGTGAGCAGGTTAGTGGCCAAGGAGGGGAGCGCATTCCGGAGAAAGCCTGCTGCTTGGCACTACTTTTCAGCGGCACTGGGCTCAGGACATACAGGACGTTAGCCTGAGAACCCCCGAGTAGCCCTTGTAATTGGGAAAGGGGGCCTGGCCTGAATGGAAGCATCACACTAGAAGCAAGCCTGTACCCCTTGCCCCCATAGTCTGCTGCTGCTCCCTGGGACAGCAGTGGGAGAGTCCCAGCTTCCCAGCCAAAGCCTTCTGAGCTTTTGTCCTGCCTCTGCCACTACTGTCTAAATCCTGTCACTTGACCCAGGAGCCTGGGGCTGCTCTGCCCTTTCTTCTTGTCCCATGTGACTGCCCAACCATCGTGACCATTTCTCAGTGTGCGGCCCAGCAGGCTGAGGCACTTTTACATTGTCAAGTAGCCAACCTCCAGAAGTCTTCACCCTGCAGAGCTGGACTCCACCCATGAAACAGCCTGTAGATGTCACCTCCTAAGCCTCTCTCTCACAACCCTTGGGACCACTGCTGTGGTGGGGCCACCACCATCACGTATAGACCAAGCAGGCTCCCTCCACCTGTCTTCCCCTCTTTGGCCTGTGTACCCTGCTTCCAGTGGCTTGCTATTACATGGATCCTCCAGGATGTGGCTCCCCCACAGTCTCTGCTTCGACCTCCCCCTGCCATGAAGCAGTCATGTAGGCCTCATGGGAGAGCCTCATGTAACACATGCTCTCCCCCACTTGATTCTGAGCATTTTGGGGGCCTCTGTGTGGAACACCCACTCCTGCTGCCGGCCTAGCCAGCACCTCCTCTTCGTGAATCTCTGAGGCTTCCCTGTGGAGCCTGTTCTGAGGGCCCACACCATGTCCCTGGCTGACCCATAGTGCTGTCCTTAGGTCCCAGGGCAGCTGCACATGCAGCTCTTGAGGCGTGGCACTTGGCAGGGTTGCCCATCATGGAAAACCTGGGCTCATGCCCTTTAGACTGTTGAGCTCAGTGCCAAGGGCCTGGCATGTGTGAAGGGCTGCTGAAACCTTTGGTGACTGAATGGGCTGTCCTGGGATGATGGCGACAGCTTTAGGTGCGTTTCTGGGTCGAATTTGTCAGGCTTTTTAGATGAGAAGCCCAGCTTTTCAGGTCTTAGGAGCTATGACAGTTTGTGAAGATGGATGCATCGGGGCCACCTCCAGGGGACCACACTGGATGAGCCACTGGTTTCCACTTGGGGAAGACTCTGGCAGTTGCTCCTGTTCCTTCCTGCCAACCTTGCGCTTCGGGGGCACGCTAGCTAGAGGCCTCTGAGTCTTGGAGTGTGTGGGGACAGCAGCTCCCTCTGGGCTGGATTTGTGTGTTCAGAGGACCTGCACTGCCTTCTGTGCCTTATTCAACTTCAACGGCGGTCAAGGTTAGCCCAAAGTGCTGGATAGCAGCCAGGCGCAGGAAGGCCCCTGTTTGTGTGGGGCCCCCTGGATTTTTGCTGACCTGAACTTGATCCACAGGCATCTTTGTTTTCTCCTTACCCTCCAGTGCAGAATCCCATCGCTGCCATTAGCCCAGATGGAGCTGCCCGTGCTTCTCTCTGCTCAGCTCCTTTTTCTTCTTTTTTAGGTTGAGTCATCTAATCACAGCTACCTTTGCCTAAGTTGTCTTACCTCACTCGGTCGCTCTCTGCCTCCAGCTTACCCCAAACCCCTCAGATAGCTGGTTTTAAAAAAAGATACACAGCAAAACCCCAGAAACCCAGTTGGTCCATGTCGCTTGTTCTCAAGAAGAAGGGAGGACAGGCCAGACCCACACCTGCCCCTTTGCCTTGTGCTTGCTGCACTGTCCTCAGGACAGGCGAGCTCCATCTGGGTTGTGGGCTGGAGCTGCCACAAGGCATGTTCTCATTTGAAATGGCCTCCATTTCCCCCAGCTCTAGCCCTCCTCTTCCCGTCTTCTCCAGCATCTGTGTGCTGGGAGGCTACAGGGAAGGCGAAGCAGCTGTACCAAAATGGACTTGGTCAGCCCTTCCGGGCGGCCTTCTCGGGTCTGCTCTAGGTGACTCTCCCAGTTGTAACTGTCTTCCTGATTCCAGACGTGGTGGGTGAGAGTCGCTCGGACAGTGGGAGCCCTCGTGTTAGTCATTCTCCTCACTGAAGCCTTCCGAGGCGTCGCCTGACTTGGTTCCTTGCCTGGGCGCTGCCTCATTTTTTTCTTCCACAGGTGGGGCGTGGTCACCCAGTCTATTGGCCACCCTGCGATAGGCCTGGAAAGTCAGCAGGTGGCGCTGGGACACAGGCTTTCTGCCGGCTGGGGGCAGAGGAGTGAGTTTGTGTGAACACTGTGTGTATGCAGGGGCTGGGGGTTGAATGACTTGACTCACCTGAAACCCATCAGCAGGGTGGGCCCGGGGGGTGGCGGGAGGAGCCACAGCATGGAATCTTTTGGTCAGGATTTGCTCTTTCCCCATTTCCTATTAAGCCCATGTCCTCTTCCCCTTGCTCATGGGGGAAGACAGGGCTGCCGAAAAAGCACTTGATGAGTCATGGCCTCCCTACTTGATATGGTTGGCCCTGTTTCTCTAGAGTCTGTGGAGAGGTTCTGTTTCTCCTGCCTTCTCTGGTTTACTCAACTTTTATAAAAGCACGATAGCCCTGCTTAGTGTCCAAGAACATTCTATCAAGAAAGCCCAGTCACATTGAGGCATTTGGAGCTGCCATGTGTCTGCCAAGGCCACATCTGGATTCTGTTAAGTTTCGTTCACTGGCCTTTTCTTGGACCCCGGGCCATTCTCTTGGTGACCACCCTGTATCTGTAGAGATGCCTTTGGCTCTTAGGTTCTTGCCTGTTTTCCGGAAATGAATAGCTAAGAACAGTGATTCTCCCAAGTAAGACTACTTGGGAGATCCAATAGAGGCAGAAGGTAAAGGCCATGTTCTGTGCCCTCTCCTGGGGGCCTGGGAAGCTACAAGGGAACAGACAGAAGCACACGTTAATGTTCCTGAGTGACCCAGTGTGAGGGAGCAGGAAAATGTTCTAGAAGGTTGGCTCCTAGGCTGAAAAATGCCAGTGATCAGAGGGGGCCTGGTCTGCATTGCTGGGGCCCTGGGTGGGGGCTGAGGGTGCGAGGATGCAGAGGCTGGAGCTCTGGGTTATGCCTTCAGCTCGCGGCAGTGAATGGTTTTTCCCCCTGCGGCCATGAGCCTGGCTTGCTCATCAGCACGGGTCTGAGACAGCTCCTTCCCACTGTCTTCTGTCTCTTCAGTTGCTAGACTGAGCAGCTCTGTGTCTGCCTCTGCCCCTCTTGGTGCCAGGCTCCCAGGTGAACACAGGTGCAGTCTAGGCCCAGGGAGATTCTGTCCAGCCTGACGTGCAGCCTCAAACCTGTCCCCTCACCTGTCAGGGAGCACTTCTTCTTCTGGGAGTGAAATCGGGTCATCTGGAAGCCCAGCCTTTTTTTAGCTATATTTGCTGTAGTGGGCGGAAGACCCCTTGTCAGTGTGCCAGGTATGGGAGTGCAGAGATGGAGTCACAGTGCCCAGCCTAAAGACTTTCATAGCCTGGTAGGCAGCCATAATAACGATGGCAGCCACGAGAGAACAGAAAATGAGGTAGTTACATGTGGGTTCCTAGGGGGCTGCTGCAGGAGCCCCCAGAAGGCGTCCCTCTCATGGGGTGGGAGATCCGAAAGGGTTTCTTCGGGGATGTGAGGATCGAGCTGGGTCAAGAGGACATTCCAGCCTGGAGGACTGCCACACAGAGCCAGGCATGTTCCAGGAATGGTGAGGGGTTAGGTGTTACTAGAGCAGGGGGACCACGTGGTTAGTGAGGGAGGAGAGCTCACTGAGGGCCTGCGTGCTGGCAGCAGGTGGCTTAGCAGAGGGCTGACGTGGTTGGATTTGCCTGCTCTGGGAGGTGGATGAGAAAGCCGTATGGTGCAGATAGGGAAGAGGCGCCGGCAGTGGGGATGATGGCGGGCGTGTTTGCAGTTGACATGAAAAGTACTGGGTTGTGGCTCGGCTAAGGGGCCAAGAGGGCCGAGTCTAAGGCGGTTTGCCTGTCCACCACTACAGCAGGGGCTACATGAGGTGGTCAGGTCAGGCAGGGCAAGGGAAGGCCTGTTTTGGACAAGCTGAGTCTGGAATGTCTCTGGGGACAATCCAGGAGCCAACGTTTAGCAGGAGGTTAGGTATGAGTCTGGGCTGCAGAGAAAACCCTTTCAGGATGAGAGTGGCTGGGAGGAAGGGTGTCAGCTGAAGAGTGCAGGCTCCAGAGGGAGCAGAATAACCGTGGGAGGAGGGTGTTGCGAGGGAACCTCAGAAGGGTAACTTAGCAGCAGAGCAAGGGTTCAGGGTGCCTCCTGGACTGGGGGTTAGGAGGCCACTGGTGGCCCTGCTGCTGGCTTGGAAGGGGCAGGCCTTGCCAGCTAGGTTGAGGAATATATGTGAAGGAAAAGACCAGGGACTTAGTCAGGGTGACTCCAGGAAGGAGGCAGTTGAAGACGAGGTTCCTGGGGAGAATGATCCCGGGCCATTCAGCAGGAAGAGAGAGGACCTAGAAGGTGTGAAAAAGAACTGTCGGCTGGGGGTGCAGTGGAGGATTAGCCCAGGGTGCTGTGGGGGTGGGGAGCACCTGTGAGGGTTGGCAAGAGGAAGGGGAACTGGACCTGGTACAGGGGAGCCCAGACTGTCTCAAGGCTGGGAACTGAAGGCCCGGGCTGGGGCTGAGCAGGGCCAGCTTTCGGGCAGACACGGCGTGGATTTTGTGCCGCACATTGTGTGTGCCCTGGCTTATCTTGGAAGCCCTGGTTCTCAATAGCCGGGAAAGGCCTGGGACGGTCGGAAAAGAGCTGGGCCTCTCCTGCACTGCCGCGGAAGCATTCGTGTTAGCTGTCTCCCTGGGTACTGGGGTGATAGCCATGGGCACTCACCAGCAGCCACTTGCCTGGCCTGGTGGCGGGGAGTATAGCCTTTAGTCTTGCTTGGTCCTGTCTCTACCACCAGGTGGCATGACCCCCACCCCTCAATTCCAGCTGGGAGGAGCAGTCTTCTTCCTCTTTCTACCTCACTGGGATCTGCTCTGGGGCTGGGCAGCTCTTTGCCAGGGGGCTGGGTCTTAGTCAGACTTGCCTTTCTTTCTAGGCCTCCCCAGTGACTTCTGGCCATGCCGATGTGAGTCAGACACGTTGTTTCTCTCTGGCTCCTAGGGTGCTCAGTAGCTTCCTCTACCTTCAGGCTCCAGCCCAGTTGGAGGCAGGCTGGTGGGCAGCTGGGGGCTGAGGCAGGAAACCTGAGCCCTAGGCCACGAGGTCCTGGGCCGCTAATTTTAGAAAGCACATGTCACTGGAAACTCTCCTTCTCTGCCAGGAATCAATGGCCTGGCTCTCCTGGTGCCGCCAGGGGCCCCTGGGAGCCTCTCCCCAAACCAGGAACCTCAGGGGCGTCTCCTGGCCTGGGTGGGTCCTTTCTCTGCTGAGTACGTCTGGAAAGGGGCTCTGCTGAGGCCCTGGACAGCCATGGCTTGGGCCAGGGAGGTAGCTCACCTTGTCTGCTCTCTACTTTCTCCAGCCCTTCCGGGCTGCCCCTGGCCATGAGCAGAGGCTGTGAAGTGTGAAGGCCTGGCTGGGGTAGGAGGCCACTTCGACTCTTCTGAGTAAGCTGTTGTTGAAGCACCCTAAACTAAGCAGATTTGTCTCTTCCTTCTCCCATGCCCTGTGTGTCCCTTACCTTCTGAAGTGTGTGAGAAAGGTACCCCTTGCCTTGTTTTGACTGTTTGAACGAGTCCTTCCCTCCTCTTTTCTTGCCAGCTAACATCTCGGGGCAGGGGTGACAAGGGAAATGAAGTGGCCATTCTAACCTCTGCTTAGGGACCAGCATCTGCCTCCAGCTGCCACCTGTTTGCCTGTCTCTCCTGGCTGCTTCAGATAGACAGCGTGCGCCTGTGTCCTGATTCCTCTACACCCTCCAGCCCAAGAAGACCTCATTCAGGGTGCTGTTACATAACGGATATGTTCCAGCGCAGCCTGCACGATGGGTTGGGATGGAGGCTGGCCAGAGTATAGAGTTCTATCTTACGTTGGGACCTGGGAGCTGTTCTCTGTTAGTTTAGAGAGTATAGTGGTTCTGAGCTCAGGTTCCGGAGTCAGGCAGACATAAGTTGGGATTCTAGCCATGTCCATTTTGGTTTTTGGCCTTGGGTATGTGATTTACTCTGCTAAACTTCAGTTTCCTTCTCTATAAGCTGGGGCAGTGATAGTAACTTCCTCATCAGGTAGATGTGAGGATGCGGCCCGGCATGTTGGAAGTGCCCGAATCGATTAGCTTCTCTTGTTACCTCACCGAGGCAAGCCCGGCCTCGCAGGGAGGAAGGTGGTGCTGTGGCTTGTCTGGCACGTTTAGGCCCCGACCTGGAAAGTGCCGCCTTCTGGGTCCTCATGCTGTAGCAAGGCTCTTCCCAACCCCCCAGGCTCCTGCTTCCAGCCCCTCCCAGAGCTGAGGGTGGCTGTTGGGCACAGCGGAAGAGGACAGCCTCTGAGCCCCACCTTTTCCCACCCGCTGCCAGCACCAGGTTGGCGGCTTCTCGCTCGGCTGCCTTGGCAAGAAGGCAGGCCCAGGCTGAAACCAGGTGTGGGGTGGGAGCAACCAGGAGGTGCTCCTGCCAGCCCTTCATGCTCTTTTTTCTCACTTCTCCCTTCTTTTTGTAAATAATTGCAGCCTGCTTAGACGTCTGGTGACTCTCATCTCGCAGCAGGCCACACTGCTGGCCTCCAATGAAGCCTTTAAAAAGCAGGCAGAGAGTGCTAGTGAGGCGGCCAAGAAGTACATGGAGGAGAATGACCAGCTCAAGAAGGTGAGCCCAGCTTCCCGACCCGCCATGGGGTGCCCTGGTGTTACACCGTGGGAGCCACGTTCTTTAGGGCCTCAGTGGCCACTGCTAGCCTGTCACGCTGGGAAATGTATGAAACTTCCACTGCCTGAAAAACCAGAGTTGGGTGGAGGCGCAGAGGGGAAGTCCTTGGTGGGGAGGTATGCCCACTGGAGGCATCTGTGTACGAGGGTCGGGTGAGGAGGAGGGTGTTGCTGCTCTCGTTTCCATCCACTGCTTCCAGTCAGACCCTTCCCTGAGAAAAACGGCCCCTCAGTGAGCCAGGCCCTCTGTGTGAACTGAAGGCCCTCAGCTAGGTCCTTGTTCCCTGCAAGATTGCCGCACCCCCTCTGGAACATGGGGTCTGTGGCATCCCTCAGTGCTGGAGAGGAGGTGGGGGCAGAGTGGTTGGCCAGTCCTAGACATCCTGTCAGGAGGCGAGCTGTGAGCCAAGCTCGGAGGGATGTGGATGCAGAAGTGAGATAGAGCTGGCCAGGCAGACAGCGGGCTCCTTACTGCAGCGAGTGGCACCACGTGGGGAGCAGAAGGCACCATCATCCATGGAGGGGTTGGTGAGCACCATGGAGCTGGTGAGCCCTGCTGCTCAGGAAGGAGGCAGGGCCAGGGGCCAGGGCAGACAAGGCGTGCCTGGCGAGCTGCAGCAGGTGGCCTCGCTGGCGCTTCTCTTTCCCTCGGCTGGCAGCCACGCCCTGGCCTTTGCCTAGGAGCTGGGAGCAAGTGGTGGCTCGGTTCTGCGTTGACATTTCCGAAGGGGCGAGTCGCCAGGGCAGCTTGAGGAACCGCAGCTCGGTGGGGAGGATGGGGCTGGAGCCTCTCCCTCCCTCCCTCCTGAGTAACCCTGGCCTTTGGCACTTTTCCCAGGGAGCTGCTGTTGACGGAGGCAAGTTGGATGTCGGGAATGCTGAGGTGAAGTTGGAGGAAGAGAACAGGAGCCTGAAGGCTG
Source organism: Trachypithecus francoisi (assembly GCF_009764315.1). Classification (NCBI taxonomy): domain Eukaryota; kingdom Metazoa; phylum Chordata; class Mammalia; order Primates; family Cercopithecidae; genus Trachypithecus; species Trachypithecus francoisi. The sequence goes on from NW_022681471.1 coordinate 27,948,864, forward strand.
ACCTGCAGAAGCTAAATGACGAGCTGGCCAGCACTAAGCAAAGTGAGGCTCGACCTTGTGTCCTTACCCGGAGGGAAGTCCAGAGGAGCCTCCTCTGCCCGCTGCTGCCCATTTTGTGCCAAACTATTAGTAACAAGCCTTGCACGCACGCTCGAGGGCTGCCTGAAAACAAACAAATAGCACCCTGTGCCTCCAACCCCAATGCAGTCATGCTTAACCCTCAGGCCAGTGAGGCTAAGTGGTTTGAATGGGGCTCAGGAGGAACCAGGCTGCAGCTGGTGGGCCTCAATGCCCCATGCTAGAGCAGTGCACACTGGGGTTTTCCTGTCCACAGTGTGGCACGGTAGCCCCAGCATGCCTGGGGGCTGAGAATGAGGGGCGTGTGTGAGTGGCGTTCAGGAGGGGAGTGGGCGGCTCCCAAGTGGCCTGCCTGTCTTTGGTCTCCCATGCATAGACTAAGTCTGGGGCGTTTTCCCCCAACATCACAGGCGTCGCCTGCTGCTGCTGTCTGCAAGACATGGTTGTCATTGGGTCTCGCTTTCAGGCTGGGATCTTGCTCCCTGTTTCCCACTCTCAACCTCCCTGGAGGTTACCCCTGCAGAGAGCCACTAGAGTCCCCTCCATGAAAGGGACTGGGGGACGTCCTCTGTATTTCTTTTGCTTTATCTAGCTTTTTTGTCAGCCCTTCCCTCTACTTTGGGGACCTGCAAAAGCAGAGGGGCTTTGAAAAGTAGTCTCCTGTATAACCTCCTTTGAGATGGATTTGGGCCAGTTCTTGTGTCTGTAGCAGTTGTTTTTTTTCCCCCTAATTCCGGTCTTTTCATTTCTGTTTTCTTGGTCATTTACATCATTTCAAGAACTAGAGAAAGCTGAAAACCAGGTTCTGGCCATGCGGAAGCAGTCTGAGGGCCTCACCAAGGAGTACGACCGCCTGCTGGAGGAGCACGCAAAGCTGCAGGTCAGCACTCTTATGTCGCTGTGCCCAGGACGGAACAAGTGAGGCAGCCCCACGGGTGGGGAGGGAACCTTCCAGGGGCCGAGGGGCCGGCTGCCCTCTCCCCCACTCCCCCGGCCACGTCTGCCCTGCTGAGTGGGACCCTTCACCGGACAGGAGAGGGTGGCCTGGCAGCAGATGTAGGCACTTGCCGAGGCGGCCCTCAGGAGTGGCACTGGCTCACTAGGCTCTGAGTCTTCCTACCTTTGTGCTCAGGTTCAGTCCATGGTTTGGGGCCCCGTCAAGAACACAGAAGCAGGTGAAACTCTAGGACCCACTGCTGGCCTTCTTTCCTAGAGTACTGGGGGGGGTGACGTGGGGCAAACATCCCTGGGCAAGTGAGGGCATAAGGTGTCAAAAAGACACCTCCCCCAGCAGGCGCTAGTTGTTGCCATCGCCTGCTGACCTAGGCCTGATCCGAGTCCTCAGATTAGCTTGGGTGCACCGGGCCGCATCTGGAAGCCCAGGAGGTCTTGACATTGGGAGTGAGGGCCACGTAAATACTCCCAACTTTGGACACCTGGCATCAGTGCTTGGTGGCCCAAGTTTGGGCACCACAGCAGGTGGGGAGGAAGGGTCCAGCCTCAAAGGGGGCACCCATGCCCTCTGTATGGGGCAGGCTTGGCGAACGGGACTTGGGCTTCAAGGGCACCTGTCAAAGGTGTGCAGAGTGGGAAGGGCCTGATCAGGTCTTCAAGGGGACTGGATGCCTTGCTGTTCCCTGCAGCCAGGACTCAGCCCCCAGTGAGGTCCTGGCAGTCCTCCCTGGCTGGCGTTAGGTCCAGGGCTTTCCTCTAGGGACGCTCCCACCCTGGCAGGCCTTTGGGTACAGCTGAGGAGGGGGGGGGGGGGCCCTTGCTTAATTGAATTCAGCTGTCGTTAGGAGAGAAGAGAACTGAGCTGGACCGCTGGGGCATGGGGCTGGAGGTGGCAGGGGAGGAGTGGACCCAACCAACCTACTGCTGTGGGATTTCTGTCCCTTTCCAGGCTGCAGTAGATGGTCCCATGGACAAGAAGGCAGAGTAAGGGCCTCCTTCCTCCCCTGCCTGCAGCTGGCTTCCACCTGGCACGTGCCTGCTGCTTCCTGAGAGCCCAGCCTCTTCCTCCGGTACTTCTGTTTGTGCCCTTCTGCTTCCCCCATTCCCTTCCACAGCTCATAGCTCGTCATCTCGGCCCGTCCACACTCTCCCAGCACATTACAGGGGACCTGATTGCTACACGTTCAGAATGCATTTGCTGTCATCCTGTTTGGCTTGGCCTGGCCAGGCCTGGCGCAGCCCTGGCTTCCACGCCTGAGCGTGGAGGGCACGAGTTAGTTGTAGTCTGGCTTGCGGTGGGGCTGACTTCCTGTTGGTTTGAGCCCTTTTAGTTTTGCCCTCTGGGTGTTTTCTTTGGTCCCGCAGGAGGGTGGGTGGAGCAGGTGGACTGGAGTTTCTCTTGAGGGCAATAAATGTTGTCATGGTGTGTACGTGGTGTGGTGTGTGACTGCGGCCGTGGGGAGGGCTCTGCTTCCTCTCCTGCCTGGAGCCCCCAAGCGGCCACAGCCCTTCAACCTGTTTCCCCTACTGAAGGCCAGGCTCACACCTGTTCTCAAAGGCCCTGCCCTGTCTGCCCTCTTGCTCCCTGGACTGGGCCAGGCCTCACTTCAGGGCCACCCGCCGAGTGTGTGTCCTGTCTGCCTCCCTGGGTGTGGGCAGCTTGGGAGGCTCAGTAAAGCGGCGGGGCTTCTGGGTAGGGAACTCACTTGCCTTCTCTGGGTTCCTGTTCGTCACATTTGGGACAGACAGAACGTGGCAGAACGCCACTAGTCACTCCCTGCCCCACCCCCTCCTGAAGGTTTGCAGGATGACCTCTGACTAATGCCAGCTGGGAGAGGAGACTTGTCCTTGGCAGTGACCTGGAGCTGGCCCAGGGCAGAGCTAGGCAGAAAGGGGCTGGGAATGGGCTGGGGCCCCCGGCCCTGAGAACGTGTTGGGTGTGTGCCTGCCACCAGAGTGCTGTGCTGGCTCCAGGGTGTCCCTCCCGTGGCTCCCTCAGAGCTGTGTCTTCCAGGCCCACAGCAAGCCAGGCCAGAACCGGGGCTTGCTGCTTGGTGCCAGTGCCTAGGCCTCTGCGCTGTGCTGCTCTCTAGTAGCACATGAGGAAGGCAGCCCCCGCCCGTAGCACAGTGCTCCCACCCTGCAGGGCCTCTGCCATGCCTGGTGTCTGCATGAGGACTGGGCGGAAGGGTCAGGGGAACAGGTTAGAGGTCTGTCTCCTAGAACCGGGGGCGGGGGACCTCTGAAGGATGTTGATGCTGGCAGGGTAGCTGAAGGCCTGCTGTGCATGCTCACTTCTGCCTGTCCTGTCCGGGCCCACGCCAGTGGTTCCCTTCTCTAGCATCCTGTTACCCTTCCCTGTGCTCAGAGCACAGCTGCCTCATGATGAGTTCTGTCCCTTTCCAGGCGGTCTGAGAGGTGGTATCTGAGGGAGTAGGGGACACGTGGGCAATGCCCTCTGGTTGCGGTGCCAAGGCCGAAGGCTGATCCCACTTTTCCAGGAAATGTTCTCTGCTACCTTGGACCTCCCTGAGCTCACCCTTCTCTGAGCTTTGAAAGGCTAAAGTCCAAATGGGTGCTTCCCTCACCAGCCCTGACGGCCTTTTCCGCTCTTCTGTCTAGGCCAGCAGCAGACAGAAAGCTTCACGGGGCCAGCTTCTGGAGTGCCCTTTCTAGTGGAGTGATGGAACAACAACTGGGCGGGGGGAGGAGGGGGCACAGGCTCTTAGAGACGGAAATTGAGGCGCTTGCCCAGCCTAGACTGGAGGGCGACCTGCAGGCTCACGTTTTCCTGGATCAGCTTCTGTTCCAGGGCATCTGCACCTGTGGCCGTCCTGATCTGTTTTCTTACCCATCTTCCGCTAGACTGCGAGCTGCTTGAGGGCAAAGCCTGCTGCTTGTTGATCTCTGTGTCCTAACCCCTGATGCAGGAGCTAAGTCCTGAGGAAATGGTGTCTCTTTCAGGACCCACTTTAAATGACACGCCTCTGTGAAGTTTCCTTTCTTCAATGTCTTTTTTCTGGGTGTTTGGTGTCATTGTGGTACATGAGGTGACTTGGAGGGCATTTGGCCTGGAGTTGCAGAGAACAATTAGCAGAGGGTGATTGTCATCCAGGCAGAGAGACCTGGCTGACAGTGTATAAAGCAGTTGGCCTGAGCTCAAGGGGTCCTGAGGGTGACCGTGGGCTGCAGGACAGTTGGAGTTGGTTGGGGGCAGGGGCTGTGTGAGGGCCTGGGGCACCCTGGGGAGAGGTCTTGACGTTTGGAAGCACCTTTGCAGCTAAGGAGGGCCAGGCTGGAGATTTGGGAGCTGCCAGCAGGCAGGGTTCTCGAAGGTGCAGGCATGGTGAGAGGAGAGGCTTCGCAGGAAGAGAAAGAAAACTGGAAACAACAGTGCTGAAGAGATGGGGCCTGGGGACCGCAGGACAGGCTCCAGAGCCCCTGGCTGAGCTAGGGTGGGACTGCGCTACCACTCTTTTCTCTGCTCCCTGCCCGGTCCATGTATTCTCACCCAGGCTCTTCTTGGCCGTATTCCAAGCCAGGTCCCTCCCCTGGCTCCAGAAGTTTAGGGGTAAAGCCCTTCCAGAGGGGGTGCTGCCTGCTGAGGAGCAGGGCCTCTGGGTGTTCTCCCATAGCATGATAGCAGTCCTGGGCAGGACGCAAACGGAGCAGCCCAAGCTGTCACTTTGCTCTGTGGGGCCACCTGCTCTCCCTTCACAGGCTCCAATCCCTGATGCTCTCTGTGCCTGCCTGAGCCGCCCACTGCCTCGCCTGCTCTGCCCCACCACGGCGCCCAGCCCTTTCAGGGTGGGGTGCCACATGCTCATCTTGTGCATGGGGTCCCGTCCCTCAAAGGACCTGTCTGTACTCACTGTCTCCAATTCCTCTCTGCCTCTTCTTCTCATGGTAAAATGCATATATATCATACATATATATAGTGTCATCGATGTATATGTAATGAGCCATTTTCACCATCGTTAAGTGTGCAGTTCAGTGGCATTAAGTGCAGTCACTGTGTTGCGCAGCCACCACTTCCATCCACCTCTAGAATTTATTTTCTCAAACTGACACTCTGTCCCCACTCAACACTCCTCACCCTGTCCCCAGCCCCTGGTACCCACACTTGCCCTCTGTCTCTGTGGATCTCCCTCCTCTCATGTAAGGCCCTGTCTCACAGGAGCAGAACCCTACCGCAAGTGTCCCTTTATGATGGCTCGTTTCACAGATGTTCTCCAGGGTCAGCCATGTTATCTTGTGTTGGAGTTCCTTCCTTTTCTAGGTCGGCTCATATTTCCTTGTCTGGATGAACTGCATCGTGTCTCTCCCTTTGTCTGCAGATGACACTGGGCTGCCGCCACCCCTTTTCTCAATCGCACAACCAGCCTTTCACACGCACCCCCTCACGCAAGCCACCCTCGCCAGGCCCCCTTGCCAGACCCAATGAGCATTCTGCAGGTCACTGTCCTTCACCAGCAGCAGCAGCAGCAGCACTGGACAGATGGAGCCAGCCACTGCTCCTCCCTGACCTGTGAAGGGACCCCACCAGCTCTCAGGCATCCTCCCCCATCGCTGCTGCGTCTCCCCTCTGCCCCTCTCATTGTGTCTCCGGACTTGTGGCGTCCCTGTGAGCTCACCCAGGCTCAAGGCTTTCAGTGTCATCTCTATGTGGTAAGAACTTGCAAAGTTCCATCTCCAGTCCTTTCTGGAACTTCTGTGTCCACCTGCCAACTAGACATCTCCGCTTGGATGACACTTCCTGCATGACACACCCAAGGCTGACTCCGGACCATTCTCTCCTTGCCTCCCCGTTGCAGGACCTGGCAGCTCCATCTTTCCTCTTGCTCGGGCCAAATTCTTTGAGCCCTGCATCCTGGTCATGCACAGCCCCTATTGGCTCCACCTTCAAAATTGATCCCTGATGCAAAGACTTATCTTCTCTGCTGCTACCAGCCCAGCCCAAGTGACACAAGGCACCTGTTCAGTGACAAATTCTTGGGGCAACATTTTGAAAATTTCAGCACCCATAGCTTTACACTCACCCTTCCCTGCGGGTGTGGCTGCTCTCCCCAAGTGCCCAGGCTCCACGTGGATGAGGCTTTCCCTGGGCTGCTGCCTTCCCTACTCCCTTCCCATTCCCTAGAAGGGTGCCGACCTCAGAGGCCTCCAGAGCAGAGCCTTGCCCACCGCAGCAACTCCAGTTGGAGGAGGTTCCCCCTACCTCCTGTACCCCAACCCCTTCTTAGAGCAGCAGAGGCGGAAGCAGGAGCCTGCTTTGGAAAATGACAATGTTTTTATTGCTATGTTTGCAGTGGCTTTTTAGCACAGTAAGAATGTCCCTGCAGGCCCGCCACCCTCACCCAGCCCCAGCCCTCCAGCCTCTGTCCGGGTGTCGGGGAAGCTTTTCTTGGGGTCACTCAGCCGTCTTGGGACTGGACGTGACAGATGTACGTGGGTTAAAGCTGCTACACAGAAGACTGGAGGTGCGGGAAGTGCATCCACCTTAAGCCTGGATGTGGGAGCCGTGTCCGGGGTCCCTTCCGGGGGGCGTGCCCAGCCCAGGGCACGGGGTGGGAAGCCTGAACAGGCCAGGTGAGCAGCCCAGACACCCAGGACGGAGAATTGCAGTCTCTTGCCCCACAGACTTGTGGGCAAGGGGACAGCCCCAAGACCCCCACCATGCACTTTTCCAATCCAATCTGGGGCTGGGGACTACACACGCACATCCACACAACAGACACACACGCAACAGCTCAAAGCTTTTGTTTTGCCTATGAAAGTTAGATCTATAAATTCACACTCCTTGGCTAGGGGCAGAGGGGTAAGGTGGGGCTCACAGGGATGGGAGTGGTAAGGAGAGGATGGTTTGGGCTCCTTCCTCTTTTTAGAAATATACAAGCAGAAATCTCATTCTCTCAAGTTTTTATAAAATGTGCAAAATACAAGCCTCCATTGCCCAGAGGCACCATTTACATCTGGTATTCACCTTTGCTAAGAGATAGAGATCTATATATACTCTACGTACTCACGCACGCGTGCACTCGCACCCAAGCTCACACAATTGATATTGGTGGCGATTGGCGCAGGAACCAGAAGGTTCCATTGCTGGCTGGCTCTCTAAGCTTCTATAACAGGGATGGGGAGAGGGGTGTAGCCCAGCTGAAATATTTGCCTTGGTTCTGCTGCCCCTCCCTTGCCTCCCTTCTCCTCTCTCTCCCCCCTCCCATCTCTCCCTCCTTCCCTTCCTCACATTTCCCAAGCTGCCACTGCTGCTTCTGGGGTGAGGGGTCACCCAAGGGTGTGCTGCAGAGCAGAGGCTGGAGAGGTGGGCAGGGGGTGGGCATGGCAGGGGCAGGAGAAGTGCAGCACTGTGGGTTGGGGGTGGGGCACTAGGCAGGGCCTAGGACCAGCTTGGCTAGGGCTGGAGGGGGAGAGGCATCTATTTTTGGTGGGCTGTGATATTTTTGGCGTTTTATTAAAAATGGAAAAAGTTGTTTTAGTGAGCACTCATGGTGCTTTCTCCCCTCCTCCCCCAGGCAGACCCCAAAAGTGTCAGGGAAAGGCAGGTCCCCTGGAGGGATGGGGTGAGTGGGGCTGAAGCAGGGGCTGCTATGGCTACCAGAGGTGAGCTGGTGATGTGAGCTGGGCTGTCACATGACACTCTCCACCACGACGACCTTGCTGCTCTCGGACACGGGGGTCAGGGTGGTCAGGCCCCTGACATCCGCATCCTGAGCTCGGTACTCCAAGTGGTGGAGGCCCCAGATGGGCTGGGTCAGGTGCTGCCAGCGCTGCAGGAGAGGAGGACATGCTGAAGCCCCCAGGGTCATTGACTTCCTCTGCCTCTTTCCAGTTCCCACTGCCTGCCACCCTAGTTGGGGCCACTCCCTGGCTAGGAAGCAGGCCGGGTTGAATGTTCACAGCAGGGGAGGGGAGGGCAGGCTGGGCGGGAGCCTTACCTCGGCTATGGTGCCCTTGGCCCTGAGGAGGCAGCCCAGGAGGTGCAGCGGCACACACAGCATGGAGGACAGCGCGAAGGCCCAGCCCATGGCCTCGCCCCACCACGGGTACACATAGGTGTTGTTGTAGACCAGCGGCTCGTAGTACACAACGTTGAAGATGAAGATGCCCTATGGACCAGAATGCTGCGGTTAATGGGGCCCCCACCCCGCCCTGCCTCGCCCCCCACCCCACCCCACCTCCCCTAGCCCTTACCATGCAGACCAGCGGGTGAAGAAGGACCAGCACCATTTCATCCAGGGGCAAGGTCGGTACCCGATCATACAGGCAATGTCGTCCATGAAGCGGTCCGCTCCTGCGACAGGCGAGGCGGGAGGGCTGAGCTGGAGACCTGCCTTCCTGCCACCATCCCCCAGCCCAGCCCTCAGCCATGACCTACCATACACCCAGGCCACCACCACGCACTCCCAAAATGCTTGCCAGAGCAGGGTGGTGCCACTGGCCGAGTAGTAGTCAAACAGCTGGAAGACGTACATCCCGCCCTGGGGGACAGAGCCCAGTCAGTATATAGAAATATACAAGCAGAAATCTCATTCTCTCAAGAGAACGAGATGGCGGATGGCCACCAGAGGTCACAGGCAGACCCCCCCACCCCACTCACATCAGTCACCATGGAGAGATCGATGACAAAGCAGAGGGCACAACAGAGGGCCACAGAGATCTCCCTTTGGAAACGGAAGTAGTAGGAGGCCGGGAGGAGGTCGAGGAGGCCGGTGATGAAGCCTTCCACACCTACAAACTGTGGCCAGGGCAGCTCAGGCCGAGCCCCGCACCACCCTCCCACCCCTTTCCTTGCCTGCAGCCCTCACCCTGCCTCCCTCCTGGCTCCCTGTCCCAGAGCTCCATGCAAACCTGGCTGTCGAGACCAAGCAGCAACAGCATGAAGAAGAACAGGGCAGCCCAGAGTGGGGCCACTGGCATCAGTGTGACAGCCCGCGGGTAGGCGATGAAGGCCAGGCCCGGCCCTGTGGGAAAGGTGCAGGCTCTAGACCTTGCAGCTGACGTCCTGCCCTGCGCACACCTGAGCCCTGCCTGCAACACTCGCGCCCATGCCCTCTCCTGCCACAGGAGCTGTGAACCCTGGGTCGTGCAGCAGGGGCTGGGAGGTCCTTTCTCCCTCTGTCAACATTGACAAATCCCAGGACCTGCCCCCGCAGGCCCACAATCTGACAAGTTCTGTTTGAATCCTTGTCACTTTTCAGCATTTATATTGTGTGTGCGTGTACATCATGCATCTGGGTAGCAGTTGCTGCTCCGGAGGCGGGGCTGGGGGTAGGGCCCTACCTGACTCTGCCACCTTGGAGATGTGCACACCCTGCTCTGCAGCCATGAAGCCCAGGATGGAGAAGACCACGAAGCCAGCAAAGAAGCTGGTCCCGCTGTTGATGAGAGCCAGGATGATGGCATCCCTGAGGGGTGGAGGGGCCAGAGTGGACGGGTTAGGCTGCTGGGCAGGGCGGGGCAGGGCGGGGCAGGGCACCAGTAGCAGGGCAGTGGTGCTTACTTGTAGCAGTTGTTGTTGAAGCGGTTGTAGCTGCCCAGGGCTGTGAGGGCCCCCAGGCCAATGGCGTAAGAAAAGAAAATCTGGGTCCCCGCATCTATCCACACCTAGAGGAGGTACGGCGAGAGCAGGCATGAGGGGCCTGTAGGGCTCCCCTGCAGCACCCTGCTGCAGCCTCCCCACCTCCAGCTCACCTGAGGGGACCCCAGCTTTGACCAGTCAGGCTTGAGATAGTAAATGATGCCGTCCAGGGCGCCAGGCAGCAGCACTCCACGCACCAGCAGCACGACCAGGACCACGTAGGGGAATGTAGCAGTGAAGTACACGATCTGGGGGGCCCGGCTGCTCAGTGGGCGCCATGGCACCACCTCCCTCACATCCCCACTCCCGGCGCCCCCGGTCCCCCTTGCGGACACGTATGTTCAGAGGTCCCCATTCTCCTCGGAGCCATGGCTCCCACCAGAGGAAGCTAGGGGCAAGGGTGGGCCCTGGCAGCCCTGGCAATTGCGGGGGGAAGCTCTCTGGGCACCTTGTCTGTAGGACACATGTCGTTCGGGAGCAGGTGAGCCTCTGGGAGCTCTCCTCAGTGGGGACAGGAGGTGTGGAGCATGTGGGGAGTGAGGGCTGTGTGCGTGTGTGGGCAGTGCAGGTGTGGGAGGCCCAGGCAGGGAGCGGGGTATTGGATCAGGGCCGGGTCCCCTCCTCTTCTAGAGAGAGGTGGGGGCTGAGCAGGTGGAGAGTGGAACTGGGCCAGGCAGAGGCAGGCAAGACGCGGCCACCACACCGTCTGCCCCCTCTTCCCACATGCTGCTCTGGGGACCTTGTCCCCCAGGGACCTGGCCATGTCCCACAGCTCTAGACACTGTCTTCTTTGTTCAGGTGAAGACTCAGCCTGACCGGGAGCCCCCAGGGGATGTGGCCAGACTCCGCTCTGGGTCCCCAAGGCAAGACAAGCAGGTAACAGATGGTCAGACCAGGTCCACCCAGACTGTCACAAGAGTCAGAGACTGGCAGGAGGGCACCGGTGGGGGTGATGGGCACAGGGAAGGGGCAGTACCTGCCGGGCCCTGGATGTGGAGGGTGGGGAACGTTGCCTGGCTTTCAGTACCTCCCCCTTCCTTAGGGCTAGACCCTGTCTGGTCACCTCCTGTTGCCACAGGTGTGCCTGGCACAGACATCCAGCTCCCAGGGCTGAGCCACCCTCCCCCCTGCATGCCTCTAGTGGTACCTTTCCTGTGGATTTGACCCCCTTCCAGACACAGAAGTAGACCAGCACCCAGCAGGCCAGCAGACAAAGGGTCACCTCCCAGTTGAGGGCCCCTGGCACCTCCAGTCCCCCAGACAGCCTCAAGACTTTGTTCCTAGGGGAGGGAGGGAGGTCCCTTGAGGCCTGTGCCAGCAGAGGATGGAGCCACAGGGTCCACCCCCAGGAGTCGTGGCTCCTTTCTCTCCTACAGCCCAGGGTTCAGCGGGTCCCTCTTTGTCCATCTGGGCTGGGCCTGGAGCCCAGGAGCCCCTGGCCATTGGGAGACCACTCCCATCCCACCCCACATGCAGCCCCAGCTCCCCCATCAGGTGGGAGTGACCAGGACAGTGATAGGCTGCCGAACCCAAGAGCGAGGCCCAACCTGGCCCAGCCCCTGGGGCTGGCCCCAGGACTCTCTGAGGGCAGGCAGGGTCCAGGTTGGACTGCCAGGCAACACCCTGGCCCCCCCGCCAGGGCCATTCCCCTGGAGCCAGGCCATATGAGGGAGACCTAGGGGATGGGATGGGCTTGGCCCAGAGGTGCCGGACTCACTCCCAGAACTCAATGACAGGGGACCGGCGGTCAGCAAGCTGGTCACAGGTGAGGTTGGCCAGGCTGGCATTGGCACAATCTTCATGGCGGAAGATCTCCACACAGTCAGGAGTGTTCCAGGTGTGGCCACATGTGGCCCAGGGCAGCGTGGTGGTGAAGGACTTGACCAGGTAATAGAAGCCCCAGGCCAGCACCATGATGTAGTAAGTGTTGCAGTAGAAGACGATCACCATGGAGGCGTAGCCCAGGCCTGGGGCCGGGAAGTCCTTGCCATGTGAATTCTTTCCTGGCCACCTCCCCCCACCACCCCTTTATCTCCCGACCCGGGCTGGCAATGCTCCCAACGTCTGTCCTCCTGGAGCCTTCTCTGTGGTGCTCCTGACTCCCCTGGAATCCCCCTTGTGTGAGCTCCAACACTGGGCTGACTCCCCAGCCTGTTTCCTCTCCTCCAGCCGCCCCCCAAACCCAAGGCAGAGCGAGCCCCTCTCCTCCTGTCCCCATCTGACCAAGTACTGTTGAGTCTCCGGCCTCACAACACCTGGCCCCTTTCTGCGGGTCCCACTGCCACCATGGCGGTTCCAGGAGGTCCAAGCCTCTGCCTAGCCACCCAGTAGCCTCCAGTCCACAGCAGCTGGTGGTGGTGGTTGGTGGCGGGGGGCGGTTTCTAGTAGCCTAAGGTAGTGTTGGAGACAGTTGCCCCTGCAGTGGGCAACCTCGGTGCGTTGCTCCACCTCTCTGTGCCCCCGCGTCCTTGGGGATAGTAATAGTAGGGCCTACCTAGAGAGCCAAGTGTGCTGGGCGGGTCCGCCCCCAGCCCGGATATGCCTGGCCTGGCCTTGCCTTGTGGAGCTGCCTATGCCCCCTCTAGTCCCCGCTTCCCCCTGAACATCTCCAGGCTCCCCACTTGAGACTGGGGCGCCATCACGTGGCCCCAGGCCTGGTACTCAGGACAGGAAAAAGATATCTCAAGTGGAAGCCAGCGGGAAGGGGGCAGTCCCTGAGGCTGGCAAGGGCTGCTCACCTTTGAACAGGGGACAGATGTTCCAGACATTGATGCTGCCGGCCTTCATGAACTGGCCCAGCGAGATCTCCAAGAAGAAAATGGGGATTCCTCCGACCAGGGCGATCAGGACGTAGGGAATAAGGAACACACCTGGGGGTGGAGGGACAGGGTGGACTCAGGGTGGCCCCCAGCCAGGCTGCCCAGGCCCAGCGGGCCAGCCCAGACTCCGAAGGCCCCATCACAACTTCCCACTGGGTGAGTCAGTGTAGGGGTGGCCACTGACTCAGGCCCCAGGTGGAGTCTTGTGGGGGTGGGTTGAGTGTGTTGAAGAGGGGCTACAGTAGCCCCTGAGCCATTGGAGCCCTATTCCCTGGGTGGCAGAGGGGCTCTAGGCCCACAGGGCTTCCAACCCCATGGTCACTTGGGGCGATGGCCATGGAGGACACACGCTCAGACACGCAGGCTGTCCCTGGTGCCGCAGTTCCCAGTTTCAGGCAGCACAGTGGGGTATGTGCGCCAAGGATGGGTGATCAGGCCTGGGGGCTTGTCCAAAGGCAGGGAGCGTGACTGTCCTGCACTTGGACGCCTGCCTGCAAATGTGAGGTCCAAGGCAGAGGATGGGTGGCTCGCAGTCTCCTGCTGGTGGGATGGCGATGTGCAAGGACAGAGGGAGACAGGTGTGGGAAGAGGGGCCAGGCCGGCCTTAGCAAGCCCAGGTAGTCAGGCTCTGCAGGAGATAGGCATATGGGCAAGGCCAGACACAGGCCCTGGCCAGCAGGCTGGGGTGAGGGTGGCAGAAGGGCAGGGAGAGCCGGGTGCCACCGCCCCCTTCTCTCTAGGCCTCCTACCCTTGCCCTGGCTGGGCTCCCTCCACTACTCAGAGGCTGAGCTTGGCTGCAACTTGCCTGACTCCAGGTCCCAGCATCCTTCTCCTGACCTTGGGCAAAGGCCTTTGCTCTGGACCTCTGTTTCCCACCCATCAGCGGGTCACTTCAGCTTCCAGCAACCCTAGTGCTGTTTTGTAGTCACAGGACACACGCGTGCCCATCGCTGTTGCTAAGCTGGGCCCGGCGGGCGGGCGGGCATGGGACGTGCATGCAGTCTGTCCAGTGGCGGCGCCAGGCGGGCCAGGCCGCAGGCTTCCCAGCCTGGCTCGGGCACCCAGTGTTCCAGGCCCGGGCCAGAGGAGGGCGGGAGGGGCGGGAGGGCCGCGAGGGGTGGGGAGGGCAGGGGAGGGACAGAGTGGCCCATTGTGTGTGTGTGTGTTCGAGTGTGTGCACACGTGGGGGGCCCACACAATATGCCGCTTGTGTGCCCGACCCGCGGGGGCAGCCAGGGCTCCTTACCTCGCGTAGACCCCAAGGCGCGGGCCTGGTTTCCCACCTCGGTGGCCAATCGCTCCTCCCAGCCCGGGAGTCTGGGGGGCAGCCCCGCGGGCATCGCCGGCCCCCTCCCCCCACCCTGCCAGGCACATGACTGCTAGGGGGGTGGAGGCGCCCGGCCCGGCCACCAAGCGGCAGCGGCGGACGAGGGGCGGCCCCGACCCCCGCGTGCCTGGGGGCCACCCGCTGCTCGGACTTCACCTCTCCGCGGCGGCCCGGGGGGTCGGGCTTTGGGGGCCGGCGGCCTGCTGGGGGAGGGGGCCGCGGCGGGCGGGGGCGCTCACCTCCGCCGTTCTTGTAGCACAGGTAGGGGAAGCGCCACACGTTGCCCAGGCCCACGGCGAAGCCCACGCACGACATGATGAAGTCCATCTGGCGCGTCCAGGTCTCGCGCGGCGGCACAGCCAGGCGGCCGCCGGGTGTCCCCAGGCCCGCGGTGCCGTCGCCCTTGGCCGGGGCCCCGTCGGGCCCGGGCGCGATGAGGGGGCCCTTCTTCTCGTCGCCGGACACGCTATAGATGCCGTTCTCGGCGCTCTTCTTCGCCATGGCCCCGGCGGGCCGCACGGCCGGGCCGGGGTCGCGGCGCCTCGCGGGGGGCGGCGGTCAGGCGGGGGCGCCGGCGGCACCGGGGAGGACCCCGAGGGCGCGGGCCCGCCGGGGGCCGGGGGGCGGCCGGGCCGGGGGACGGGGCGGCGGGCGGGCGGCGGGGTGTGGGGCGCAGGCGGCGCAGTCAGAAGCAGTCCACGAAGCACTTGAAAGTGAGCCTGAAGAATCTCATGTGTGTCGGAGGCCCGGGGGCGCGCGGGCGGCGGCGGGGCCCGGCCGGGCGGCGGCGGCGGCGGTCCCGAGGCTCCTGCCCGCGGCTCGGGCGGCGGCGGCTGCGGCGGCTCCTCGCCCCACCAGAGGCTCACCCTAGCGGGGCGCGGGCGACATCGGCGCCGGCGGTCTGCAAGCGGCGGCCGGAGCAGGGGCCTGCGGCCCGCGCCCCCCGCCCCGGCCGGGGCCCACAGCGGCTGCCCGGCTTGCCCGCGACTCCGGTGGCGGCGGCGGCGGCGGCGGCGGCGACAGCTACGGCGGCTCGGGCGCGCCTCGCCCCCTCCTTCCCGGCGGCGGCGGCTGCAGCCGCTATCGGGGCCGCGGCGGGCTCAGCAACACGCCACCGCGCTCCGACTGTCCGTCTCTTCCCCGTCCCCGGCCGGCCGCCGCTTAAAAACCGACTCCGGGGTGATGTCACTATCGCCCCACCCCAACGGCCGGCCGGCCCCCTCCCCCTCCCGCATCCCTCCCTCCCGCCCTCCTCGTCACACTCCGCCCACCTCCTCCCTGGGAGGAGACGCTGCTCCAGCCGGAGGCAGGATGGTTGCTACCTAGGGCGGCCGGCAGCGCCTCCCGCAGGGCCCAGGGCCGCCCCTCGCCCCAGGGTCGCCGGTCCCTAGTGCGGCCCAGGCTTCCCGGCCGGCCGGCCGGCCCCTCCCAGCCCAGGAAGACGTCCCCCGAGCCCCCTCAGCCCTCCGCCTCCCCCTTTCTCCCTTTCTCCCCGCCCCTGGCAGGCTGCAGCCGTCTCCGCCTCGTGTCCCCTCCTTCCTCGAGCTCCGTCCAAGGCTGCCCCATTGGGGGCTAAAGCTTCCCGGCTACCCTGGATCTGGAGGTCGGGACCAGCTCTTCAGGTGACAGGCCTCTGTGTCTCCACAGTGGGCAGAGGCGAGCCTGCCTGGCTGATGAGCAAGGCTCGACTTTGTCACCAAGGCAGAGAAGGGGCTTGGGTAAATGACCCCGGCGGCCCCCACCCCTTGCCTGGCGTGAGAGTGGGTAGGGGCTTCGGACTTGAGGGGACTGGAGCGGGAATAAGGCAAGGCTGCCCCCTGGTGCCTAGTGGGTGCACAGACCCTTCCCCAAAAGCCTCAGCCCTGAGGTCTTGGCTGCCCGCCCCCCACCCACCCCGTGTTCCTCTCCCAGGACCCTCAAGGCCTCCCCAGCAAGAGTCAGCTTGTTGGGCTGCTCTCCGCTGCCAGCTGAGCAGCTTGTTTAGAACTTTCTAGGGCTAAGAGTAGCCTGGGGGTGGGGTGGGGAAGGAAGGGGTCATTGTCCTGGCCTGGGAGGTAAGGTGTGCCCCCCTCAACCTCAAGCTCCCTGATCTGATCGTGGACACTGCAGTCCCCAGATGGCTCATCCCGTTAAGCTAAGCCCGAGGCCATCCGGCCAGCTTTAGGAAGAAAAGCAGTTCCGGCCCAAGCCAGATTGAGCTTGCTGGGTGAGGGAGGGGCAATGTCCCCACCCAGGCTTGGAGGAGGAGCCTCAAGGGGTGTGTGTGATTGGGGGAGACAGGCGGTGTTACCTATGCTTAGACCAGGGGTGGTGGGTGGGCACCTCTGAGGTGGCAGGGTCACACTGCTCATCTGAAGTTTCTCACTAGGGTCTTCTCTGGCCCAGCTTTTGACTGAAGCTGGTCTGGAGACAGGGGCGTTAGAGAAGTGACTCATAGATGCCCTAAAGAAGCGGGGCCACTCAAGGACCCAGGACAGAGGGAAGAGGGCTGACCCAGCTGGACTGCAGGCAAACCCCATGGCCTTTGAGAGAACTGAGAAGAGGACCCAGTGAAGTAGGCTCAGGGGGCCTCAGCCCAGCAGGAGTGCGGGGTGGGCGCTTGATGTCAGCAAAGGGAGGATAGCGACCTGGGGGAGGGCCGCTTTGAGGGAGAGCGCAGGCCACCGCCAGACAGCTCTGGGAGCCGCGGGCAGGGGAGACTTTCAGATTTTGCTTGTCCGAGGGTGGGGGTGGAAGGGAGAGAGAGTGGAGGCTCGAGAAGGATGTAGGAGAGCCGATGGCACTTTGGGGAAGTGACCACTGCTGCAGTTCCTCCTCTGGTGGGTTCCGAGGCCAGGGGCAGGATCATGAGAAGTTGCCACCCCTGACTGCTGCTGCCTCTGTGAGATCAGAGGTGGCCGAGGCAGAGGGCGAGGTGGCCAGGCTGGAGGATACTGGAGACAGAAGTGAAAGGTGAGAGGCTGCCCAGAATGGCTGCCACTGCTTCATGGACCCTCGGAGTGGGGGCCCCCACATCTGAGGGGAGGTTCAGTGGGCCCCCATACCTGACTCCCTCTACCTCCTGGAACTGGGCTCTTCTCCGGGCAGCCACCCCTTCCCACACCCACCTTCTTCCCCACCCCCTGCCAGCCCAGCCTGGGGTGCACCCACTACCAGCCCCTGGGCCAGGTCCTCGCCTCCCCGCCTCCAGCTGGTCTGGACCTGGTAGTGACTGAACTCCTCTTCACGGCCTGGGCCAGACCCCAAACCGCATTCTCTGAGCAGCCAGAGGAACCCTCCTGAAGCACAAATCTAAGCAGCCCTCCTTTGTCTCATCCCTTCGGGCTTTTCTGTGCCCTGGAGGTAGAACTACATTTTTCTCCAACACTACAAGATGGAGTGTGATGGGGCTGTGGCCTCCCAGCCTCAGGGCATTCCCCCTGAGTTTTCCCTCCACTCGGGACCCACAGCCTGGGCTTCCCTTTCTCTGCTGACCTCCAGGACTCTGTCCCAGGAGGCTCCTGAGGGAGGTTCAGGAATCCTCCCCACATCAGCTACCCTGGGAGCCGCCCCTGCCCAGCCAGGGAGAGCTGGGCCTCTTTGAGCAGTGCATGAAGTTCAGGCTGGTGAGGCTGGAGTTTCCGGGGAACCCAGGACAGAGCTCTGGTCTCTGTCACAGGCTCTGACCTGGGCGGCCAGTGACAGGGTCTTCTGAGGCTGCTCCCATGAGCTGCTGAGCAGTTGGGGGAACAAAGCCAAAGCGATTTCCAGCCCTGGCTGGGTCCTCTCCCACGTCTGAAGGCTTCAAAGCATTCTCGGGCTTTGTCAAGGCACGTCAGGCTCGGCCTGGGGGCAGCAGCTGCTGGGGAGGGGCAGGGTGGGCTCTCCAGGCCCCCAGCTGAGGGCCAGGTGGCTCTCCCGCACCAGCCCTGTCCAAGCCTCCGCCTGTCTTGCCAAGCCCTTGTGTTCTACTCACCGAAAGGGGGTTCCAAGCATGTGCAGGAGGGGGTGGAGGTGCCCTGCGACCTGTGCCCAGCCCAGAGCTCTTATGGTGGCTCCTGGGTGAGAAGCAAACTGTTCTCTGGGGGCAGAGGCGACGAAGGAGAGCTGCGCCCTCCCCCTACGGTGTCCCAGGGAGCGGGCGGCCTTTCAGGCCCCAGCTGGGGCTGGAGGTTGGAGTAGGAGCTGGAGGAGGGAGAGAGAGGAGAGGGGAGCTGGAGGGAGGGCAGGGGAGGGGGGCTAGCCGGAATGCTCCCGTTGTTGGGGGAGGCCTGGAATCGGAGCCAGCGCCCACTCAAGTCTGGGGCAGCTGCGGACAAGGGAGGGGCTGGGTGGGGGGGCCACCCGGTCCTGGGGTGACTGGTTATCCTGGGAGGACGGACAGCTGGAGACAGGGTGGGGGCGCCTCCTCTTCTGGAGGCGAGCCGGGCACAATGAGCTTCGGAATTAGAATAAGCTGGGAACAAAGAGGGAGCCAGAGTCCACCTGGAAGGGCTTTGTACTTCCAGCTCCTGGGGAGGGGGCCGACGTGCGGCTGCAGCCAAGCGGAGAACAGAAAGAATGGGGCTGGGGGCGAGGGCCTGCAGCAGGGAGGGGATGGGGGGCAGCAGAACCCCCACCTCCGCCCTTCCCACCAGCTGTGCTCGTTTACACAGACCCGCAGAAAGGAGGCTTTGGTTTTTTTACGTTTTATATAAACTTTTATTAGACTGGTTTTATTCGTTTTATAGATTGAGAGGGTACAAGTGTGGTTTTGTTACATGCATGTATTTCGTGGTGGTGAAGTCTAAGCTTTCAGCAGACCCATCACCCTAAAGCCGCCTTGCAAAAACTATCTAACAGTAACAAAATTACGCCAGTGAGAAATCTGAGCTAACCAACCCTATCTGCATTTACCCTCCAAACTGCTCTTGGTCTTTCCCGGACATGGGCCAAGCTAACTTTGGGAGAAATTTAGTTTATAGTTTAAATGATAATAGACCTTCCCAAGATGAAAAACTAATGAAAGACCAGCAGGTTAGGAGGATGAGAGGGGCCTGAATTCTGCTAAGATGTAAGCAGTAATGATGACCAGCCATTGTTCAGAGGTCAAGAGATTTGTAACTTCTCCGATTACTCCTGTAGATACTATCACTATTGTAGAACCTAAGGTTGGCTTTTGGAGAGGTCTTTGCAGATTTTTGCATTTCTCACTACCAGATGGCTCCACCCGGACCACATAGACCGATGACTCAAAGTCCTGTGGCCCCATCTAAAAGCAGACTCAGTTCAGCACACAAGAATCACCCCCCCCAACCAGTCAGTGGCACCCATTCCCTAGTCCCGTCTGCCAAACTAGCTTTAAAAAATCCTAGCTTTCGGGCTGGGCAGGGTGGCTCACACCTGTAATCCTAGCACTTTGGGAGGCCGAGGCGGGCAGGTCACCTGAGGTCAGGAGTTCAAGAGCAGCCTGGCCAACATGGTGAAACCCCTGTCTCTACTAAAAATACAAAAGTTAGCCAGAAATCGCTTGAACCCGGGAGGC
This sequence comes from Trachypithecus francoisi, assembly GCF_009764315.1. Lineage (NCBI taxonomy): Eukaryota > Metazoa > Chordata > Mammalia > Primates > Cercopithecidae > Trachypithecus > Trachypithecus francoisi. The sequence goes on from NW_022681471.1 coordinate 27,968,145, forward strand.
GGAGGTTGCAGTGAGCCAAGATTGTACCACTGCACTCCAGCCTGGGCAACAGAGTGACACTCCGTCTCAAAAAAAAAAAAAAAAAAAAAAAAACCTAGCCTTCGGGGCTGGGCACGGTGGCTCATGCCGTAATCCCAACACTTTGGAGGCTGACATGGGTGGATCATGAGGTCAGAAGATCAAGACCATCCTGGCTAACATGGTGAAGCCCCGTCTCTACTAAAAACAAACAAACAAACAAAATACAAAAAATTAACCAGGTGTGGTGGCACGAGCCTGTAATTCCAGCTACTCAGGAGGCTGAGGCAGGAGAATCGCTTGAACCTGGGGGAGGCGGAGGTTGCAGTGAGCCCAGATCATGCCACTGCACTCCAGCCTGGGTGACAGAGCGAGACTCCGTCTCAAAAAAAAAAAAAAAATCATAGCCTTCAAAATTTCAGGGCAGCTGATTTGAGTAATAATAAAACTCCAGTCTCCTCTACGTGTATTAAACTCTGATCCCAGCATTTTGGGAGGACCAGGTGGGCAGTTGTCTCACGCGTCCATGTGAAGAGACCACCAAACAGGCTCTGTGTGAGCAACAAGGCTGTTTATTTCACCTGGGTGCAGGTGGGCTGAGTCCGAAAAGAGAGTCAGCAAAGGGTGATGGGATTATCATTAGTGCTATAGGTTTTGGGATAGGCGGTGGAGTTAGGAGCAATGTTTGGCAGATCTCACAAAGTACATTCTCAAGGGTGGGGAGAATTCCAAAGAACCTTCTCAAGAGTAGGGGAGATTACAAAGTACATTGATCAGTTAGGGTGGGGCAGAAACAAATTACAATGCTGGAAGGTCATCAGTGAAGGCTATTTTCACTTATTTTATGGATCTTCCGTTGCTCCAGGCCATCTGGATGTCTACGTGCAGGTCACAGGGGATATGGTGGCTTAGCTTGGGCTCAGAGGCCTCACACAGATCACTTGATCCCAGGGGTTCGAGACCAGCCTGGGCAACATAGCGAGACATTGTCTCTACAAAAAATTTAAAAATTAGCTGGGGTGGTGACATGCACCTGTGGTCTCAGCTACTGGGGAGGCTGAGGCAAGAGGAGCTCAAGAGGTGAAGGGTGCAGTGAGCCGTGATTGTGCCACTGCACTCCAGCCTGAGAGAGCAACACCCTGCCTCAAAACAAAACAAAACAGGCCGGGCACGGGGGCTCACACCTGTCATCCCAGCACTTTGGGAGGCCGAGGCAGGCAGATCACCTGAGGTCAGGAGTTTGAGACCAGCCTTGCCAACATGGTGAAACCCTGTCCCTACTAAAAATACAAAAATTAGCCGGACACGATGGTGTACGCCTGTAGTCCCAGCTACTCAGGAGGCTGGGGCTGGAGAATCATTTGAACCTGGGAGGCGGAGGTTGCAGTGAGCTGAGCTCGCGCCACTGCACTCCAGCCTGGGTGACAGCGCGAGACTCTGTCTCAAAAAAACAAAACTTTCCTTTTTGTAATTACCCTGCCTTGATAAATCGGCTCTATCTATCTGGGCAGCGGGCAAAATGAACCCATTAGGTGGTTACAACCTGAATAGTGAACGTGTACCCAGTAGGTAATTTTACAGCCTTCGCCTTCTAGACTAGTTTTAGATGTATAGACAAACTGTGAAGAGGTGTCAAGAATTCCCATACAGCCCACCCCCATCTCCCACCTTAGTAGGACAGCTCATTTATTGCAATTAATGAATCAACATCAGTTATTGCAAATAATGAATCAACATTGTCAGTAACTAAAGCCCATAGTTTATTCAGGTTTTCTTGGCTTTTCCCTAATGTCCTTTTTCTGTCAGGATCACATGTTGCATTTAGTCATCCTGTCTCCTGAGGCTCCTCTTGGCTGTGACAGTTCTTGGTGGCCCTGACAGCTTCGAGGAGGCTCTCGGGGTGATCAGGAGGAAGACCACGGGGACGAGGCGCCTCATCGGGGGCCATGTGGACCTGGAACGACCGGCTGGGGTCCTGTTTGTCGGGTTTCTCCACTGGGAAGTGATTGTTCCCCCTTTCCATACCGTGCTCTTGGGAAGGAAGCTACTCCGTGTGGCCCAGTTAGGGAGCGGGGCCACCTCCTGGAGGGGGAATATCTACACAAGTGATGTGGAGTTCTGCACAGGAATTTCGTCTGTTCTCCCACATTTATTTATGTAATCATTTATTTATACCCGTATGCACTCGTACATGTGTACCTTGTATTTGGTTTTAATCTAGCACAACTCTTTATTTTCTTGCTCAGAATTTCCATCTTGGACTGTTGGGGTCTCTTTCAGTTGGCTCCTGTGTCCCTTTTTTTTTTTTTTTTTTTGAGACAGGTTCTCACTCTGTCATCCAGGCTGGTGGGCAGTTGTGTGATCTCTGCTCACTGCAACCTCCGCCTCCTGGGCTCAAGCGGTTCTCCCACTTCAGCCTCCCAAGTAGCTGGGACTACAGGCGCCCGCCACCACGCCCAGCTCAGTTTTGTATTTTTTTGGTAGAGAGAGTTTCTCCATGTTGGCCAGGCTGATCTCGAACTCCTGACCTCAGATGATCCACCCTCCTCGGCCTCCCAAAGTGCTGGGATTACAGGAGTGAGCCACTGCACCCGGCCACCTATGTCCTTTGGACGTCCCTTCATCACTGCTTGTGTGTCTGCATGCCTGTGTGGGTGTGGCTGTGGCTGTCTGTGTGAGCACTTCCTTACTTTCTGGCTCTGTGCTCATCCCTTACATTTCCTGAACCAGTCCTAGAACCAGCCATTTTCTCCAAGGAGCCATTTTTGAGAGAATGGTGTTGGAGACGAAGATCTGGGCTCTAGGTGTGCCCATTGTTCCTGGAGTATTGCTGCTTCTAGGCCCTCTCTGCTGACAGCAAGAACATATATATATATATGCATGCTAACCCATATACTATAGATAGAGAGATATATATAAACCCATATATATACTAACCCATTTTATATATATACTAGCTCATGTTATGTTACTAGCATAACATCTATAAACAGATACATATGCGCATCAGTATCTATATTAAACTCAACACGAGTGCACACTGATGTCTCCAACTCTAATCCATCACCACCTGGGTCATTCTAGCTGTCTGCCCTTGCTTGTCTATAACCTCCCACTCTAAAAGTGAGAAACCCAGGCCAGGCACGGTGGCTCATACCTGTAATCCCAGCACTTTGGGAGGTGGAGGCCGGTGAGTCATCTGAGGTCAGGAGTTCAAGACCAGCCTGGCCAACATGGTGAAACCCCAAATCTACCAAAAATATGAAAAATTAGCCAGGCATGGTGGTGCATGCCTGTGGTCCCAGCTACTCGGGAGGCTGAGTTGGGAGGATCTCTTGAGCCTAGGAGGTCAAGACTGCAGTGAGCCATGATTGTGCCACTGCACTCCAGCCTGGGCTACACAGCAAGATCCTGTCTCTAAAAATAAAATAAAAAATTCAAATTAAAGTGAGAAACCTGGCTCCCACCGTCTTCCATCCGTTGCCACAGTTCTTGAATTGTGGTATAAAGGTGAAGAGGTTTCAGGATCATTCACCCCTACCCTGGTGGGGAGTGATCTTATCAGAGTACAGCACTTATGTGTGCTTCCTTTTGCTTTTAGTCTGACAGATGCCACTCATTTCCAGAGTGACTGAGATCAGCCCCTTTCTCCCTGACCCCCTTCAGTAAGGCTGTTTTGTACATTTCTGTTCCTTTTTTGTTTGTTCTGTACATTTCTAATTGCCTTTTGTCACAGTCTGCATTCCGTCTTGTGATCTCCCAACCTTCTAAAAGATTATTTTAAAAGGTGCCTATTTAAGTTCCCTCTGTCTGCCGTAAAGTTCTGTGGGTTTTGACATATTCAGAGTGTCACGTGTCCATCATTACAGCATCATACAGAAGTTTCCCTGCCCTACAGGATCCCTGTGCTGCCCCTAGTCAAGCATGATCCCCTCTCTCAGACCCCTGGCAACCGTGGATCTGTTTTCTGTCTTTTTTTCGTCTATTTTGCTTTTGCGGGAATGTCATGTCAGGTAAATGGAGTCATAGAGTAGGCAGCTTTGTCAGGCTTTTTACTCTGCAATATGTATTTAAGATTCACTTATTTCTTTGCATGGGTTCACAGCTTTTCCCTCTTTATCACTGACTAGTATTCCATTGTCCAGATATACCACATTTTATTTGTTCACCTACCGAGGAACATCTTAAATGCTTCCAGTTTTCGCCAATTACGAATAAAGTTGCTAATGCTATCACATTGGTCTTTTAGGAAAAAAAGGCTGCTATAAATATGTGTGTGGTGATTTTTGTGTGGACATAAGTTTTCAAATCATTTGGGTAAATACCAAGGAGTATGATTGCTGAATTGTAGGGTAAGAGTATACTTAGCTTCGGAAGGAACTGCCAGCCGTTTTTCAGGGTGGCTGTACCTTGTTGCATTCTCACCAGCAATGAATGGGAGTTCTTGCTGCTGCTCCAGGTCCTTGCCAGCATTAGGGTTGTCAGTGTTTGGGATTTTGGCTATCTAGTAGGTATGCAGCGGTATCTCCTTGTGGTTTTAATTTGCAATTCCCTAATGATGTATGATGTTAAACATCTTCTGATATGCTTACTTGCCATTGGTATTTCTTCTTTGGAGAGGCATCTGTTCAGATCTTTTTTTTTTTTTTTAGACGGAGTTTTGCTCTGTCACCCAGACTGGAGTGCAGTGGCACAATCTCGGTTCACTGCAAGCTCCACCTCCTGGGTTCACGCCATTCACCTGCCTCAGCCTCCCAAGTAGCTGGGACTACAGGCGCCCGCCACCTCACCCGGCTAATTTTTTGTATTTGTAGTAGAGATGGGGTTTCACCGTGTTAACCAGGATGGTCTCGATCTCCTGACCTCGTGATCCACCCACCTCGGCCTCCCAAAGTGCTGTGATTACAGGCATGAGCCACCGCGCCAGGCCATCTGTTCAGATCTTTTGCTCATTTTTAAATTGGGTTGTTTTCTTTTTTTTTTTTTTTTGAGACGGAGTCTCGCTCTGTCACCCAGGCTGGAGTGCAGTGGCCGGATCTCAGCTCACTGCAAGCTCCGCCTCCCGGGTTTACGCCATTCTCCTGCCTCAGCCTCCTGAGTAGCTGGGACTACAGGCGCCCACCACCTCGCCCGGCTAGTTTTTTGTATTTTTTAATAGAGACAGGGTTTCACCGGGTTAGCCAGGATGGTTTCGATCTCCTGACCTTGTGATCCGCCCATCTCGGCCTCCCAAAGTGCTGGGATGACAGGCTTGAGCCCCCGCGCCCGGCCTGGGTTGTTTTCTTATTGAGTTGGGTCTTGTCTTGTCTTTTCTTTTCTCTTTTTTTGAGACACAGTCTTATTCTGTTGCCCAGGCTGGAGTGCAGTGGTACAATCTCGGCTCAGTGCAACCTCTGCCTCCTGGGTTCAAGCGATTCTCCTGCGTCAGCCTCCCGAGTAGCTGGGATTACAGGCACCCATCACCATGCCCAGCTAATTTTTGTATTTTTAGTAGAGACAGGGTTTCACCATGTTGGCCCGGCTGGTCTTGAACTCCTGACCTCAGGTGATCTGCCTGCCTCGGCCTCCCAAACTGCTGGGATTACAGGCGTGAGCCACCACACCTGGCATAAGTTTAATTTTCTTAGCAAGGCCGTTTTTTAACTTTCTGCGGAAAGGGTACACTCGCCAGCAGTTTTGCCACGCAAGTGCACCAAACAAAGGAGGGAAGCAATTTTTATCCCCTACGCAGTTTGTCCGTGCTACTGTGTCCTGTTTCCATTGGCTGGAGCCAGACCTCACAATCTAAACTAAAACCTGATTGGCTAATAGTTTAAAACTTTTAAAAATAGGTAAAAGCAATGGAAGGATAAAGGAAAAGAGGAAGTTGCTTACGAAATGACTTAGAAAAGTAATAATATTCCCAAACAGGAAAGGGACATAGGCTGCGAGCTGGGACATGCCTGTGAGCACGTCCAGCACAGATATCTTGGTTAAAGTACAAGGACATAGAATGTACTACGTGCCTGTAAGCATGTTTAACAGCTACATAGGATAGGGCTTAACAAAGAGTTACTAGCACAAGCAAGGAGGCTTGAAGGAAGTTAGTCTTTAAAAGAAACTATTATTTCTAACACTTACGATTTATTTTTTAATAAGAAGGGAAACTTTGAAGAGGAACTTTTTACTTTCTATACTCCATCTCAAAAAAGAAAAAAAGAAAGTGGGGTCTTGCTATATTGCCCAGGCTAGGCTGGAACTCCTGGGCTCAAGTGATCCTCCAGCCTCAGCCTCCCGAAGTGCTGGGATTACAAGTATGAGCCACCTTGCCAGGCCAGAAGGTGTAATTTCTCTTGTAACACATGATACAGGCCTAGTGCAGTGGCTCACACTTGTAGTCCCAGCACTTTGGGAGGCTGAGGCGGGCAGATCACCTGAGGTCAGGAGTTCGAGACCAGCCTGGCCAACATGGTGAAACCCTGCCTCTACTAAAAATACAAAAATTAGCTGGGCGTGGTGGCGTGCACCTGTAGTCCCAGCCTACTCAGGAGGCTGAGGCAGGGGAATTGCTTGAACCCAGGAGGCAGAGGTTGTAGTGAGCTGAGATTGCACCACTGCACTCCAGGCTGGGCGACAGAGTGAGACTCTGTCTCAAACAACGACAACAACAACAACAACAATAAACCAAAAAACCCCATGATACAATGATTTAAAACAAAAATTGTGCCATCAGTTTTTACATGAGGCCAGGGGCATCTGAGTCACCTCGTGGACCCATACCTGCCCGCTGGCTCTTCTTTCCCAGGCCCACTTTGGAGGTGGATGCTTTCCTTCTGGCCTCCAGTTTCCATCTGCTGCCCCTCAGAGAGGTCTCTTTGTGCCATCTCTGTCCACGTGGGCAGTTTTTTATTACACCACCATATTTCTCTGGGACACAGAAATATGTGTATTTCTATTTCTTTTTATAACCCGGGACCATGTTGTAGAACTCTGCTAACGCTTCTTCTGGCTTGAGCAAAGCACCATTGGTGTATTAGACATTCTGGGGAATTATCTGTGGGTATCTGTGAACAAATTGCACTTCCTGCTGTCATGAGAAGGGGCTCAGCATCAGTTCCATTCCTGTTTTTTTTCTGTTTTAGATGTCGGTCCCAGGAAACCCTGTTCACATAGATGAGCAGGTAGGACTGGAGCTTCTGAGTGCCGGGGTCCCTGGAGCCTTCTGCAGTGCCCTGGGAGGGGTGACTGGGAAAGGCCAGGGGGCAAGAGCTGCCAGGGGCCTTCTCAGATTTCCCAGTTTTTACACAGAGTATATATGGGAGTTGAGGTCTGGAAAAATGATTTTTAAAAAAACTCTTCCTGCCCCGCAGACTCTCTTGAAGACTGTGTCATACCAGGGCCCATGGGTCACTGTGACGACTGGACCCTGCCACTTGATGGAACCCCTGTGATGCTGACCTGCGGGGATGTGGAGCACAGACCCTGGGGAGGGTACCAGAACCTCATGGGACTGGATGGCGGGCAGCGAGGGGGGTCCAGTAACTGTTGGATGCAGAATTGAATTCAGTCACCCGCACTTATTTCCTATGCTAGTCTTGGCTGGGTTTGCGGAGATACACTCTCTGGGAGCAGACGCTTTGGTGAGGAAGACCAGGCGAAGAAGGTGATTTTTGCTGTTGGACGTTCTAAAGACAGGGCCGGGGTATGCGGGGAGAATTGGGAGAGGCAGAGCCGGGGAGGCCGGTTTGAGGAGGGGACATTTGAGCTGAGATCTGATGGAGTGAGGAGCCAAGCCAGGCAGATATCTGAGCGAAGAACATTCCAGGCAGGGGAGCAAAGGCTGGGACGCAGCTGCAACTGTGGTGCGGGTTAGGGCCAGTCAGGAGGCCAGTGGCCGGGAAAGGTGGGGAGGGGCCAGAGCAGTCATTAGGCCACCCCCTAAGGACTCATGCTTTGACTTGGATTGACATAGAGAGCTGCGGGACGGTGACATGATCTCAATAAAAGGAATGCTCTGGCTGCTGGGTAGAGAAGAGAGTGAGGGTGAGGGATTAATGGTGGAGCCAGAGGGAGCCCAGTGAGTGCCGGGAGCCCAGGGTGGCAGAGCTGTGGTGCAGGGTTGCAGGGTCCTGGAGCTAGGGATGGAGGCTGTTTTTGGGCAAGTGGCCTGGTCGGCCTGTCCTCGGAGAGGCGGTGAAAGCAGAGACTGGAAGGCAGAGAGCCTTGCCGACCTGTGACCGAAGAGAGCTCTCTGGGAGACAGCCACCGGTGGTGCAAAGGTCCTGGGGTCGGCCCAGCCGGGCCGCAGCTCCGGGAGGCGGCGCGAGAGAGCAGTGGGCCGGGCGGTGGCGGCCGGCGCCCGAGTCGGAGCCCGGCGATTGCCTTACAAGGTGCCCTGCGGCGCCGCGGCCGCGCTTGGCCACTGCGTGCTTGGGCGGCCGGCGGGGGCGTGCGCGGAGGGGGCGGGGCCGGCGGGAAGCGGGCGGGGGGCTTGGCGAGGCGGCCACTGCACGGAACCACGCTGCGGCACCCGCTCCAGGTCCACACCTGCTTCGGGGCGCGGGGACGCGAGAGGCGGGGGCGCACCAGGTCCGGCCCACGGCCGCCACAGCCCTGCGCGCCCGCAGCACACCTGTCACGCCTGGCGCGCCCCCTGCCCGCTCGCGCTCGGTCCACGCAGCTCGGGACGCGGGCGGCCCAGGCTGCCAGGTCCCCCTACTCCGCGGCGCCGAGGGCCGGGCTGCGTCTGCGGCCGCGTGGGTGGCCGCGGTCTTGGCAGGTGGCTGCGCGCGGGGATCGCAGGTGCATCTCGGGCGGCTTGGTGGCTTGGGCAGCGGGTGCCTGTGGGCGCTGTGCCATGGGTAGCGGGTCTAGGCGGGGGTGGGGGCGTGGGCGCTGTGGATGTGTGGATGGGGGAGGGACCGGCGTGGGTGAGCATGGAGCCTTCTGGAAAGCGGCCGGATGTGTGGAGGCAGAGAGGCAGCATCCAGGCGCTGGTCGCTGCCGGGGTGCAGGGTGTGGGGGCGTGGGATGGCAGCTGTAGGCCTGGGATGTGGAGGCGGGTATGCGGTGGCCTCGCTGGGAGGCGTCCGTCTGGGGGTGTGGACCTGGACGGGGGAGGGGAGGATCGAGCGCAGCGGCAACGGCTGAGGCCTGCCTGACAGGGGTGGAGGAGGAAGCTGCCCTCGCCCCCGGTGCGGGGGAGGGAGGAGGGACCCCCATCACCTCTCCCCTGCCCCTCCAGACATGCTGCTGCTGAAGAAACACACGGAGGACATCAGCAGCGTCTATGAGATCCGCGAGAGGCTCGGCTCGTGAGTGTGCGCGCGTGTGATCGTGTGTGTGTATGCCCGTGTGAGATGGCATGTGTGTGTGACTACGCGAGTGGGTGTGAGATGATGTGTGTGTGAATATGTAGGGGTGTGTGAATGTGAGTGTGTCTGTGAGAGGGCATGTGTTGAGTTCCGTGGGGGGTGGCACAGGGCCAGGTAGGTCCTCCCCATCTCCTTCACAGGAGGCCCTCCCCGCTCCCCTCTCTCTCCCTCCTGCCTCTCTTCTCTTCCCACTTCCTTCCCACCTCCCACCGCTCGTGTCTGCGGCAGGGGTGCCTTCTCCGAGGTGGTGCTGGCCCAGGAGCGGGGCTCCGCACACCTCGTGGCCCTCAAGTGCATCCCCAAGAAGGCCCTCCGGGGCAAGGAGGCCCTGGTGGAGAACGAGATCGCAGTGCTCCGTAGGTGCGCACCTCGCGGGGCCCTGGAATGTGGCATAGGTCGATGAGGGGTGCAAGGAGTCCCTGGCTCTAGTCTAGGCCTGGCCACCAACCTTTGGGAAGCCTGGGGCAGTGCTCTCTCTGGGCCTGCACGTCCCTGTGGCAGCCAGAGGGAGCTAGTGGATATTGATGTGTGCTTTTCAAATGGGCTTTGGAAGGAAGGCCAGGGCTCAGGCTGGAGCTGCGTCTTCCTGGACCCGGCAGGGGTGGCATGTGGTAGGGAATGGGGAACAGAGGTGGGAGGAAGAGAAGAGGGAGGAGGCTTTTCCCAGGGCCTCAGGACAGAGCACCCCTTGACTCTGTTGGCCCACAGGCGCTTCCTTGCCGTTGCAGGATCAGTCACCCCAACATTGTCGCTCTGGAAGATGTCCACGAGAGCCCTTCCCACCTCTACCTGGCCATGGAACTGTGAGGAGGGCCTGGGCAGGCTGTGGGAGCCGGGGAGGGGCTGAGCAGTGAGTGGGGCTGAAGGCCAGGCTGAGTGCCTGGGTCAGCCAAACCCCTGGCACCCCCAGGGTGACGGGTGGCGAGCTGTTTGACCGCATCATGGAGCGCGGCTCCTACACAGAGAAGGATGCCAGCCATCTGGTGGGTCAGGTCCTCGGCGCCGTCTCATACCTGCACAGCCTGGGGATCGTGCACCGGGACCTCAAGGTGCCTGGCTGCGGCCTCTGCGCCCCACCCTCCCATTTGCCCACCTGGCCCTGCCTTTGTTTTCCCGGGAGCACGGCTGGGGCCTTTCTTGATCTCCCTCTCCACCAAGGCTCTGGGGAACCTGAGAGCGTGTAGTCCTCATCCTGTCCCAGCACCGGCACCACATCAGGACTGACCTGGCCCTTTTCCCGGTGTCCGTGTGTCACAGCCCGAAAACCTCCTGTATGCCACGCCCTTTGAGGACTCAAAGATCATGGTCTCTGACTTTGGACTCTCCAAAATCCAGGCTGGCAACATGCTAGGCACCGCCTGTGGGACCCCCGGATATGTGGGTGAGGCTTGCTGGGAGTGGGGTGGCCTGGGGGACCCTAGATAGCCGGGAAGGCTGTTGTGCCCGTTGCCTTTGTGTGGGCCATTCCTGGGCTTGAGTAGGCTGAGCCAGCGACACTGAGCGGCATGGCTGCGTGTATGCCTGTGCGTGCGTCTGTCTGTCTCTGGCCCCCAGCCCCAGAGCTCTTGGAGCAGAAACCCTACGGGAAGGCCGTAGATGTGTGGGCACTGGGCGTCATCTCCTACATCCTGTGAGTGACTGCTGGGAAGGCTTGTCTCCTGCCTGCCTGCCCCCGCTGGGTTGGGGAGGGTGGGACAGCTGGGTGATTCATCTGTGGGTGCCAGGCTGTGTGGGTATCCCCCTTTCTACGACGAGAGCGACCCTGAACTCTTCAACCAGATCCTGAGGGCCAGCTATGAGTTTGACTCTCCTTTCTGGGATGACATCTCAGAATCAGGTGAGCTTCAGGCTGGCCCGTGCTTGGGGGTGATGCAAGGGAGTGGGGACCCGATGGGCTGACCCAGCCTCCCTGTTCCAGCCAAAGACTTCATCCGGCACCTTCTGGAGCGAGACCCCCAGAAAAGGTTCACCTGCCAGCAGGCCTTGCAGCATCTTTGGTGAGTGGGAGCCCTGCTGAGCTGCCCCAGGGCCAGGGGGACTGCACCTGCAGAGAGGCCCCCCCCCGACCTTCAGCCTTTCCCCAGGATCTCTGGGGACACAGCCTTCGACAGGGACATCTTAGGCTCTGTCAGTGAGCAGATCCAGAAGAACTTTGCTCGGATGCACTGGAAGGTCAGTGTGGAGACAGACCCAGTGTGGTCACCCGCCGCGTCCCAGCTGTAGCCTGATCGCTGTGACTTCCCAGTGGCCACTGCGGTCCTCACAGTCTTGGGGCTGGGGCCTGGCCCAGGCCTGGCCTGATCTCCCTCTCTTCTGGCAGCGAGCCTTCAATGCCACCTCATTCCTGCGCCACATCCGGAAGCTGGGGCAGAGCCCAGAGGCTGAGGGGGCCTCTGAGCAGGGCCTGGCCCGCCACAGCCACTCAGGCCTCCATGCTGTCCAGCCCCCCAAGTGGTGATCTCCAGGTGTGTTTGGGTGGACCCTGCACCCCCGGGAGCTGGCTCCTTGAAGAGCTTAGGGGGTGGTGGCACTCCATGTGGCCAAGAGCTAAGTGGGGTGGCCCCCACAGGCCAGAGGACTGAGGGCAGAGGGAGGAGCCAGGGCCCCAGGAGAGGTGGAAGGACAGGGAGGGCCTGTGGGTGCCCGAGATTGGGCAAGGGAGTGGAGGGGGAGAGGGCCTCTAAGAAATCCGGGATTTGACCGAGGTGGGAGGTGGGGGCACAGGGCTGGCAGGTCGGCTCCTAACTATCCCCTTTCCCTCTGCTTCTCCCTCTCAGGCAGATGCCAAGGCCAAGTGGACTGACCCCTGGATTTCCTTCCCTTGGATGCTTTTGGTCCCTCCCCCACCCTTCACCCCTGGGGCCTCTGCTGGAGTTTGAGATTCGAGGGTGTGGCGCATGGTGCTGGGGTTGGAATGGAGCACCCCCAAGTCTGTCCTCAGGCTCTGCCCTGCCTGGGGGCAGTGGATCCCCTCCCCTGTTGCCTCTCCCGCCCCTGCCCCCCACCCCACCAAAAGCCGAGGAGGTGCGGCAGGCGGGTCTCGGGGCTGTCTTTCCTGCACGGCTGTTCTGTGCTTCGCTGAGTAGGGGTGGTCTTGCTTGTGTCATGGTCATGGCCTTCCAGCCCCCTCCAGTTTCCCCCAACCCAATAAAGAAAGATACAGCAATGGGCCAGTGGTGAACTGGGGGTGCGGCGAGTGTGGAGGGGACCTGGTCACTTGTGGGCAGGAAACCAATGAGACCCTCCCACACGGCTTTACCCACTGCCACCTGAACCTCTGCTCCCTCTCATCATGGCAGCCAAGTTTCCAACTGCCCAAAAACTTCCTGTCCCCTCCCCACAAAGCACCAACAAGTGGCAGTGTGGCCAGGCAGCTCTGCTACCCCAGAGGTGTAACTGCCCAGCCTTGGGGTCCTGGGACAAAATGGAGGCAGCACACACCTGCTGGGCTGCCAGCAGGGGGCGCTGGCAGGAGGCTGAGTGCTGGCTCCAGACCCCCAGGGATGGGCTGCAGTGCCCCTGCCATGCAGGGCCGGGCCTGGGGTGCCTCAGCCAGGTGCCTGGGACTGGGAAGGGCTCACAGGTGCATGGAGGGCGACCAGAGCCCAGAACTGTCACCTTCCATCCCTCCCTCCCTTCCCTTTCTTGATGGCCAGAGGCCGTCTTGTCAAGCAGAAGAATAGGGAACCCCAGGGTTAGGGGGTGAGAGGAGCTCCTTGTCCAAGAGAGGGCCACACGGGGCCCTCTTCCCTTCTGCTGTGTGGGGGACTTTGGAACCCTCAGGCTCCAGGCTGGGGTAGACCTGGGCTGGAAGCTGGGGCTCTGGGAGCAGTGGCAGCTTGGCAGTGGCTTCTGAAGTTAAGAGCCGTGGCCTGTCCTCTGGTCTGAGTGGCCCCAGGTCCACCAACCTCCATTCTGGAGCAGCCAGGGCTCCAGAGCCCTGCCTTGCTGGGTCCCAAACCTCTGCTGGCCCCTCTAGCCCTTTCTCTTGGGCCCATCAGGGGAAGACCTCTAGAGCCACTCCTTGGCCCCAGCCAGAGTTCCAGGCAAGCTGGTCACCCCTCCCTACCCTCTGAGACCCTTGCTCCGTGCCAGCCCCCAGAGTGTAAGCCTGATGACCCACGGCTGGACTGGCGAGAATGGTAGAGAAGATTACTCTCCCTGTTGAACTTTGGGCCCCAAAGGGAGGCGGTGAGGGTCAAACCAAGGCTGGCCTGGGCCTTGTGGGTAAAGGCTGGAGTGGGGTTCAGGGTTGGAGCCAGGGGACCTGGCTTCCACCAGGGAGAACAGGCTGGAGGTGGGTGGGCAGCCTCCTCCTCCATCCCCACAGCCACTCCCAGGCCATCCTTCGCTTCAGGCTCTAGGCCCCACAGGGGCCTCAGTCAGCCAGTACCATGGCCTCCTCACCTCCAAGACCTGTCCCACTTGCCCTCACCCCTACCCGGGGCCTTGTTCCCTGCGGGCACCCCTGCTGCGGGTCCCCCTTCCCATCTTCTCCGTTGTTCACACTGGACTCCCACGATACCTACTTGCTCTTGTGTTGGTCAGATGTTGACTGAGCCTCTACTCTGTGTCAGGTGCTGGGCGCTGAATAGGTGCCTGCCCTCCAGGAGGACGCCCTCTATTGGAGGGGTGGTTTTACGGGGATGATAAAAATGATCTTTGTGGATCTGGGAAGCGTGAGCAGGAGTGCCAGAGCCAACCTTCCAGAAGAAACCGGCACTTGCTCAGCAACAGCCAGCTCTTCCAGTCCAGGCACGTGGCCAGATCGCTTCCCCTTGGAGCTCAAGCCAGCTCTGGGCTGCCTTGACACAGGGTGCAATATGGCCTCCCGTCAGCAGGGGGAGCCACGGCCCCATCTTTAGACGTCCATTAGCCTCCCCTAGTTCCTTCAGCACCTGGGCAGCGTCTCAAACCCGTTCCTCTCCGCCACTGCCCCCACCCCACACCCTGCAAATCCTGCCCTGGGGAAGTCCAACCTTGGGGGAGAGGTCCTGCCCATCTGTGATAGGGGCGAGAGGGGGAACCCCCAGGTCAAGCAGAGGTGGCACCCCTCCTTCATCCCTCCAAGACCCCATATGAGAAAGGCAGTTTGGGTCCCTTAGGCAGTGGGATGGCAGCCAAGGAGAGAGAAAGGATTGGTTTAGCCAAAGGCAAAAGTGGTGTGTGTGTGAAATGATGGCAAGGGAGCTGCGCTGGACCCTGTGAGGGCTTCTCAGGCTCAGGGCCGTTGCTGAGGCTGGCAGCAAGAGGAATGGGCCAGACCAATCCTGGCAGGGGAAGGAGCTGGAGCTGTAGTCTAGGAGCAGTGGGGAGCCATCGAAGGGGTTTTTAGCCAGAGAGCATTCTTGTCCAGTGTGGGTTAGGTGCTGAGCTGGGGCTGGCTGCTGGGAATTGGAGTGTCTGGAACCAGACCAGAATCAAGGGTCGGGGGACCCTGGTGGGCATCACAAAAGGAAGCTGTCTCTGCTGTTCTGGGCCACACAGGGTCGGTCACGTGCTCTATCTTGAAGCAAAACTGTAGGTAGCAGAGTTTCAAGGGAAGCTCAACCTGTGGGTCCACCCTAGGGACAGGGAGACATGCAGGTGGTCCTAGGAGCTCTTTGGGAGTCACGTGGACTGGTCTTGGTGATGGGTTGCAAGTGGGGAATGAAGCGAGAGGATCCAGGTAGGTCATGGTTCTGGCAGCAGAACATTCATCAAGAAGAGTTCAATGGGCATCACTTTGGGGGAGGAGTGATGAGATTGATTCTGGATGTGGTGAGTTCGAGTTGCCTGAGGGGTATGAAAGTAGACTTACTTTTCACCCTTCTCTTTGCAAATATGTGTCTAGCATTGTATCTAGTAGTTCTGAAAGGTTTATTCCTTTTAATAAAAAGAACACTGATCCCTTGACCCCAGGAGTTTGAGACTAGCCTGGGTAAGATGGAGAGAACCTGTCTCTACAAAAAAAAAAGAAAAAAAGAAAAAAAAAAGCTAGTAACGACTCTTTATTGAAGAGCTTCCCATGTATTAACTTGAACCTTACCTGTGAGATAGCTGCTATCATGATCATCATCCCCACTTCACACATGGAGAAACTGAGGCATAGAGGCTAAGCGAGCCAAAGTTACACAGCTTATGGCAGAGTGAGGATTTGAACCCACGCTCTCCCACTGCATCCTCTTGCTTGCATCCATGCAAGTGAGGTCTTGCTTGGGACATAATTGTGTGGGGAATTGAAGAAAACAAGGCGGCATTCATTCGCCACTTCTCTTTGTGAATGCAAACTCTGTGTGTCTGAAGGAAAGAGAACCCTGGGCTGGGGGACCCCACCTTGGATTTGAGTTTGGGTCTTGCACATGGTTTGTGTTGCCTTTTTTTAAAAAATTCTTTTATTTTTAAATTTTTTTTTATGAGATGGAGTCTCACTATGTTGCCCAGGATGGAGTGCAGTGGCTATTCACTTCACAAGTGTGATCCTACTACTGATCAGCACACGAGTTTTGACCTACGCTGTTCCCAACCTGGGCTGGTTCACCCCTCCATAGGCAACCTAGTGGTCCTCTGCTCCCAGAATATTGGTGCTGAACTTAGTATGGACACCTGATGGACATAGCACACTACAGCCCAGAACTCCTGGGTTCAAGTGATGCTCAACCTCCCGAGTAGCTAGGACTACAGGTGTGAGCCACCATGCCACCTGGCTTGTGTTGCCTTTAAGGTCCTCTGTGCCTCAATTTTATGTCCTGTTAAGTGGGAACCAGGGAGGTCTTTTCACAGTGGTGGAAATGGGGCATGGGAGCTGGGCCCTACAAAGATCCCTTTGGAGTTCGGTGTGAGCAATGGCCTGGAAGTGGGGCAGGGCAGGGCTGGTGGCTGGGAGACAAGCCTGAACCATGTATAGGACAAGGCAAGAGACGTGGGACTACTGGAAGGATGGAGCTTGGTCATGGAGTCAATGGGAGTGGGAGGGGGGAGTTGTGAGGGAGTTGAGGATGCTACCAGGGAACCCAGGAGAGCAGTAGGTCTGTTGAAGAGACGAAGTGACCAAGTCAGGCCCCCTGGCCAGGCGGTGGCCGAGTTGGCACTACAAGCCACATGTTTCTTCCTGCCAGGCACTGTCTGGGCATGTGGTGACCATGTTCTCCACCCCACTCCAGCTTCATTCAGGGATCCCTATCACCAGCCCAACACCAGGTGGGCAAGATGAGAAGTACGGAATGTTTCAGAAATAACAAAGAATCCTGTCTGGTTGAGGGAGGTTATGAGAGGAGGTGGGTAGAGATCAGCCTGGAAAGTGAACTTTCTCAAGAGGGCACTGGGAGCCACTGACGTTTTAAACAGAACAAGTGACAGGATCTGATTTTTGCTTTAAGAGAATTTTTCAGTATTTTTCTTTTCTTTTTTCTTTTTTTTGAGACAGAGTCTCATTCTGTTGCCCAGGCTGGAGTGCAGTGGCCGATCTCAGCTCACTGCAAGCTCCGCCTCCCGGTTCCCGCCATTCTCCTGCCTCAGCCTCCCGAGTAGCTGGGACTACAGGCGCCCCCCGCACCACTCGCCCGGCTAGTTTTTTGTATTTTTTAGTAGAGACGGGGTTTCACCATGTTAGCCAGGATGGTCTCGATCTCCTGACCTCGTGATCCACCCCTCTCGCCTCCCAAGTGCTGGGATTACAGGCTTGAGCCACCGCGCCCGGCCTTTTCAGTATTTTTCAACCCTATTATCTGCCCCCCTTTTGAGAAATAGAAAAAGCCCAGGCTTACTATCACGCTGGTCTTCGAAAAACCAAAAGCTCATGCCCATCTCTCCAGAGCTCCTCCCTCACACCCCATGGAGATTTCCATAGTTTCCCTCACCCCAGGGAGTCAAGTCTTTCCTCACATGATGCCCTGAGTAGAGGCTCAACTGCTTTTTGCCAGTTTCTCCTTGTAGTTCTTTCAATTATTGCTTTATGTATTTATAAGTTATGTTATTCAGTATATATGAGTTTAGAATTGGTATATATTTTAGGTAAGTGGAATATTTGATCAAAATATAGTGATATACATTAATACTAGCAATGATTTTCCCTTCTAGTCTACTTGGTCTGATATTAACATAGCAACTATAACTTTTTTTGGTTAATATTTGACTTGTATATTTTTTTAATCCTTTTTCCGTTCAAATTAAAAATTTGTTTTTTATTGAGGTACAATTCACGTACCATAAAATTCACCCTGTAAAATGTACAATTCAGCAGTTTTTAGTGTATTTACAGTGTTTTGCAGCCATCACCACTATCTAATTCCAGAACATTTTCATCACCCCGAAAGGAAACTCTGTACGCATTTGCAGTAGCTCCCCATTTACACCCCCCCCCCGACCCAGTGCTTGGCAACCACTAATTGACTTTCTATCTGTGGATTTGCTTATTTCAATATTTCAAATTAATGAAATCATATCATACGTGGACTTTTGTGTCTGGCTTACCCTTACTATGATGTTTTCAGGGTTCATCCATATTGTAGCATGGATCAGTACTTCATTCCTTTTTACAGCTGAAGAATGTTTTACGGTATGGATAGACCACACTTTATTAATCACTGATGGACATTTGGGTTGTTTCCACTTTTAGCTATTGTGAATAATGCTGCTATGAACAATTGTGTGCAAGTTTTTGTGTGGATGTGTATTTTCAATTGTCTTGAGCATATACCTAGGAGTAGAATTGTTGGGCCATATGATAACTCCATGTTTAACTTTTGAAGGAAATGCCAAGCCGTTTTCCAAAGCAACAGCACCATTTTACATTCCACCAGCAATGCACGAGGTTCAAATTTCTCTCCATCCTTGTCAAACACTTGCTATTGTGTGTGATTTTTAAATAGCCATCCTAGTGTGTGTGAAATGGTATCTCATTGTGGTTTTGATTTGTATTGCTCTAATGACCAATGATATTGAGCCTCTTTTCATGTACTTATTAGTCATTTGTATATCTTATTTGGAAAAATGTTCATTCAAAACTTCTGTTCATTTTTTAATTGGATAATTCGTCTTTTCATTGTTGAGCTGTAAGGGTTCTTTATGTATTCTGGATATTAGATCCTTATCAGACATACGATTTGTAAATATTTTCTCCCATTCTGTGGATTATCTTTTCACTCTTTGATAGTGTCTTTTGATGCACATGGGGTTTTTTGTTTGTTTGTTTTTTGTTTTTTTTGTTTTTTTTTGAGACGGGGTTTCATTGTTGTCACCCAGGCTGGAGTGCAATGGCACGATCTTGGCTCACTGCAACCTTCGCCTCTTGGGTTCAAGTGATTCTCCTGTCTCAGTCTCCCAAGTAGCTGGGATTGCAGGTGCCTGCCACCATGGCTGGCTAATTTTTTTGTATT
This sequence comes from Trachypithecus francoisi, assembly GCF_009764315.1. NCBI lineage: Eukaryota > Metazoa > Chordata > Mammalia > Primates > Cercopithecidae > Trachypithecus > Trachypithecus francoisi. The sequence continues at coordinate 27,986,872 of NW_022681471.1, forward strand.
TTTAGTAGAGACGGGGTTTCACCATGTTGGCCAGGCTGGTCTCGAACTTCTGACCTCAGATGATTTGCCCGTCTCAGCCTCCCAAAGTGCTGGGGTTACAGGCGTGAGCCACGGTGCCCAGCCAGAGAGTGTTGCTATGCTAAAACAATATTGTTTTCCAATCCATGAACACAGAATATCATTCCACTTATTTTGTTCTTTAATTTTTAAATGATGTTTTACAGTTTTCAGTGTATACATTTCGCACTTCTTTTTTTTTTTTTTTTTTTGAGACGCAGTCTCGCTCTGTCGCCCAGGCTGGAGTGCTGTGGCGCGATCTCAGCTCACGGCAAGCTCCGCCTCCCGGGTTCCCGCCATTCTCCTGCCTCAGCCTCCCGAGTAGCTGGGACTACAGGCGCCCGCCACCTCGCCTGGCTAGTTTTTTGTATTTTTTAGTAGAGACGGGGTTTCACCATGTTAGCCAGGATGGTCTTGATCTCCTGACCTTGTGATCCGCCCGTCTCGGCCTCCCAAAGTGCTGGGATTACAAGCTTGAGCCACTGCGCCCGGCCACATTTCGCACTTCTTTTGTTGTTAAATTTATTTGTGAATTTTATTCTTTGTATGCTCTTGTACACAGAATTGTTTTCATGATTTCATTTTTGAATTGTTCATTAAAAGTGTATAGAAATAACCATTGATTTTAAAAAATATATTGATCTTGTATTCTGTGGCTTCCTAAACTTTTTATTCTTGCTCTGTCTCTCTCTTTTGGCGGGGGACCGGGGTCTTGCTCTGTCACCCAGGCTAGAGGCCGGAGTGCAGTGGTGCAATCACAGCTCACTGCAGTCTTGAACTCCTAGGCTCAAGCAAATCCTCCCTTCTCAGCCTCCAGAGTAGCTGGGACTACAGGAGCAGGCCACCATGTTAGGTTCTAATTTACTTTATTTTATTTTATTTTTAGAGATGGAGTCTCGCTATGCTGCACACGCTGGTGTTGAACTCCTGGGCTCAAGTAATCCTCCTGCCTCAGCCTCCCAAAGCACTGGGATTATAGGCATAAGCCACCATGCCTGGTCCTTTTTATTAGTTCTAATAGGTTTTATTGTGTGGATTCTTGTGATTTTCTACCACAGCACGTGTCATCTGCAAGTAAGGAGAATTTTACTTAGTCTTTCCAATTGGGATGCTTATTTCCTTGTTCCCTTCCTTTTCTCTCTTTTTTCTTTTTGTTTCTCCCGCTTATTGCACTACCAAGAACCTCCAATACTACATTAAATACAAGTGGTAAAAGAATCCTTTCCTTGTTCCTAATCTTAGAGGGAAAACATTTAGTCTTTCATCATTAAGTGTCATGTTAGCTGTGGATTTTCATAGATGCCCTTTGTCATGAGTAACTTCCATCTGTTCCTGTTCCTACTTTGTAGAAAGGGAAGGTGTTGAGCCTCTTGGTGATGAAGCCTGATTTGTGCTGACGGCGCAGGACCCGGTGGGGCAGCGGGAACTTGATCTTGGAGTCGAGGAACTGCTTAATGGCCGACCAGCGGCACTTGCTGGCTGCGATCTCCCTCACCTTCATGATCTGGATGGAGTGGACCCGGGCGCCGTGCCGGGCGCCCATGTCTCAGTAGCACTGGGTGACAGCCCCGCAGTGGTCAGGTCCCTGTATTTCCGGTACATGTTGTGGGTGCCGCTCCGGGAGTCATAGCGCAGCGAGATGCCGAAGTTCTACACCCGCAGGGGGCGCTTCTCAACCACCTGCCCACAGTAGACAGTCTCCCCTGAAGACTTCTTCAACTTCTTTAACTGAGATACGAAGTGCCGGAAGGGGGACTTGGCAACGACATGATTAGGCGCAAAGATTCGCATGCGGTAGAGAAGCGGTGGTGGCATTTGGGTGGCAGGCAGCGACCCACACCTTGTACTCTAGTAGTGCGCTAGGACCTTCATGGCGTCCTCTGCGTTCGCCGCCACCCGCAAAAGGACTGTTTTAAGTCATGAATGGATGTTAGATTCTGTCGAATCTTTTTATGCACCTATTGAGAGGATCATGTGGTTTTTGTCCTTTTTCTGTTAGTGTGTTGTATTACGCTGAGCTTCAGATGTTAAATCAAGCTTGTATTCTTGGTATAAATCCCACTTGATGATGGTGTCTAATCCTTATGCTGCTAGATTTAGTTTTTAAATATTGTGCTAAAGATTTTTGCATCCAGGAGTTCATGAAGCATATTGAGATGTAGTTGTTTCCTTGTGATATCCTTGGTATGAGGGTAATACTGGGCTGATAGAATGAGATAGGAAGTGTTCCTACTCCTCTATTTTCTGAAAGAGTCTGTGAAGGATTGGCGTTCATCATTCTTCAGTTATTTGATAGAATTCACCAGTGAAGCCATCTGGGCTTGGATTTTCTTTGTGGGAATATTTTCAATTACTAATTCAATTTATTTGCTTGGTATGAGTCTATTCAGATTTTTAATTTATTTTAAAGTCAGTTTTGGTCATGTGTCTTTCTAGGAATTTCTCCATTTCATCTGAGTTGTCCAATTTTTTTGGCATGAAGTCATCAAAGCATTCTCTTATAATCCTTTAAATTTCTATAGGTCAGTAGTAATGCCCCCCTTTTCTCTTCTTGATCTTGGTAATTTGATTCTCTTTTCTTTTTGGTCACTCTAGCCAAGATCAATTTTGCTGATTTTTCCAAGAGCTGACTTTTGTTTTCATTGATTTTTCTCTATTGTTTTCCTGTTTTCAATTCCATTAGTTTCTGTGCTAATCTTTATTTCCTTCCTTCTGCTTGCTTTGGATTTAGTATGCTCTCTCTTCTTTTTCTAGTTTGTCAAGTAGATGCAAGGTTATTAATTTGAGATCTTTCTTTTTTTGCTGGTGTAGGCCTTTAAAGCTGTAAGTTCCCTCTGAGTACTGCTTTAGCTGCATCCATGCATTTGGCTATGTTGTGTTTTCATTTCATTCTCTTCAGGCTTTTCTAATTTCCTTTGTTTTTTTCTTTGACTTGCCAGTTATTTAGAAGAGTGTTGCATAATTTCCAAGTATTTTGGACTGCCTAGGTTTCTATCTTTTTGGATTTATAATTTAATTCTGTCGCGGTCAGAGAACATATTTTATATTATTTAAGTTCCTTTAAACATATTGAGACTTGTTTTATGACCTAGGTTATGGTCTATCCTGGAGAATGTTTCATGTGCACTTGAAAAAAGTGTGTACTTGGCAATTGTTGAATGGTGTGTTCTATAGGTATCAGTTAGGTCAAATTTGTTGATAGTATTGTTCAGATTTTATATATCCTTTCCGTTTTTTCTTTCTAGTCCTATCAACTATTGAAAATAGAGCATTGAAATGTCCATCTGTTATATTTGAATTTTCTTTTGTATTTTTAGTAGAGACGGGATTTCCCCATGTTGGCCAGGCTGGTCTCCAACTCCTGACCTCAAGTGATCTGCCCACCTTGGCCTCACAAAGTGCTGGGATTACAGACGTGAGCCACTGCGCTGGCCAATTTTCCTCTGTTGATTTTTAATTACATTGAAGCAGAAATTTAGACATAAATAGGCATTCATTCACTCCAGGTTTGAGTTATTTTCTTAGGGTTTTCTCTAGCGATCACATTATGAGTCTTAACTAATCACAATCCACCTCAGGTGAATACTCACTTAATTTTGGTGGAATATGGAGACTTTGCCAAAGTATGGCTACATTCTTTCCCACTTCTTTTGAGCTAGTAATGCCATGTATATTACATCTATATAGGTTATAAACCCTGAAATACAGTGTAATACCTTTTTTAAATGCAATCTTATGTTTTTAAAAGAAAGTAAATGAATAAAAATATGTTGAGCGACTTTTATATTAGCTCACTTGTTAACCATTTTTGCTGCTTTCCATTTCTTACTTGGAATTCCAGTTACTAACTGGTGTCATTCCTTTCAGCCTGCAGGACTTCCTTGAGTATTCTTGTAAGGAGGCATGTTAGCAATGAACTACGTCAGCCTTTGTTTATCTGGGAATGTCTTTTTGAAACCTTCAATTTTTTTTTTTTTTTTTTGAGATGGAGTCTCTCTCTGTCGCCCCCAGCTGGAGTGCAGTGGCGTGATCTCAGCTCACTGCAACCTCTGCCTCCCAGGTTCAAGTGATTCTTGTGCCTCAGTGTCCCGAGTAGCTGGGATTACAGGTGCATGCCACCACGTCTGGCTAATTACTGTATTTTTAGTAGAGACGGGGTTTCACCATGTTGGTCAGGTTGGTCTCAAACTCTTGACCTAAGGTGATCCGCCTGCTGCCTTGGCCTCCCAAGTGTTGAGATTACAGGCGTGAGCCACCACACCCAGCTAAACCTTCATTTTTTTTTTTTTTTTTTTTGAGACGGAGTCTCGCTCTGCCACCAGGCTGGAGTGCAGTGGCCGGATCTCAGCTCACTGCAAGCTCCACCTCCGGGTTTACGCCATTCTCCTGCCTCAGCCTCCCGAGTAGCTGGGACTACAGGCGCCCGCCTCATCGCCCGGCTAGTTTTTTTTGTTTTTTAAGTAGAGATGGGGTTTCCAACCGTGTTTCCAGGATGGTCTCGATCTCCTGACCTCGTGATCCGCCCGTCTCGGCCTCCCAATGGCTGGGATTACAGCTTGAGCCACCGCGCCCGGCCTAAACCTTCAATTTTTAAAGCATAGTTTTGCTAGATATAAAGTTTGGGGGCTACGTGCAGTAGTTCACACCTGTAATCTCAGCACTTTGGGAGGCTGAGGCAGGCAGATCATTTGAGTCTCTGTCACCCAGGCTGGAGTGCACTATTGTGATCACGGCTCACTACAACCTCCACCTCCTGAGCTCAAGCAATAAGCAATCTTCCTGATGCAGCCTCCCGAGTAGCTGGGACTATAGGTGTGCACCACCACACTTGGCTAATTTTTTGTGTTTTTTGTAGAGATCCTTTTTTTGTAGATCCTTTTTTTGTAGACATGGGGTTTTGCCATACTTTCCAGAGTGGTCTTGAACTCCTGGGCTAAAGCAATCCATATGGGTCACATTTTTATGTCTCTTCTACCTGAGTCAGAAAGCCGGGACGTAGAGCTCTCCTAGTCTGTCTCCTTTCTCTCAGGGACCACAGTCCTTCACTGATTACTGTCCCCCATCTGAAAACAATGGATTTTCATATATTTTGCCCAGTTTCTAGCTGTTTATGGTGAGACAGTAATTCTGGACCCTCTTATTTCCTCATGGCCGTATTGATACTGAGTGGCTTTATGTTTTGTTAAGACAAATATGCATGTTACATTTTTTAGAGTAACTAGAATATAAGTAGGATGTACTACTTCCAAACTAGTAGAAGAAAATAGCAGATAATGAAGGAAAATATCAGTTAATCAAGTAAAGGTCAAGTAAGGGAAATAAAGAAATGGAAACAGGCTGGGCCTGGTGGCTCGTGCCTGTAATCCCAGCATTTTGGGAGGCCGAGGTGGGCAGATCATGAAGTCAGGAGATCGAGACTATCCTGACTAATATGGTGAAACCCTGTCTCTACTAAAAATGCAAAAAAATTAGCCGGGCGTGGTGGCGGGCGCCTGTAGTCCCAGCTACTCGGGAGGCTGAGGCAGGAGAATGGCATGAATCCGGGAGGCAGAGCTTGCAGTGAGCTGAGATAATGCCACTCTACTCCAGCCTGGGCGACAGAGCGAGACTCTGTCTCAAAAAAAAAAAAAAAAAAAAAAAAAAAAAAGAAACGGAAACATTGGAATAAGTAGAAAGTATAACATAATATGTTAAAAATAGATCCAAAAAGCATTAAGCAAAATAAATAGATTAAATTATCCAGTTAGGATTTAAAAAAAATCCAGCTATAAGCTGTTTGTAAGAGATACATATAAAAGAATAGGGCTGAAAAGGGCTGAAAAAGGCTGAAAGGGCAGGACTGGCTGGGCACAGTGCTGGCTCATGCCTGAAATCCCAGCACTTGGGGAGGCCAAGGCGGGAAGATCACTTGAGCCCAGGAGTTTGAGACCAGTTTAGGCAACATACTGAGATCCCCATCTCCACAAAAAAATAAAAAATTTAGTTGGGCATGGTGGTGCGAACCTGTGGTCCCAACTACTTGGGAGACTGAGGCAGGAGGATCACTTGAACCAGGAGGTTGAGGCTGCTGTGAGCGTGATTTTGCCACTGTACTCCAGCCTGGGTGACTGAGTGAGACCCTGTCTGAAAAAAAAAAAAAAAAAAAATAGAGAGAAAGAAAAGAAAGCGGGGACCTCCAGCTGTGGCCAAATGTGGATATCAGCAAACAACCTCCCCAAGATAGTAACCATAAAGCTGGACCAAATGACAAAAACAAGCTTTTTGATCTGGAAGCCAACGAAGATATCTCATAATCCAAGCGGCTGGATTTTGAATAAGAACAGCGGGAGTCTGTGGCATTCTGGCCCAGGGCTGCTCCCATCCCTCCTGTTGCGCTCGCTCATTTGGATTGGTGGGCAACACCTGTGCCCAGTGGTGTCATCGGTGGAAGTGACTTCTTGGAGGTGGGCGGGCCAGGAAGGGCAAACAGATCAGCTCTACTCAACTGAGGCTATGGATGTGCTTGTGGCAGTATATTTCTAGCTGACCAGAGACTGGAGGGTTCCCACGCTACTCACGCTCTCCTGGACTGCCCTGGGACTATGCACGTGTATATAAGAGATGTGAGAGGGCCCGGTGGAAAGGAAAGCCCAGAAGACCTGAAAGTAGCCTGAACATTGAATAAGCTCCCCTACCCACACCCAGACCCATCTACAGAGGGCACAAGCCTTACTGGCTTGAGATGTTTGAGCACAGCTTCTATCCAATCATTGGCTGACCACCAAGCTAGGCAGATACAGGGTAGCCCCTAGGAAACCAGGCTTCACATTTTTAAGTAGAATATATATTTTTAAATGGAAAAAATCTTCCCTGCCAGCCTGCCTCCAAGAAGTCATTTCCACTGAGCATACTGCTGGGCACAGGTGTTGCCCACCAATCCAAATGAGCGAGCGCCCTTCAAGCCTATGGGGAGAAGCTTCATGGCCTTCCCTGCCTTGGCACAGCCTCCATGCCCAGCAAGCCAGGAGGGATGGGAGCAGTCCTGGGCCAGAATGCCACAGACTCCTGATGTTCTTATTCAAAATCCAGCGCTGAGATTGTGAGACATCGTCCGTTACTTCCAGATCAAAAAGCTTGTTTTTGTCAAGTTTGTCCAGCTTTATATAAAGTTACTTTTTGGGGGAGGTTATTTGCTGATATCTGCATTGGCCATAGCTGGAGGTCCTGCCTTTCTCTTCCAGACAGGGTCTCATTTTGTCACCCAGGCTGGAGTGCAGTGGCACAATCATGGCTCACTGCAGCCTCGACCTCCTGGTTCAGGAGAAAAATCTCATCTGCTTCTGCAGGGGAGGGGAAAGTGGTCATTTTGAAAGAGGCCCAGGGCATTCTGTTCTTAACTAGGCCTGCCCTCAAGAGTAACCCTTACCAGGCCCAACCTCTTAGGGTTTTGCTGGAGCCTAACTGAACTGAGGGAAGCGAAATACCCAACTCAGTCTTTTGTAGCCATTCTGGCCCATCTAAGCAGGGCACAATCTGAGAAGCACTGGTGAAATTCACAGTCCAGAGGCACAGGCACGCCCAAAGACAGAAACCTAATCACAGGACTGAATGCTTTCCTCCCTCCACATTCTGATATATTGCTACGCCGCCTATTCGTAGCAGGTCCTTTTACCCAGTACATGTCCAGGTTTTTGACCAAAAAAAAAAAAAAAAAAAAAACAAGGCAGGGAAAGGCCAAAAAACACAGTTCAAAAAGATAGAGCCAGTACCAGAAGCAGGCTCAGCTATGACAGGGGTGTTGGAACGATCAGACCAGAAGTTTAAAATAACTATGATTAAAATGCTAAGGGCTGTAATGGAAATAGGAGACAATATGCAAAAACATGGCCACAATTAGCCGCAAGGGAGGATGGGAAATAAAGTTTCTAGCTGTGAAGCCATATACACTATTAACCTTTGGACGTTTTACTTCTAAAAAGGAGAAGCAGAGAATGGATACTGAGGGACACTTAGTAGTCTCTTCCACAGTGTCTTTCATCAGTTTTGGAAAATTCTCAGGCATTGTTTATTAAAATATTTTATATTCCCTATTCTCCTTTTTGTCTTCTAGAAATCCAACTAAATATACATGTGACCTGTCTATCTTATTGTCTCTCTGTGCTGCATTCTGGGTAATTTCCTTAAATCCATCTTCCAATTCACTATTTCTTTCTTCAGCTATGTTTAATATGCTGTTTAAACTTAAATGTCCAATTTCGATTGTCATATTTTTCATTTCTAGGAGCTCTTTTTTGGTTTTCTTTCAAGTGTATCTAGTCATTTTATATTCTCTTTTTTTTTTTTTTTTACAGTTCAATACTTCCTTTTATTTCTTTAAGCATATTAATTATACTTATAGCCTTTGTCATAAATTTCAAAAGCTGCTCTTTGCAGGACTGATACTTGAATTCACATGTTAAATGTTTCTATAACTCATGGTGGCTTGTTTCCTTGTACATTTTAGGATTTAAAAAAATTACGTATTTTGGAATTTTCTATAGGAGTGCTTTGAGGCCTGTGTTTAAAGGACATCCCTCCCTCCACAGAGGATTTGTGCTTGCTTCTGCTGGTCACTCTGGAGCAATGTGACCTCTGAACCATTTCATTTAAAACTTAAATAGGCCAGGTGCGGTGGCTCATGCCTGTAATCTCAGCACTTTGGGAGGCCGAGGCACTGCACCTGGCCTATTTAAGTTCTATATTGAGACCTTGTTTCTAAAATAAAAAACTTTAAAAGTATATTTTATTAATGTTTTAAACTGCTATTTTTATTGGGCTGTCACAATCTAAGTAAAACCTGTATGTAAGATAGTCGAATACAGCTTCGAGACAAATCCAGGAGCCTTCTCCAGCAGCCAGATCACTGTTTTTGTTTTGTTTTGTTTCTTTGTTTTGAGACAGGGCCTCACTCCACTCTCTCATCATTCTCTCACTCTGTCACCCGGCTGGAGTGCAGTGGCACAGTCCCAGCTCACTGCAACCTCTGCCTCCCGGGTTCAAGTGATTCTTGTGCCTCAACTTCCCAAGTAGCTTGGATTACAGGCACGTGCCACCATGCCCAGCTCAGTTTTTTTTTTTTTTTTTTTTTTTTTTGTATTTTCAGTAGAGACAGGGTTTCCCATGTTGGCCAGGCTGGTATTGAACGCCCGATCTCAGGTGACCTCCTGCTTTGGCCTCCCAAAGTACTGGGATTACAGGTGTGAGCCACGGTGCCTGGCTGAACCACTGTTTCTAAGTCCCTCCGAGAGAGATTCTGGAGTGTCCACTACTCTATGCTGAGACCACTCTAAAAGAACAGTTCAGCTTGTGGCTATAAGCTCTCAGGGGAGGGGGAACATTTTCCTTTTATTCCACTTCCCCCCAGATCCAAGGTCAAGATCAGCACACACCCTCTTCTTTCTTTGGGATGTATCTTCCTAGGTCACTGTTCTAGTAGTTTTCTGTGGCTGCTGTAACAAATTACCACAGAGTTGGTAGCTTACAGTAACACAGATTTCATATCTTCCATTTCAGGAGATCAGCCATCCAAAATAGATTTCAGTGGACTGAAGTCAAGGTGCTGGTGGGGTTGCGTCCTGGCTCCTGGGCTAGCTCCAGGGTGGCTGACTCCGCTGGCCCAGAGGATTCGCATCATTTCTCACCTCATCGCCTTGCTCTTCCTTTCCTACCAGCTCAGCCATTCACACAAATGCCTTTAGATTGCCCCCAACATCTTGTGGGTTCTGGGCCACATTGCTCCCAAAGTCTCCGCAGCTTTCTCGGGCTGCGCTTGCTCCCCGCCACCCTCCAGCTGCCCTTTCCCTCTGCTACATCTCCATGGTGGAGAGTCACAGCCTTATAGACACGGAAGCTACGGTGGGAGAAGGCATTGGCAGTGTCCCAAGATGAGGAGAGGTGGAGTTCACCTCTGTCCCTTTAGGTGGCCTGTTGGTCTCCATGTTCTCCATGGGGTTCTTCTAGTCCCTAGCCTGGCTTTGCAGCCCAAATTCCACAGCCAGAGAACCACAACAGTCACATGTGCCAGTCTGCCCACACCCCTCCCTGTCACTCTCAGGATGCCACCCAGCCGCGGCAGCCCTCAGGAGGCTCCAGGCAGGGCTCTGGGCTGACTTGGCCGGTGTCTCAGGGATCAGTTGTGAGTGCTGGGTCCTCGCTTTTCTGCTCTGTCCATGGCAGTGGACATCTATGGCATAACTGCAGTGCTGTGACTGTTGCATTTATCATTTCTTCCCCCACTGGAAACTCTGCTCTGAGCAGGCAGAGCTCACTGCTGCAACCCAGTCCCCCCGACAGCGTGTGGCACAGACAAGGGGTTCAAATGGAGGTGAATGAATGTGCAACTCAGAGCTTGGGCCAGCGGGCAGTGTAAGCACAATATGGGAAATGATAACATGGGGCGGGGAGTGGGGTGGTGCTTGAGTCCCTGGCCAGCCCGACACACCCCCCTTTCCACCATGGGCAGTCCAGAGAGACCAAGAGGGCCTCCTTCCCCACCTTCCCTCAAACCCTCCAAGGTGCTCAGGAGGTAGCTTGCCTCTCTACTCAGTATCTTAAATAAACTGTTTATTCAGAAGGAATAATTAAAGAAAGCAACTGTGATATGGATTACAAAAACAAATAAGCATAGCTCCTCTCCAGGCTCCAGGGTGAGATGGCCCCGTGGCCCTGGGCTGGGTGAATCCATGGGCTAGCATGTGTGTGTGAGTGCCGACACGCGCGCACACACACGCACACCCGCCACCCACAGGGGTGTGGACAGAAATGAATGACTGTGTGTGTCTGCGGCTTGGCCCCTTCCCCACCCCCAAAGTAGCAGCGGCTGTGTGGGCCCCGCAGCAGCAAAAGTGAGGCCTTCTTCTTCCCCTCCCCCTCCCCAGCTCTCGCTCTGAGACCCCATCTCCTCCGGCGGCAGTTTGACCACCCTCACTCACAAAGAGCCCCAGTGATCCCGTCAAGACATCTGGGGGAAGAGGGAAAAAAAAAAAGCCCACCAGATGTGTGGCCGGGAACCTGCCCAGTCGCTCCTAGGCCATGGATGTAGGCGGCCACTGCACCTCTGGGTCCCCATTCCCTGGGAGGCCCCAACCCGAGAGGCCCAAGCCCTTGGTGGAGAAACAGGGAGGTGACAACACCAGTGATGGCAAACTCCTCTCCCCCAAGCGACCATTTGGGGACAGGGGAGGGACTGGGAGCCAGTCCCTGTGGCAACAAGGTGGCACACACCCTTCCTGAAGGGGGAAGCGCAGGGAGGTGCAGGGCCCAGCCGAGCTGGCCGAGCACCCAGGGCCGGGGCCGGGGCTTGGACAACCACCGGAGAGGGAACCCCACCCCCATCCCGCAAAGCAAAAAGTAACAGTCGCAGAAGGCAGGCTCAGAGGAGCCCTGCCGTAGGCACGTTGATTAGGACGCCAGCCCGCGTGAGGTATTGCGCTCTCCCCCCCAGCACCCTGCTCAGGCCGAGCCCTCCCGCCCTCCCCTCCCTTGCCGCACGAGTGGGCAGGGTCACCCGTGGGTGGGGGTGGGGCAGGGGCCGGCCCGCCGGCCACGGGGCCCTAGGTGGGGGCCAGCTCGAAGGCGCCATCACTGGTGGGGGTGGTGAAGAAGGAGGGCGGGTCAGAGGCCATGGATGCCTGCCCCCCACCGCCCTGCTCCTGTGAGCGGCGCTCCTCCAGCCGCAGGCTGCGCTCGAAGTCCAGCAACTGCCCCATGAAGTTGAAGTTGGGGGAGATGTTAGACTTCTTCCTCTTGACCAGGTCATAGGCATCGTTGAGAGAGAGGTGGAGCTTCTGCATGAGGTAGGCCACAGTGACGGTGACAGAACGGCTGACCCCCGCCAGGCAGTGGACGAGCACCCCGCAGTTCTGGGACAAGGCCTCATCTAGATGGGGCAGGACAGGGCCCGGGAGACCCCGAGGGCAAGCGTGTGTGAGGCCGAGGCCTTCCGAAGGGCCCTTGAAGACCCCGCCCTGCCCCCTGAGCCAGATGGCCACGGCCTGGAGTTTTCGCTGGTGGCCTCTGGGGGCCACCCTAGCTCTGCCTGTCCCCTAGAAGTGCCACCCTGGCTTTTGGCTCTGGGAATGGCAGCTGGGCTTGGGAGGAGTGCTCACAAGGGGGAGGCCAGAGCAGGTCTTGGGGAGGAGGGAGGGGAGGGCGGGTGGGGTGGACTCACCGATGAACTCAATAGCCTCCGGAAAGAACTGCGACAGGTTCTGGCTCCAGTGGTCGGAGATGGGGATCTGCTTGTAGTGAAAGTCGCCATTCTTCTCGAAGAAGTTTGGGAGGTTGGGGGTGACATTGAGGATGTAGCGGATGCCCAGTTTGGCCAGGCTCTCCAAGTTGGCGGAATCCCGGGCACTGCCCAGATAGAGGTTGGGCAGGATCTGGACAGGGAAGGATGCCCGCAGCCCCACTGGTGGGGGTGTGGCACCCTCCGAATCCAGGCCACAGCTCATGGGTCGCGGTCAGCTCGGATTCCGCATCAGAGCAGTCGGAGCCCAGGCACAGGCTGCCCAACCCCACCACAGGCACCGGACTGGGCACCGGGGCCATGCTGGAGCCGGCACGGACACTAAGGCTGGTCTCACACAGGTGAGGGCACTCGGCCTGAAATCTGCTGAAGCCACCTGTGGGGGAGAGGGCATGGGGCCTGCTGACCTGGCCTCCTGGGCAGCCAAGTACCTCTGTCTGGGGCTGGGGAGCTGACCCTAGACAACTCGGAGGGTTTGCAAATGTTCCTAAAAGGAACACAAAACCCAGCAGCTTGGTGTGTCCTGGTGCCACGTGGAGCCCTAGCCACCCTCACTCAGCACTCTCAGCCACTGCTCTGGACAGCAAGTGCCCACTGCAGCTGCTGGGGCTGCAAGAAGCTGGGCTCACGCTGAACCACCAGAGAGGATCTTGCACCCCTAGGGTCAAGCTGAGGCAGGTGTGAGGGCTCAACAGAGCTGAGATATACTGCCAGCCTTAGGGAGGACTGTGGCCATCAGTTAAAGAAAAGGAAGTTGTCTGCCTGGGCATATCCTGACCCTCAGGGATGAAGTGGGACCCCAAGAAGTGGGGAACTTGGGGGAGAATGTGACATTCCACCAGAATGGTTCTAAAGTCTCCAGAAGCCAGCATCTCTATTTACAGATACTATTTCCCCGGGCTGGAAACCTGACACTTTATATGCTGTTCAGGAGGCTAAGGTGGGAGGATCGCTTGAGCCCAGGAGGCTTCAGTGAGCCGTGACTGCACCAATGCTGTGTGACCTCTGCCTCCCTTGCATTTGCTGAGCAGGTGGGAGAGGTGGGGATACCCTTGCCGAGACCCTGGGGAGCCCACCTTTCTACTTCGCTCTGAGCATCCTGAGAACTAGCTCAGGTCAGGCCATTCTCCCCATTTTCCAGGCTCAGAGACTGGGCTGCCGAGGGTGAGGAACTTGCCACGGTCACACTCAGGCTTCCCTCCTCTCAAAGCAGCCTGGCAGGTCATCAGGGGTGGGGGGCCTCAACTGGCTTTGGAAAAAAAGAAGTGGGGCTGGCCTAAGGTCAAATGAATCCCGAACGCCCTGGAAGGAGGGCCCCGCGGCACCTACCCTGAAGGTAGTAGGCCAGGTAGCCTTCCTCTCGCAGCTTCTGCAGCAGCGTGCCCAGCACCGACTCGGCCTCCCACTCCTCGGCCTCGGCCTCTGCCTCCCCGCGCCGGCGCCGGCCCCCACCCTGGTCGTACAGGAGCACGGGGGCAGGCGGGGGCGGCTGCAGCGGCGGCCCGGGCAGGAGCGCCCGCACCGACAGGCTGCCCCTTCGCAGGCGGCGCAGCAGCAGCGCCGGCAGGGCCACGCTCAGCGCCCCACCGATGCGCGCCGACTCGTACAGCTCGCGGCTGCGGCAGTCCAGGAGCAGGAGCCGCGGCCGCGGGGGCGACAGCTCCCGGCGCAGCCACAGGCACGAGCGGCCCAGACCCTCCATGGGCGATCGGCTCCCTACACGCCGGGCCACGGGCGCTGCGGAGAGAGAGAAGGCGCAGTGTGAGCTCCCGGAGGGCCGAGGGAGCTCAGACTTGAAGCTCGCCCCGCGTCCCGAAGGCGGGAGCCCAGGGTCCCCCACCGTGAGGACTCCCAACAAGGCGCCCCAAGAAAACCCCCAGGCAGCAGCTCGGCCCGGGAAGGTCCTCGAGAAGAGGGCTGAGCGACTAACTGCCCCTTCGAGGCTCATCCCTGAGGCCGCAGCCGCCTCCCTCCATACCGCCTTTCTGTTCCTCTCTCGGCCTTCTCGCGAACGCTCCCCAAGTTCGAGCTTCCGACTCTGGTTGGGGGTGTGCGTGTGAGGGGTGCCAGTTCGAGGCCTAGATCTCCCCCACGGCCAGGTGGGCCAGGGGAACAGAGGAGGCGCCGAGGTGCTGGGCCTCAGCGAGTCCTCTCAGAGGTGACCTGGCCCCCGGTCCCCCATCTCCCCCACCCCTAGGAGAGAACAAAAGGAGAGAGACCTGGAGAGAGATCCGGAGGTGGACGACCGCGCGTGGACGTTCTGGCCACGGTCACTGCCACGGCGGAACGCGGGGCGCCGTCCCGGGGCAGGGAGTCCCCAGGCCTGGCCGCCAGGAGAAGGCGGGGCGGCGGTACAGGCTTGCACGTGGAAGCCGAGCCCCGCGCAGCCCGCGCACTGGCCGCTTCCTGGCAGCCGGACCCAGCTTCCACCTTGGAAACTGCCTTCGGACGTGGAGTTACAACTCCGAGGGGCGGGCCGGGGCGGGGCTCCGGGGGCGGGCCCGGGGGGCCGGTGAGCCAACGGGTGCTAGCCGAAGCAGTCGGGTGGGACCTGCGAGTCGGCTGAGCTGGGGCTTCCACCGAGGCGGGACGGGGTCGGGGCAGAGGCCAAGGGCAGGTCAGGGGCCCAGCAGGGGACCAGCTGCAGCTCCCCTGGCCGGCGCCAGCCTGGCCTCGGGAGGCAGGGGGAGGGGTGGGGACCAGAGCCCAGCCCCTCTGCCGCGGAAGCTGCCTCCAACCCAACTCACTAGGTGATACTGGACCATCTTCTCCCCTGCCTGGATCTCAGTGGCCGCATCTCTGTAATGGGCTCATAGCTACCAGCTTGGGCAAACATGGGATGCCACTGAAATCACGGAGGGGAGAAGGAAGCAGGACCAGAAACTTAGTGCAGCTTTGTTCCAGAGCTCTGCTGCAGGGCAAGGCAGGCAGGGGCAGCTCCTGGATACCTCCCAACCCCAGCCTGCTTCACTCACACAGGACAGGCCAAAAGCACCCAGGAGCCCTGAGTTCCCAGCCCTAAACTGGGGCATTCTGGTCTTATCACATTACTGATCCTAAGAGTCACCCTGTCTCCCCCCTCTGCCTTCTTCCCTTAACCCCCCTTCGGCTGATCAAAGTGGAGAGAAGTAGTTTCTACCTAAATATCTCTCACATCCCACGCCTCTCTCCCCTGTCCCCTGCCCTAGCCAAGGGCTCAAATTCATCAGCTTTAGGCCAGGTCACTGTCATGTCTTGCACAACAGTCTCCCTGCCTCTGGGCCTGCAACGACCTGCCCTCCACCCTGCCCTGCCCAGCCCTGCCCAATGTCAGAATGCCATCCACTCAACCAAGGCTGGCAGCCTCCATCCTTTCCTCCATGGGCACAACAGGAGGGACAGATCCACAGGCAGCAAGCGCACTGGACAAGGTCTCAGGTGTGGTGAGCACTGAGGCAGGAGACCAGGGTCAGGGGGAGGTGTCCATAATGCTGATCTGGCTAAAAGTCCCTTCTCTGCTTAAAGCCCAACAAAAGCAAATAACAGTGTTGAAGGAAAATGTACAATAGATAAGATAAAGCTCATACCCAACCAAAAGGTTAAGACCCCTGTAGATAAATGGGCAAAGAACCTGAAAACACTGCATACTGCAGGAAGGAGGGAATGTGGTGGCCTAACAAATATTTGGGGGAAGGTTCAACTTCAGGCGTAGAAGGAAAGCAACTCCAATAAACAAGTAACAACGACCAAGGAGGTAACACCTCCCACCTACCGCCTTAGAAATGTTCTCATTTTTGAGAACACGCAGTGCTGGCAAGATTGCTGTGAAATCAGCGTGCTGTTTAACTGTTGCAGGGTTATATATTGGTACGGCCCTTTGGAAATTAATCTGGCAATATCAAGAGCTAGGAAATATCCAACCCTTTGACCACTTTTGGGAATCTAAGGAACTAAAGTAAAAGAAAGCAAAGTTATGCACACAAGGATGGGCACCACAAAACATTTTTCTAACGAGTGGAAAATGCCAAAGCAAACTACGAGTCCAAAGACTCCTTTCAGGAGCCATGGAGTTAGAGGAGAAAATGTCTGAGGTCATGGTTAGGTAAGAGGGCAGGTGATGGAAGCTAGGTGGGTCACCTCTAAGGGGCTTCCAGTTTGCCCCTCTTCCTCCCTTTCGGGCAGTGGGCTGCTAACTGGGGACTCCCAGGACCCTGGCACTGGGCTGCTGTCTGGCCACACCCCCATGTCCCTGCCTCTAACATGAGTCCTAATTCCTGCATCTAAGGGCCTTGGGCAACTGGACTGTGTCCTTCCTTCTCTTGCCCAGTGGGCATGGGCCTCAGCCCAGGCCTCCCTCCTATGCCCCCTGCCCAGATTCTGAGATTCTGCTCATTCTTCAGGCCCTCTCCTCCAGGCAGCCTTCCCAACTCGGAGCCACAAGTCTCCCTCCTCTGTGCTCCCTAGTGTGGTCACTTTCCCCCTTTCTCAGTGTGTTCCTGGGGCAGGGACTTTGTCTTCTGTCTTCTACCTTCTCCTGTCTCACAGCCTAGCTCCACAGTGGTGGAGGTGGACACCGGCACCCAGCCTGGGGGCTGCCTCCAGGCCCACTGTAGCTGTGGGTGGGAGCTAAGAGTGGGCAGGGGTTGAAGGCACCACGGAGGTTCTGCCATGTGCCAGTCTGGTTGTGGATAGTGGGGGTGGCACAGGGCTGTGACCAGCAGGGAGCTGGACAGCCACTTCCCCCGCCCGCCCTGCTGTGGGGGCTCAGTTTGGCTGGAGAGGGAGCTCCTGAGGTGCTCAGACGCGCTCTCTGGAGAGGGATCCCTAGAGGTGAGAGAATTGGGCTGGGATGAGGACGAGGAGAGGCAACCCCCGCAATGGGAAGGAAGGGGAAGCCTAGGATCCAAGGGTCCACGTCTCCTGATGCTGGCGAGGGACTCCCCTGCACCCAACTGCGGAGCCCTGCTGGCCAGCCCTCCCACCGGGAGAAAGCATTTGGGAGGAGGCCACGAGGGGCTCAATTTCCAAAGTCAGAGCTCAGTGCTTGGGGCCCACAGAGCCCGCAGCGCCAGCAACAGGACAAATGGGAACCTGTTGCCACCTCCGCACTGCAGGGCTGAGCGCAGCCAACCCCCTAACACCCCTCTCACCGGCGACCCTAGCCGGGCCGCCCCGACTCAGGCCCCCTGCAGCGCCGGCTCTGGGCGCCGCCCCGCCCACAGCCGCTCGCGGGTGCGCTGTGCTGGGGGAGGCCGCGCCGCGCGCCCGGGCCTCGCCTGGCCCCTCCGGCGGGCGGAGCCAGGCCGCGCGCTCGCTGCTCGCCGCAGGGTGGGCGCTGCGCCTGCCGCCCCCGCCCCCGCCGGGCGCCCTGGGCCTCCGCCGGGCCGGGCAGCGCCCCCTGGAGGCCGAGGGGACGCCGCCGCCTGCAGGCCTCGCGCGCGCCGCGTGCGCCCTCTGGTCCCGGGAGCCTCCCGAGAGCGGCGCCGCGCCGCCTTCCCCCACGAAATGCATCGTTCCCGCCGGGCCGAGTGGCAGGATTTCGGCTGTCGCGGCCGGGTCACATGGCCAAGAGCACAAGTCCCAGCGACAGCGAGCCTACCAAATCCAGTGTCTTTTCCATCAAATCCACTTTCTGCTGGGGATGGCTTTCTGCTTTTCCTGGTCGGTCTCCTCGCGGGACTGGGAGTTCCTCCAAGGCAGGAACGGGTGTGTGCCCGGCCCCAAGCTGGCCCCAGCCCCCAGTGCAGGGCCTGGCACGCGCCCGGCGCTCGCGGAAGAAATGCTCGTTAACAAAGAAGGCATGAATGAATGAAACCAATTGTTGCCTGAGGGAGCTGCTCCTGCTTTTCCTTCTGCCGATCACACACTCCTCCCCCACCCCGACACGCACAAGCACACGTGCACACACAGCCCTCCCCGTAACACACACGCAGGCAGGCACCCAGACAGCGCGCGCGGACGCCAGCCCCCATGGAACCCACCTACTACGTGCTTGCCGGGCAGCTGGCGCCCTTTCGGTCCCACCTGGGCCGCCTCCATTTCAGCGCCGGGCTCTCTCCGCCTCCTCCCCGCCCCTCCCCGGGGCCCCTTGCTTCCACATCTAAGTACCCTACCTTGGACCCCAAAGTGCCTTCTTTATCTCTTAGGGAAGAGGCCAAACCAGTCCCTGGGGAGTCTCAAGGTCTGTTTAGGGAGGCACCTGGGGGGCCCAAGGCTGCTGAGCCGCTGCCGAAGGAGAGCCAGAGGTGCCTGGCAGGGATGCCACCAAATGCTGCAGCCTCTAGAGCCCGCGTGCCAGGTGTTGGGGGGGAGGAAGGGAGGGACTCAGAGATGTGCTGGGGGGTGTCGAAGGCTATTTGTGATGGGGGGGGGCAGGGTGCTGGAGAGCGTGAATCCAGCAGGTGTGCGCGCTTGCTGGGGTGGATGAGAGTGCGCGTTGGAGATGCTGGAGGTGTGTGCTTGGGACGTGGGGAGTGTCAGCCGCTGGGATGTGGGTTTCTGATGGGACCTTGCTCCGGGGTGGGTGGACTGCAGTGTCTCTGGGCTGGGAACGTGGGTGGGGTGTCTGTAATGGGCAGATGGGGAGTTCGAGGTGGTGGGGGCATGGTAGGGGGAGCTATGTTAGTGCAGGTATCGCAGAGATGTGTTGGAAGCGTGCGTGTGCGCCTGGGTGTGTACTGGGGCGTGGCAGGGTCTCGGTGGGTTGGCATGAGTTGGGGACAGTGGTGAGTGGTGGGGCAGGGGCTGCTAGTGTGTGCACTACAGGAACCCGGGTCTGTGGTGCGAGGTTTGTATGCGCGCGAGTGTGCAGCCGGTGTAAGTGACAGGGGACACGGGAGGTGCACGGGCGGGGTGCGGGGGTGTGCGGCGGCAGCACCGAATGGGTCTCGTGGGGGCGCGTGCGCCGGCTTCGTGGGGTGTGCGTTGTCAGGACTTTGGGGCTGCAGGATGGAGGAGCGCACGTCGGGGCGGGGCAGCCAGGCCGGGTGGGTGGGGGGGGGGGGTGGGTGGGGGTGGGGTGGGGGTCCCCGGGGCGCCGCGTGCTCCACTCACCTCCGGTCTGCTCGGTTCTCCGCGCCGGTTCCCTGCGTCGCGGCCGGGAAGTTTCCGAAGCTCGGGCGGCGGGAAGCGCCACTGCTGCCGCCTAACGCCACCGGAACCCCGGGTGGCGGCCTCGCCTGGAGCCGAGGGGCAGCCGCCGCCGCCGCTGCGGAGGGAAACTCCAAATCCCGCCTCCGCCGCCGCTGCCTCCTCCGCCTCTGCCGCCGCTCCTCCCCTCCCGTCGCCGTCTTCTCCGCCCCCTGCCCAGGGGGGCACTGTAGCTGGCGGCGCGCAGAGAGGGAGCGGGGAGGGGCCGCAGCCTGCCTGGCGTCTCCCTCCACCTCCCACGCTCCCGCCCGCCATCCTCCCACCTGCAAGCCTCTGCCCTCTAGGCCAGTCCTGTCCGACGCGCCCTGCGCTCCCCGGTCCCCAGTGGCGCCACTGAGTGGGGGCTCCTGAGCTTGGGGCGCGGGAGTGGGGTTGGGGGCCCTGAACTAAGCTGGGCCTGGGCTAGGGGGACGGTTACAGCGCAGAATCTGCACTGGCACCCCAGCGAAGGGGCCCATTGAGGACCGGGCACAGCTTGGTCCCCCAGAGCCACCTTCTGACCACAGTGGAGAGGTGTAAAGTCCGGCTGACAGCGCTACCAATTCCACCCCCCACCCCAGGTCCCCCTGCAGTGTCTCCTCTCATTCTCATGTGTCAGATTCTGGCTAATAGTAATAGCATTTGAACCTCAGTGCCTGGAAGAGGTGGAGCCAGGACGTTTGGGTGGGGGAGGGGGGCTGGAGCGAGTAGGGAGCGGCTGTTTTCACTAGGTCCCGTTAGCTTTCTCCTCTGTACCAAAGGTCACACGCATTGCCATCGAGGACCTCATTTTATCCTTACAGCAGTTCTGGAAGTCTGAGGAGTTTGTCCCCATGCTACAGCCAGGGAAACTGAGGCCGTGGCTCCCTGGTGGTGGCACAATAGTGTAGTGGCAGAGTAGGATGTGGCTTGGTCTGGCTGAGTTCAGAAGCCTAGAGCCTGAGCAAGTGTGAGTGCGGAAGGTTGCGTGGGGAGGGGAGGCAAAGGGCAGCCCGCGGGGATGTGCACCTGGCCTTCCTGAGGCTTCCAGGCCAGCCGTGTATGAGCCTGGCCTCGTGCCTTCAGTGGGGGATTGCCTGAGACCCGGCAGGAGGCTGTGAGCATCAAGGGCCATCTTCTCCGCCCAGGGAGCGCAGGATAAGGTGCGGCCAGGCAGGGCTGGGATGCCAGCAGCTCCGCTGGCCGCTTGGCTGTGTCTGCGGCAGCGCTGAATTCCCCTGAGTCATTACCCTGGAAGAGACGAGGGCAGCGCTTTGCCTCTGGAGCCCAGGTCCTTGTCCCATCTGGGTCTCCATTCCTGGCCTGTAGGTTTGGGGAGAGAGTGGGACCATGTGATCTTCAAGGGCCCTCCTAGCTATGCTGCAGTTTCAAGCCATGGCGGTGGAGCTGGAGGGTCCTGCTGTGGCCAGCCAGGCCTGCCCACCCTGCTCTGGGCCCTGACTGCTCCTCTGCACCTTTTCAGCTTTGGCAGCAGCACAGTCCCTCCTGGGAGGAGGCCTCTGGCCCTGCAACCCTCTCGCTGCTCTGAACGCTGGGCCTCGTGGGACTGCACTGGGGCTCTCCCCTACAGCCTTGACTTGAGCTTGCACCTACCCTAGCCACGCCACACAGGCAAGCACATGCAGCTGCCACGGGTTCCCGTACTGCTAGATGTGCTGAAGTTACAGAACCTTTCCTAATAAATCAATATACCGTAGAAGCTGTGCCCTAAAAACAGGGGGCTGGCTTTCACACTCCCCCTCCACCGAGGGCGCCTCCTGTTGGGGGAGGATGGACGACAGCTTTGCCCATGGCCTGGGTGCCCAGCTGACCACAGCAAAGCCTTGGTGGGTGAGCTGACTCAGAGGAGTTTCTAGCAAGGTTGGTTAACATCCCCCCCTCCGCCACCATTCCGTGCTTTAGTGACTCAGGGCTGAGAGGCTGGGGAAGAAACATTTGGATTAAAGAATGCCACTCGCCCCTGACACAGCTCCCACTCTAGCCTTCCTGGTGCCTCTGCTCTCCAGGCAACGAGACCCAACCATTGCCGGAAGAGGAGCATGCAAAGGCCAGACCTGCCCGGAGATGCCCGGGGAGCTCTCAAGGCACAGGCCTGCTTGGTCTCAGGAAATAGTGGTTCCCTCCTCATCCCCAGGGCTGGGGAAGAAAATGCAGAAAGCTCCCAAGGGGACTTGAGTGAGTGCAAGTTTGCTTTGCAGAACCGAGGGCACAGCTGGGCCTCTGACTCCGAAGCAGCTGGGTCCATCTGCTGCTGACGGGAGTCTCAGGGTGAGGTGACGGGGCCGCCCCAGCCCTCACCCTCCATTCCACCCGGAACCCCAAGGCCACTGCCGTCCTTCCTGTTCCTTCCTTGGGGATGGCCATTGGGAAGTGGCCATCTTGTTTCCTGTCAGACCGCACACCCTCCCAAATCCCAAAGGTGCCCCCCAGAGATCTTGAAAGCAGCCACAGGAACCGCCAGCCCCTGGCAAGGTGGAGGGGCCAGGGAGCTGTGCTTTGCTTGGGGTAGAGAGGTCTTTAGCCTGGCAGTGCCTCCGGCAACCAGTCCAACTGACACCCTCTGACATGGAGGGCTTTGGCTGAAGGCATCCGTATCTGTTAAGGGGCAGTTTGTTCAGGGCCCGATTCCGGGCCACTCTCCAGGCAAATGAGGTTTTGGAAGAGACCGTGGGAAAGGTGATGGCCATCAAAGCCTCACACCTGGCACAGGGGCAGGCATGTTCCTGCCATAAGCTAAGCGCCTCCACAGGGCCCTGCCCAGGGTCCCCAGGCTGCCTTGCTGTTGGCTTGTCTCAGCATATCTCAGCGCTGCTGCCGCCGCCTCTGAGTGCTGGGTCCTCCCTGCCTGTGTCCCTGCATGGAACCGGGATCACATAGAGGCCCTGGAGCCAGGTGCACACACATAAAAACTTCATTTCTGGGTAGCCATTGGGTCCTACAGACATGGCTTCTGCAGCTGAAGCCATCTGCTCACATGACAATCCCCCCGCCCCGCACCAACCCTCCGACTCCTCCCTCTGCACCCCTCCCAGATCTGAGACGAGGGCAGCGCTTTGCCTCTGGAGCCAGGTCCTTGTCCCATCTGGGTCTCCATTCCTGGCCTGTAGGTTTGGGGAGAGAGATGGGACCATGTGATCTTCAAGGGCCCTCCTAGTTTCAAGCCATGGTGGGGGAGCTGGGAGGGTCCTGCTGTGGCCAGCCAGCCTGTGCTTCAGCCAGCATCTTCTAGATGTATCCCGCTACCAGTTACCATGTCTTCAGAAGCACCCTACCTGTCCGAAGTAGCGCCCAAAGAAGCCATGCCCAGACATTTGAAACAAAATGGCTCTGAAATCTCACTTGCAGACGAGGTCAAAGGCAGGTCAGTCGGGCAGCTGAGTGCCCAGGGGTGTGAGTATCAGGGAGGGACAGGAGGTAGGTGAGAGGGAAGGGAGGGGGGCAGAGCGTAGAGCGTCAGCCTGTGCAACGATTGATTTCTGGGGGCCAAGACCTGGTGAGCATTAACACCCCCATTCAGGGAGGGCTCAGGTTCAGGTTCAATACAATCCCCCTCTGGCCAGCTGCATAGGCTCCCTCTCCTTGTCTAGTCCTCCCGAGCAGCAGTGCACGTGTGTCTGGATATACATTACAGATGATATAATCCTTTTAGCGGGAGAGCCAGCTACCCACACCCCTGGGCTGGACAGGGGAAGGGAAGTGAGGGGAGACAAGGGGCCTCTGTCCAGACCTCGTGCAGGGGAAGAGCTGGAGAGAGGGCAGCAGGTGACTTTCCCACATGGCCAGGGACATCCAGGGCTAAGGGAACCAGGAGAGAGGGGAACCACCAAGGGTGAAATGATGCGTCTGGGGAGATGGGGGTGCCAAGGGTATGCCCAGTCCACCCAGCTCCCCTACTGCAGATCCCCCCTCCCCCGCTTTGCCCGCTGGCTCAGGAGGAAGGCCCCTGCCTTTCTGGCCACATTTCAGCATCCCCCACCTCGCCCCCCTGCCAGGAACATGATTCTTCAGTCAGGGTGTCTCATCACAGGTAACAAGATAAGACACGAGACAGGCAGCCATGGCCAGGCCCAGGCAGGGGCTTGTGGCAAGCGCTTGCCCTGGCTCAGATGTCTGTAGGAGTGGAGAGGGGCTCCTGGAGGCTGTGGGTTTTTCTCATCTCGCTCCTCGGGGGCCTCTGCCCCTGCGCGCTCTGTCATAGCACCTGTTGGCTTGTCTGGCTGCCTCCCTCCACCACTCCCCATCTCCTCCCAGCACTGAAAGGCCCAGCCTGGTGGGCCCTGTTGGCTTCCTGCACCCAGACCCATCCCAACCCTCAGGCTGCTGAGCCCCTTGCTGCTCTGGCGTCTGGGAGCTCGCAGCACCTCTCCTGCCCACCACTGCCACTTGCCCAAGGCCCTGCAGTGATCAGGGGCACAGCTGGAGCCAGAATCACAGCTGTGGGTGCCACAAGTCACCTTCCAAACAAGGAGTCCCAGCTGATGGAGCCTTGTAGCCTCCAGGACGGGGCTCCGGGTGGGCTACCCTTGGAAGCGCCTGCTGTCCTGAAGCTTCTACCTTGTGTGCAGGCCCCTTGGGTAATGGTAACAGCAGCTCCAGGGACAGATGAGGGTCTCCTCCCTCCCACCAGTGGGGCTGTGACTGTGCGGACAAGCCATGCTGTTTGCTGCACTTCTTGTTTGCTTCTGGATGAGGACGCCGAAGTATGGAATAGGGGAACGGTGACTGGGCGATGCACTCAGGTCCACAGACTAGCAACCAGGGCCCCATGGCCAGAGCACCCCTCTGCAGGGAACTGCCTCTGCCCTTGGGTGGCTCTTTCTCATAGGCTGGGGGACAGGCAGGAGGGGAGGTGCTACCACAGGCCTCAGTCACCGGGCAAGCCACCCACCCAGCCAGAGCAAGGAAGGAGGCAACTCCCTCCTGGTTGCAGAAGGGTGCTGGAGAGCCACGGGTGCGACCCGAATTGCAGAGAGGACCTGGCCTGCCCTTGAATGTGGGCCGCCCCCGCCACAGTGGAGTTCAAGGCTGTGGTCCAGAGCATGTGCACTCTAGCCCAAGTGCGGGCCTGCTCCTCTGTCACCATCTCTTAGTCCTGCTGCCCCCTATCCTCGGGTTCTCGCTGCCCCCTCCTCATTCTCCTGCCTGAGGGCCTCGCCACAGGAAGGCTCAGGATATTTCTGCCAGCTCTCTGGGGAGTTCTCCCATCTAAATTTAGAGAGCAGCGATTACCCCTCAATACCTGCTTCCCCATCAGTGGCTGATTTGGGTCCCGAGAGCCCCGGAGAGGAGATCAGTGCAGATGCGGTGCCACGTGACCTTCTCACACCTCAGGACCAGCTCCTGGGCAGAGAGAAGGTGGAGAGGAGGGGGAAGGTGAGGAAGGTGGCAGCCACGTCCCAGGGATCAACCGCATCCATGTGGAGAGGGCCAGTGGGCCTCTGCCTGAGAGATGCCATGGGTGGGAAGGGGACAGCCAAGGCTCCTTGTGTGGGATCAGGCACACAGCCTGGCCTTCCCGGTGGGAGGCTGTGGCAGGTCACTGAGCCCCTTCCAGGGCTTCTTACTGCCCTGCTTGCAACGACAGGGTAACCATCTCCACAGCCATCTCCCTTCTACCACTGCACACTGCATCCCCACTGCCATGTCAATGTTACACCGAGAAAAGGAGGGTGCACACAGGGGGCTCTGGGAGTTAGTCATCAGTCCTGGCCACTGCTGTCACCACCTGGAACAGGGCCTGAGACTCCTTTTTCACTGCCTCTTGAACCCCAGGAAGAACGGCTGTGGCTGACATGGGCTAGGACCATGACGGTGACCCAGGGTCCAGTCTGTCAGCCTGTAAGGCTCAGCTCTCAGGACGCACGGTTGGAGAGCTGGCCAGAACCATGAGGACCATGGCTGCCTGTTCTTCTCAGCCCTAAAGGGGAAAGCAGGGGAGGCTGAGGATGGGATCCCTAGGACCATGAGCCTAGGAAGACTTCCCAGTTAGCAGGGCAGCCAGCTTGAGACTGGCTTCCTGGAGGGGTGAGCGTCCCGTCTCTAGAGGACCCAAGCAGAAGCCGCAGGGCTGCTGCCTTTCTTGCGCTACCCGCTGCAGTGGTGAGCCCAGCCAGAGGAGGTGTCACAGATGGCTGGCGCTGAGGCTGGCTCCTTGGCATCTGAGGATTGGCCTGCTCCCGGCCCTGCTCCCTGGCTGGCTGTGGTCAGAATTGCCCTACAGTGGATGGTGGATATTTCCTTGGAGCTCAGCACAGGCAAGGCAGGGAGGTCTGCCTGGGAGCTCTGGGCTGGATCTCCTGGCCGGCGGCATCTCTGATGCATGCTCACTTCCCTCTTCTTGGCCCAGCCCAGCCAGGACCTCAAGGGCCTCAAGGGAGCCACAGTGAAGGCCCTTGCTCGGCCTCTGAAGGGTCTTTTGTGTCCTCACAATTTGGGTCAGTGCTACCTGTTGCTTGACACTTCTCATGTTGCCCGAAGACCTGTAGGAGCAGGAGCTGGTGATCCTCAGCACACTGCTGTCCTGTTTCTCTGGGTGTGTCATTTATTGATTGTTGTTTTGAGGGAGGGATGAGTGTTGGGACCTCCTAGCCCACCGCCTGGCTGACGTCACTCCAGTGCTCATACACTGGCCTGTGACACCAGGTCTCTGCCCCAGGCTCCTGGGCCCAGCTGCCCCCAGGTGGGTTCCCTTGGGTGACCTCCAGGCTCCTCAAACTCACATGTCCCAGACTCAAGCCTAGGGCTCTTCTGTCAGTGACAGCCACATCGGCTCTGCCTGGGCAGGCTCTGTAGGCCGCAAGGGAGAGAAGAGTCCAGAGGTGTCTTCAGGAAAAGGGGATCTGTAGAGCCCAGAACGTCCTCTCCTTAGCCAAGTCCACCCATCCCCCAGGGTCCTCCTATCCCCGTGTCCTCCATCCTCTGGCCCTCATCCCCTGGCCACCAGCCTTGAGCCTGCCCATCCTGACCTCCCTAAAAGGCCTGAGTATCTCAAAATTGTTCCATGCTACCCCGTGGCTTCCAAGTCGAGAGCCCCCTTTGGTCTGGTTTCTCCTGAGCTGCAGCTGGTGGTGCTGTGCATTCTTCCACCCGCCTCCCCAGAGCCCAGGCCAGCTGGCATTGCCTTCCTTGAGAAGTGGTGGCTTCCAGACGGGACTCATCTGCCTCCTGTCAAACTCCAAGGCCTCTAAGGCTCTTTCACCACCTGCCCCTGCTTGCTCGGGTCCCCTCCGAAGGCCTCCCTCCTTATACCCACCCCCTCCTGGTTTTCTTCCCCCAACTCTGCCACTTGTCCCAAGTCTCTTTCTCATGTCCCTCTTCTGGGGGACAACTGTGACATCAGTGTCTCCTGGGTTCCATGACTGTAGCTCCATTGCCACCTGGATGTCCCAAAGTTCTTCTCTCCACACCCCAAACTCAGGGGTGCCCTTGATTCCTCTCTCTCCATAATCACCCCTCACATTGCCAGATTTTCTCCTGACCCAGGCCCTGTCCCTTCTCGGCTGGATGACGGCCCCAGCCTCACACCCATCCTCCACGTCAAGGCCGGAGGAAGTGTCCTTGCCCAGATGCCTGGCCACTCCTCCTCTCAGCCCCCTTCAGTGGCCCCTCGTGGCCTCAAGGACAAAGTCCAGCTCCACGGCCCTGAGCCATCTGGCTCCTGCTCCCTTCCCCAGCGTCCTCTCCCCCACTTCCTCCAGGCCCACATTCCAGCCCCAACTCGTGCCTTGCAGTTGCCAGAATGAAGCAGGATGTCGCGTGTTCCCTTGCCTTATTCTAACGAAGGTCACATGCTGAGGCTCCAGGTGGACAGATATTTTGGGGGGCCACTGTTTAGCCTACTGCAGTCCTCTCTCTGTTCCCCCACTTCATGTCCATCACATGTGCAAAGTGCATTTGCCCACATCTGTGCCTGTGTGCCTGCACCCTCCTGCTGTGCTGCTGCCCCCACATCTGCCTGACGCTGGTGCTGGCGTGAAAGTCCTTTCTTTCCTTTCTAGGACCACCCAACACAGAATGCCTGTGTCCCACTTGCCCCGGACCACTGGTGTCCTTGGCTGCGGAGCAGACAGGACATATGGAGGAGCGGCATCTGTCTCCAGGGCTTTGCCCCCGCCCTGGCTCTGGGATGGGGCCGTAGCAATGTGTGTAGACACCAGAAGGAAGGAATTAAAGAGCCTGAGATTCCCTGCTCTGGTGGCCCTGTGTGGCTGTGTCTGTAGGATGGGGCAGTGGGTGGGGAGTGGGTCAGGGCTCCTGGCCACTGCCTGGCTCCCTGCGCTCCCTCCACCCTTCACTGAAGGAGGAAGCCGGGCTATAGCACAGTCATGGAGGGGGTGCCTGTGATGGAGATGGGCAGGGTTGGGGTGCCCCCCAAAGGAGGAGGGGAGGGGGTGAGCACGCAAAGCAGAAATCAACCCCTCCAGGTTGAGAGCCCGGCCATGCTCTCCCAATGCTTTCTCGGTGGAGAGAGTGGGCATCTGTCCATGAGCACAGAATCCACGGAGGAGGGGAATGCCGCCGATGACAGATGACGATGAGAGAGGCTTGGGGCCTGGAGGAGCAGCTGGGCATGGCCTCTGATGGGCTGTGGGGCGCGCTGAGAGGAGATGCGGAACCCCACATTAGTGTCATGTCCTGGCCTGAGAGGGCCCTCCCACCTTTGCAAGATGCCCCACTCCCTCCAGGCACCCCTTGGCCTGCAGTGGGCATGGTCCTTACCCCCCTCAGCAGGTCGCTTCTTGGCTCGGTGTCCTGGCACCATGTTCCCTGCGTGCAGGGTCCTCTCCTCCTTCCCGTTGGCCCTACAGTGCTGGCATGCCCCTCAGGTGCCCTGCTTCCCTCCCCTGTGGCATCAGCCGGCTGGTGAGGGCATGGGCGCTGCAGATGCCTCTGTGCACCAGTGTGCCTGGCATTGGGCCTGGGCACAGATTTCTGGTGGGTTATTATTTATTTATTTTTGAGACAGGGTCTCACTCTGTCACCCAGGCTGGAAGGCAATGGATGAATCACGGTTCACTGCAGCCTCAACCCACTGGGCTCAAGCGATCCTCCCACCTCAGCCCTCCAAGTAGTTGGGATAACAGGTACGCACCACCCACTGGCTAATTATTATTATTTTTTTTTTGTAGAGACAGGGTCTTTCTATGTTGTCCAGGCTGGTCTGGAACTCCTGGGCTCAAGCGATCCTCCTGCCTGGGCCTCCTAAAGTGCTGGGATTGCAGGTGCGAGCCACTGCACTGGGCACCGAGTTCTGAGTGGAGCATGGCGAGCTGGGGCGGCTCTCTGCCTGGCTAGGCTACTGGGGCCCAGAGAGGCCCATGCCCGCAGGTGGCACTCGAGGCATACCCCACAGTCCCCTCCCTGCACAGGTCCTCCCCATACCCTCATCTTGGTGTGTACCATGTGGCCCTCGTTCTTTCTGTGGCCTTGTCCTGTCTTGGAAAGACTGGAATTCCGGGTGAGGCTCATGGGCCTGCTGTGGAATCCCTTTCTCCTGTGCACTGGTGTGCCCCAAAACTTGAGGGCACCGAGCCTTTTCTCCCGCTGTCCCTCACCTGCCCACCTGTCCCCACTTCCGCTCCAGGGAGCCCGCTGAGTCCCTTCTGAGTCCCCTTCTCTAAATGGAATGCCATTCCCCTTCTGTAAATGCACCCTGACCTCTGTCGGAGGCCCCTCCGGCCTTCCCAGCCCAGTCCCGGCCTAGCCCTGCTCCCTTCTTCTGGCACCCGGGCACCCTTCATGGCTTCATGATGCTCCAGGTGGCTGTGCGCCATCTCAGAGAGCAAAGAGTGTGGCTGCCAGGGCCAGGCTGGCCACAGGCCTCCCAGTCTCCCTCAGCTGGCCTGGCCCGAGGCGGGCTGGCTACCCCCCAGGCGCTGGCTAGGCATGCGCTAGAGGAATAAGTGGGGGCAGGGGCAGGAGGAGGGCCAACTGCCATGTCATCACAATGGTGGTCCCTGGGACACCTCTGCCTCGAATTCTGTGACCAGTCAGCTGCAGGCCTTCGTTACTGATGAAACCGAAGTCTTGTGTGAGTGCTCGTCATCTGGGAGGAGGGATTCGGGCAGAGTGCGCCTCTGTGAGGGACCAGGTGCTCCGGCAACTGCCCGAATCCTCCTGGCAGGCCCGAGATGTGCGCTGAGAGCCTGGCTGCTCCCAGGACTGCAGATGCCCTGGGTGAGATGGGGCTGGAGGCAGTGACCAAGCTGGCCCTGTCCAGAGCCAGAGCAGCCACGCTGCGTCCACGCATAGCTGTGCATATACCTTCACATGAACAGGGACAGCAGAATGCCTCTCAGCCACGTAGGCCGACTGGCAAGGACGCAACCAAGGTTGAGCTATATACGTGTGTGTGTGTGTGTGTGTGTGTGTGTGTGTGTGTGTGTATCTCAAAGGTTCCAATAGAGACAAGGCTAACGTTTTCTAGTAGAGCCTTAGTATAGTTTAGTATAGAGCTTGCTGTGGAGGCAGAGATCCACAAGCCAGAGAGCACCAAAGATCAGCCACAACCTGACAGAAGCCACGAGAGAGGCCTGGACGGACCTTTCCCTCCAGCCTTCGAGGGACCACAGCCCTGCCCAAACCCTGATTTTGAACTTCTGGCCTCCAGAGCTGGGAGAGAATAAATGTGTGCTGTTTTCACACACACCATGTGCAGGATTTTGTGACAGCAGCTCTAGCAAATGAATGCAATGCTTTGGGAGTTTCAGGAAGTTTTCTGAAGTGCTCTATCATTTAACTCGAAAAGATCCCTGTGAAGCTGAGGGCCTTAGCATTTCACAGATGAGGAAATGAAGACTCTGAACGTCTGAATGACTTGTTCAGACTAATTCAGCCAGCTGGAGGTAGACCCAGAGTTCAATTCAGCTCTTCAATGTGAAGTCTGATCCAGGAAAGTAAATGTAAGTGCTCTAACATCTTCCAGCTTCCCGATATATTCAAGTTTTAATGTTTTTTGAAAGCTTTGGGCTCTTCAGATATTGTCCAAGTCAACCCTCTCCCATGTACCAACCTGCCTCTGAGAAATTGATTCCTTTTTAGGGAGAGAAACAATTGCCTTTCTTTTTGTGCTATAAATGTCCCCCAGGGCACTGCTTTAGCTGCATCTTACAAATTTTCCTGTTTTGTAGTTTTGTTTTTGACTATTTTGCTGTATTTAAAAAGTTTTTCCTTTAGACTTCCTCTTGGACCCATGGGTTATTTAGAAGCATGTTGCTTACTTTCCTGGTGTTTGTCCAAGTCAACCCTCTCCCATGTACCAACCTGCCTCTGAGAAATTGATTCCTTTTTAGGGAGAGAAACAATTGCCTTTCTTTTTGTGCTATAAATGTCCCCCAGGCACTGCTTTAGCTGCATCTTACAAATTTTCCTGTTTTGTAGTTTTGTTTTTGACTATTTTGCTGTATTTAAAAAGTTTTTCCTTTAGACTTCCTCTTGGACCCATGGGTTATTTAGAAGCGTGTTGCTTACTTTCCTGGTGTTTTTGGAGATTTTTCTGTGATTCATTTGGAATTTGATTCTATTGTGGTCAGAGAACACACTGTATGATTTTAGCTCTGTTAAATTCGTTGAGGTTTGCCTGGGATATAATCTATATTGGGATGTGCCCAATATAGATGGTGATGTTGAGTTATTTTATAATTTGCTGATTTTCTGTCTAGTTGTTTTGTCAATTTTTGAGAGAAGTGTGTTAAAATTTCCAACTGTAATTGTGGATTTGTCTATTTCCCCTTCCAGTTTTGTTAGAGTTGTTTGTTGTTGAGACAGGATCTGGTTCTGTTGCCCAGACTGGAGTGCAGTAGGATAATCACAGCTCGCTGCAGCCTCAACCTCCCAGGCCCAGGTGATCCTCCCACTTCAGCCTCCCAAGTAGCTGGGGACCACAGGTACACACCACCACACCCGGCTAGTTTTTAAAATTTTTTTTTGTAGAGATGGGGTTTTGCCATGTTGCCCAGGCTGGTCTTGAACTCCTAAGCCCAAGCAATCTGCCTGCCTCAGTCTTCCAAAGTGCTGGGGTTACAGGCATGAGTCACTGCACCTAGCCCTCCAGTTTTCTTAGTTTTTGCTTCACATATTTTGTAGCTCTGTTGTTTGGTGTATATGCATTTAAGATTGCTATGTTTTCTTGCTGGAACGACCCTTTATCATATACACTTTTGTTGTCAAAATGAATTTTAAAGATTTTTATGCAGGTGATTTTTTTTTTAACCAGTTGCAGTTTTCATGATATTTGGGGCCTGGCAACAGAAGAGGGTCTCAGTGAAAAACGACTCAACTCAGAGGAGGTGGTTTTGCTTTCTTTAGCTATTCTAGGCCCAGACTGAGGAAGAGGAAGGACAGCCTGCACTTCCCTCTGCCCCTCACCATGGAAAGGGACAAAGCTACCAGTGAACATTCTCATCCGCTTGGAAATGCCAATATAGCAGAAGCACAAATGGGGCTGGAGGTTTCGATAAGAAACTTGTAACTCCTGAAGGAGGTGTTTGGTGAATTGTTAATTCTGCCTCTGACGCAGACTCATATTTAACAAGCAGTGGGAGTTCATGGCTGATATTGAAACAAGGTCCTTAGTTTTTTCTTAATTAATGGCATTTCTTTAAATCCTGGTCTACATTATGGTTTTTCCTGAGTGTGTATTCCGGTATAGTAATTGATGGTTGGTGATGTTAACTAAGAGCTTATCTTTAGGGAGATGCATGATGCAGTAAGCTCCCAATCCGTGCCTGTGGAGTGAATGGATGAACCAATTCAGCTGGATTCTGGGTACAATCTAGGTCTGGGATAGTTACTGGGATGGTGGCTGAGGTATCAGGAGCAAGTGATCCACTTTTAACAAGTAGCTTGTAAGACCCACAGGTAAGACAGGACCAGGGAAAGCCACTGGTTCTGCAGAGGAAGAAGGCAGGCCACTGAGCTGCCACTCAAAGTAGGAGTTCACCAGGTGGCTCTGGAAAGCAAGTCATAGCAGGCTGGGGGCACAGTATGGGCAAGGGCATGGAGGCACGGAAATGCTTCCCCTGCTCAGGGACCTAGAAAGAGGGTCCGTAGGCCGGGTGCGGTGGCTCTCGCCTGTAGTCCCAGCACTTTGGGAGGCTGAGGCGGCTGGATCAGTTGAGGTCAGGAGTTCGAGAGAAGCCTGGCCAACATGGTAAAACCCCGTCTCTATTAAAAATACAAAAATTAGCCAGGTGTAGTGGTGCACGCCTGTGATCGCAGCTACTCAGGAGGCTGAGTCAGGATAATTGATTGAACCTGGGAGGCAGAGGTTGCAGTGAGCCAAGATCGCGTCGTTGCACTCCAGCCTGGGCGACAAGAGCAAGACTCCATCTCAAAAGAAAGAAAGAAAGAGGGTCCATAGTATTCCTGGAGTGTACTGTACCACAGGGCGTCTGTGCGTGTGCTCATGTGCGTGTGCACGCAAGTGTGTAGATATTCAGGATAAAAATGAGGCTGAAGGCCGAAGAGCCTGGATGTGCCACACGGCTGCTGCATCAGAAGAGGGAGCTGCGGGGAGGGAGACAGCAGAGGCTGCCCTTTTGTTCAAGAGCCTAAAGATGCTTCCTGAATGCCAGCTCGGCTCCTGGAGTCCCTGAGGCAGAGCGCACTTGCTCCCCTGGGTCATGCACAAATGCACTCACGTGTGTACACAGACACAGACATGCACAGGTAGGCAGACACAAGCGCGCGCGCACACACACACACACACACAGGCCTGCCTTGTTCACTGGCGCAGCCCTCCCCAGGCTCTCACATGGCCTCCTGCACACTCCTGCCTGCAGGCACACAGGCAGGCACTCCCGCGTGTTCTGAATGTGTGCTCACGTATGCTTCCTTGTCAGCCTGATGCTGCTGGCCCTTGGAGGCGCCCCTCAGTGCCGCCTTGCTCCTGGACCCCTCTTTAGCTGGCTGCCTGGAACTAATCCCTTCCCTTGCCCCTCCCCCCTGCTCCTGGCCCTCTGTACCCTCCAGAGTGTGAGTGAGAGGAGCCTGCCGGGGCAGGCCTGCTGGGGGAGGGAGGGAGGTCCCCTGGCCCACAACTGGGCCTACAAGCATTCAGTGCCTGTTGCTGGCCCTACCAGTTGAGTCCTCACGGGGAGGCCACTTCTGGACCAGTCACCTCCCAGGGCAAACAGGACGTGACCATCTGACTTGGCCACAGGCTGACAAGCCCCTTGAGGCTGTCCTGTCTCAGGATCTGTTTGTGTAGAGAGCCTCAGGGCTGCAGGCCCCAGCCTCCCATGTTACCTGCATTGGGGAGCAAACGATTTTCACATGTACATGAAATGCAGAGACCAGTGTGTGTGTGTGTGTGTGTGCGCGTGTATGCATGTATGTGTGTTGGCTGCTCACCCCTCACCCAGCCCCTTAGGGGGTTGCTGAAGGAGAAAGGGCCAGAGCCTTCCAGAATCCCTCGGAACAGCCTACTTGCCTGCGTGTGTGCTCCCGGGAGGGGTGTGAAGAGAAGAGGCAACCGCACCTGGAACCACTATAGATGTGGTGGGGCAGGGGAGCCCGGCATCAGAAATTGCTCAAGTGCTTGGCATGTACACTTGGGTGGAGGTGCGTGGTGTGCAAGGCCATCCCCGTGAGATGCTAGGTGGGCAGCTGGGTTCCTAGGTCTGGAGCTTGGCTAGAAGTCTGGCTGGTAGGGAGCAGGCAGGCCTCGGGGAGGGCGCCCCAGGCTGAGCAGCTGGCTTACTTCCTGGCAGTCCCAGCCTCCCGGGCCTCTTGCCCGCCCCTTGAGGCCCCCGCTGCCGCCCTCGCTGCCCCAGCCCCGGCCACATTGGCCTTTGCACGGTGTTGACACACATTCCATCGCCTCTGCTTACCGCCTTGCTTTCCATGTGGGCAGATGCCTGCGGCCATGGCTGTCTGGGCCTGTCCTCTCTCTGGGACCCTACTTCCTGCATGGCGATCTTGCGAATACCTCCCACCCATACTGACTTTGACCCGACCCGGTGGAGGTCTAGGGGGCTGATTCTTGGAGTTTGGGGCACCCCTGTGAGTCCCCGGGCTGAGAGGGCCAACCTCCAGCCCTGGCTGGTGTAGACAAGCGTCCAGGTTCTGAATCCGGGCTTGCTGCCTAGGAGGCCCTGTCCCTACTTAAGGCAGATGGAGATGCCTCTCTCAGGAGGCCCCAGGCCTCGAGGCCACAGTAAGGGGAGTGGAGAGAGAGAGGGCCGTGTGAGGACCGCCGGAGGGGCCGGTGTGCCCTGTCATCCTCTGTAGGTTGGGCGTGTGTTTGCAATTCTTTACAGTAAAAAACTGAAAACATGCTGGAAGGGAGATTGATCTCCTGACAGGATCACGGACTTGTCAAGGTCGTCTTCACTTGCTCTAGGCATCGTGCTCTTCAGCTGACCGCAGTGCTGCCTCCACCACCAATGTGTCCGCACACGCAGTGCGGGCAATGGTGCACACGGCGGCCCTGCTCCCCCATTTCTAGGCTTGTGTGGGACCCGCAGCCCAGTGCACATGACTCTTCCTCCTGCAGTGGAAGTGGGGTGCACTCCCAGGGGCCCCCGGCCTAAGGGCTCAATCCCCAGCCTCCATGAAGGTTGGGCGCTCACGCTGTCTGGAAATGAGCCAAGGACAACGGGAGCCTGCCTTCCCAAGGTCGCCCCAGCCCCCACCAGGTTACTGGACGATGCAGGTGCGAAGGTCCCCCCATCCCCCGCCTCCACGGCCCAGGAAGACTCTGGGCTCAGCCCATTCCCTCGTGTTGGAGTGGCCTGGGCTGCCGCAGCAAATGACCATAAACTGTCCGGCTTCATTCAGCCAACAGGAATTGACTCTCCAGTTTTGGAGGCCGGAGTCCACAATCGAGCGCTTCCTCCGGGGGCTCTGGGGAAGTATCCTTCCGCAGGCTCTGGGGGAGGATCCTTCCGCCTCTTCCAGCTTCTGGGGGCCCCGGGCACTCCCCACCTTTGCCTCCACATGGTCTTCTCTGTGTCTCTCCTGTCTCTTCTAAGGAAACTGTCCTTGGATTTGGGTCCCCCTGGATCCTCTAGGTTGCTCTCATCTCCGCATCCTCAATTTAATGACATCTGCAGACATCCTTTTTTTTGCATATAAGGCCCTGATCACAGGGCCCGGGTGTTAAGATGTGGATGTATCTTTTGGTGGGGGCACCTACCAGTCACCCCACAACGTGTCAACAGCCCAGGCCCCAGCCACAGCGCCCTGGTGAAGGGACAAGCTTGGTGGGCACCAGGACACACAGCCGAAGGCTACTGGGCACCTCCCTGCCTCTGCTCGGGAAAAGGGGCTCCGAAGCTGTCCCTGCACTAGGCCCCCTGGGGGCCCTGCTCCCTGCAGCCGGAGGTTCCCTGAGCGGTGTCCCCACCCTTCCCCTAAGCCCCGGATGGACGGCTTTCATCCTGGGAGCACAGGCCTGCTGAGGGATCCTTGCTGCGGGCTAAGTGCTCCTGCCAGGGCCCAGGGTCTCTGACGAAAAGAAACCCCTGAGCTCTGGTTTCTCAGGGGCCGAGGGGGCTCCTAACTCATGCTCAGCTCCCAGCAGCCAGGGCTGGGTGGGCAAGGCTGGGACATGGGAGCGCTGAGCCCTCAGTATGTGAAGGGGACACTGGCATCTGGTAAATGCAGATTCCTAATGTCTCTGTCCTCCAGATCAGGACACTTAAACTCATTGAACCTCCTTTTTCAACTAGATGCACATGTGGGAAAGGCCTCTGCCCCCAGGATCCCGCAGCCAGCTGGGTCAGCTGAGCCAGCCCAAGGCAGAGGAGGGCCCCCCCGCCAACTCTCCTTCTACCTCCTTCAGACCATGTAGCTCCACAGTTAGCCCTGGGGGAAGGTGCCGCCTTGGCCCCTGCCCTGCCGTGAAGGTGGCCCACAGCCCCCTTTGGCCTGGTCTTCTCCCACTGCTCCCCTGTGCCCCGGATACCTCGCCTGCCTGTCGTGGACCAGCCTGGGACAAGAGGAGAATGGGAGACTGGAGCTGGGGAGCAGCCAGCCCAGCCAGACTGGGAGGGGGTGGCGAGGACTCAGGGAGGAGAGGGGATCTCCCCACTCCCAGACCCCCACTCTTCCTCCCCAGCCCCTCCTCACCCACCTCACACTCCAGCTCTTTCTCCTCCCTTGGCTCTGCCAGGGGCTGTCTCACTCCCTGGACTTTTGACCTGCCGGGCAGTGGCCGCTTTGCAAGTGGCTTCTGGGCCATTGCCCGGAGGGGTGGCGTGAGAAGACCGACCATGAGGAAGAGATATGGCTCCAGGGCAGTGAGTAGAAGGCTCTTTCCCCCAGGTACCCCATCTACCCTTCAAAGAGGGGAGGGTACACCAGTCATGCCTCAGCAACAGTCGTTCATTTCAGAGGCTGCCCAGAGCACTCTCTGCCCCCTGCAGGAAATACTGGACCTGTTCATATATTCATTCATTCATTCATTCAACACATATTGAAGCACCTGTGCTGGTGATAGAAGAGTGGACTCGACCAAGTGGCTGTCCCCATGACTTTGACAACCTAGCTGGGGAGCCGGAAGGTTACCTGAATGAAGGTCAGGTTATTCCAAGCCAGGGTGCACCTGGGCCCAGGCATCCTCTGAGCCCCTCAGCATGAGCATGGCTGTGGCAGGTTCCTGACTCGCCAACCTCTTGTCCCGTGGCACCTGGGGGGTCCTGGGTGGCAGTCCCTGTGCAGCCATGAGACCTCCCTGGGGCCCAGAAACTGTGGCTACTGGGCTTCATGGTGAGCCTGGGCTCCCTAGGCCTGTGAGGCGTTGGGGCTCTGGCCAGCCTGCAGCCTTCAGTGGGGTGGGTCTGCACAACGGAATGTCTGGCCCACGGTCTGCAGGCTCCATGTCTCCGTCATGGCCTTCCCTTCCCTCCTTCCTTGCAGTTAACCTACATTTGGTGTCTCCTGGCTTTGTCCTTTGTTTCTCCTGCTCACGGTGCCAGCCTCTGAGAACAGGTTTCTGGGCCGTCCCAGTCCCTCCTGCCCCTCCCCCTTGCTTGAAGCCAGAGGTCATGGAGCTGAAGCTCCAGGCCCTGGAGGAGGGTCATGGGAGACAGCGGGAACTGTCTAAAGGGGGTGAAGGAGAAGGGAGTGACACCTGGTTGGGGCGGGTGACTGTCAAGTGGGACCAGGCTTTCCAGCAGTCTGGCTAGGAGGCGCGGTCTTGTGAGCAAGAGGGTGTAGCTGGAGGGGGCTCCAGTCTGCCTGCCCCTCCCCAACCTTGGCTGTGTCCCCAGCTTTCCTCCCAGCCCGGCCTGGTGTTCGCAGTCGGTGAGTTCCTCCTGAGCCAGTTCTGACAGGGACCTGTCCTTCAGGTCAGGGGCTGTTCCATGTGGCTTGGTTCTGTGGGGTCCAGTCTGCCCAGCCAGTGGCCCTGGGGCTTGACTCGTTGGCGGCCCTTGATCCATGGCACCCACCACTCGTGTCCTTCAAGGGGCTTTTTCTCACCAAACGAGTGTCCCATGGTTGCCACAAGAAATGACCATGGACCCTGGGACTTCAAACAGCAGCAATCGATTCCCTCACGCTCTGGAAGCCAGAAGTGTGAGATCTAGGCGTGCGCAGAGCCGAGTCTCTGGGGGGATCCTTCCTGCTTCTTCCAGCTCCTGGGGGCTCCAGGCTTCCTTGGCTCATGGCTGCATCACCCCAATTTCCGCCTCCATCTCCACATGGCCTTCTCCTCTCTGTCTCTCCTGTGTCTCAGAAGGATGCCTGTCATGAGATTTGGCACCCCCTGCCCCCATCATGTAGACTGAGCTTATCTCGAGAGCCTGACTGTCATCACATCTGCAGATACCCTCTTTCCTAACAGGGTCCCACTCACAGGCTCCAGAACGTGGACACATCTTTTGAGGACCAGCACACCCTGACAGGCACCCCATTTCTGAGGACAGCAGCATGTGGATGCTGACGGGGCAGCTGCTCTCTGCTGAAGTGTGACAGGGCTAAGCCCTGCAGTGGGGACCCCTCCCTCCTCCCGGCCCAGCCGCCAAAGCCACACGCTCTGTCACCCTTGCCTGCTTTGGCTCTGGAGAGCTGAGGGCCCTTCTGGGGGCCCGGATGTGTCTGTGGCTGAGCTTGCGTACAGGTTGATGCCTGGGGTGCCCCTGTTTGTGAATGAGAGGAGTGGGCGTTGGAGAGGCCAAGTCCTTGACCTAACCTAGCCAGAGGGGAGAGGCCAGTGTCTTTGCAGAAGGGCTGACCTCAGGAGGGAGCAAACACAGAGGGCAAGGACAGGCCATCTGGAGGGCTGGCAGGAAGCAGAGTGGTGGGGGCAGCGGGTGCAGTGGTGTCAGGGAGCGCTGGGGCCCGAAGGATGTGGGGGCAGGAGTGTGCCAAGACAAAGGTCCGCCCACGTCTTGGGGGCCTCCTCAAAGGCTTCCATGAGTCCCATCCCCCAAACCTTTGCTGTTCTACCCCTTCCCATCCCCATGCTTGGAAATTATGCGGCCACATAAATGCCGCTCGTGGTGGGGCCATGCAAGCTGCATTTTGTTTTCCCAGGAGTTAATCATTGTCCTTTGGGTTTGCTGTTTGCATGTATCACGAACTCAACCCTAGACCCCATCCGTGTTGGAAATGTTCTCTCAAGATGTCCAAACACAGCCGGCGTTCGAGTGATTTCATCTCGCAGAAACCCTTTCACAGCGGAGCCTCTAACCTCCCCAGGCTGTCGGCCTTGCCCCTGCCCCTGGGCAAAGCTGGCATCCTGGGTGTCCCTCTGCCCTTCCCCCCTCCTATGTAACAGCCCTCAGTTTATGGTCACTTTTCCTTTAAAAATAATGTACTGCTTGTATAAAGTTAAAAACACACATTAAGAGAGCTAGACGGGATCTCAGTAGCCTTGACTGTTCCGCGTGACCTTGAGCAGTCATCTCCCCTTGCGGGATCTTGCTCGCATTATCTCTGGAAGGACAGAGTTGGACTGCAGTTATTCACGAATGCTTCATGTATTCAACAGACACTTGTTTAGCAGTGACTCTTAAGAAAATGGTTATCATGGAAAAGTTCAAACATAAACAAAGAGTTCATGAAACCCTGTGGATCCATCAACTGGCATCAATAGTTTGCCCATATTTTTCATGTATACTTTTCTTTTTTCTGCTGGAATATTTTTTAACTTGTTCTTTTTAAACCGTTAGATTCACGAGGACTTCGGCGAGAAGTGCCTGGGAAGCTGTGGCCCCTCCCCACAGGTCCCTCTGACATTGGCTACTTGAACGCCCGAGGCATGACCGGAACCGGATGCGATGTCCATGCTCAGGTGTCTCCTGTGTGCGTGCATTCGTGTATGTACGTCTCTATGCAACTTCATCACTGTGTACATTCATGTAACTGCCAGTGCAATCAAATTACAGAACGGTTTCCTCACCACAAAGCCCCCTGTGCTACCCCTTTATAGATGAGTGTTTTTGTAAGAAACTGCCAACTGTTTTCCCGAGTGGCTGCCCGGTTTGTCATATCCACCAGCAATGGGTGAGCACTGGTGTCTCCACACCCACTCCGACATCTGCTGTGGTTTAGTTCAGCCATGGGATAGGTGTGTGATGGCACTGCACGGTGGTTTTGATTTGCGTCTCCCTAATGGCTGGTGATGCTGACCCCCTTTTCATGTACCTCTTGACGATGGTAAGACTGATCAGGAGATTCAGGTGGTGTCAGCCTGATCTGGCCTTTATAGAATTCTCTAGTATCCCTTTGCCCAGTGTTTTTAGCACCTATCCATTACTTAGGGTTAAAAATGGTGATTTTTCGATTATATAATTATTCCGGCATTTCCTAGTTGGAATTCTGTAACAGAAGAGCTTTCCTTCATTGACTGCTTGGTCACCATAAAAAAAAAAAAAAAAAAAAAAAAAAAAAAAAAAAAAAAAAAAACAGGTGAGGCGGAATACTATGCAGCCATAAAAAAGGATGAGTTCGTGTCCTTTGTAGGGACATGGATGCAGCTGGAAACATCATTCTCAGCAAACTATCACAAGAACAGAAAACCAAATACCACATGTTCTCACTCATAGGTGGGAATTGAACAATGAGATCACTTGGACACAGGAAGGGGAGCATCACACAACAGGTCCTATTGTGGGGGGGGGACAGATAGTATTAGGAGATATACTTAGTGTAAATGACGAGTTGATGGGTGCAGCACACCAACATGGCACATGTATACATATGTAACAAACCTGCACATTGTGCACATGTACCCTAGAACTTAAAGTATAAAACACACACACACACACACACACACACACACACACCACAAACAGGTGAGGCAGGAAAAGCCAGATAGCCATGTGAGTGTTCTTTCTATACATCACCGTTCAGAGTCATAGGCCAGTCCCAACAATTTCTGCAAGTGACCCATTGTTAAGAATATTCTGACTCTGGGCTGGGTGCGGTGGCTCATGCCTGTGATTCCAGCACTTTGGGAGGCCGAGGCGGGCAGATCATTTGAGGTCAGGAGTTCGAGACCAGCCTGACCAACGTGGTGAAACCCCGTCTCTATTAAAAATACAAAAAAAAATTAGCCAGGCGTGGTGGTGCATGCCTATAGTCCCAGCTACTTGGGAGGCTGAGGCAGGAGAATTGCTTGAACCTGGGAGGTGGAGGTTGCAGTGAGCCGAGATCGTACCACTTTACTCCAGCCTGAGCGACAGAACAAGACTTTGTCAAAAAACAAAACAAAACAAAACACAGCACAACAAAACAAAAGAAAACAAAGAATCCCTATTCTGACTTTGGCATATGTCACATGCTTATTCCATGCCCATCCTCCTCTTCTTGGTGCTCTTGGCCAGTGGGGTGCTTGGAGGGGGCTTCCATGTCGCTTGCTGCAGTCCCGCAGGATGTCCTGGTCTCATCTTCTCACTCTCCACTCCAGACCTGCATATACACATCACTCCAAGGAACCCAGGTCCTTTTAGGGGAAATGTATTCAGAGAGACCACACTTAGGCATTACTGAATACCATTTCAGATTTCTTTGTAATTTTTTTCATTCTTATCCCATTAGGGGCAGGGCACAGTGGCTCATGCCTGTAATCTTCGCACTTTGGGAGGCCAAGGCGGAAGGATCACTTGAGCCCGGGAATTCAAGATCAGCCTGGGCAACAGAGTGAAACCCCCATCTCTACAAAAATTTTTTAAAAATTAGCTGGGTGTGGTGGTGTGCACCTGTAGTCCCAGCTACTCAGAAGGCTGAGGTAAGAGGGTCACTTGAGCCCAAGAGGTCAAGGCTATAGTGAGCTGTAATCATACCACTGCCCTCCAGGCTGGGTGACAAAGCAAGATCATGTTTCAAAAAAACCACATGTATCCCGCCAGGTGTGGACAATACAAATACTGCTTTTCCCGTCTTTTCTTTTCTTTCTTTTTTCTTTCTTTTTTTTTTTTCTGAGACAAGAGTCTTGCTCTGTTGCCTAGGCTAGAGTACAGTGGTACAATCTGGTTCACTGCAACTTCTGCCTCCCAGGTCAGGCAATTTTCCTGCCTCAGGTCCTGAGTAAATGGGATTACAGGTGTGCACCACCACACCCAGCTAGTTTTTGTATTTTTAGTAGAGATGGGTTTCACCATGTTGGTCAGGTTGGTTTTGAACTCCTGACCTCAGGTGATCTGCCCCCTCGGCCTCCCAAAGTGCTGGGAGTACAGGTATGAGCCATCGTGTCCAGTCAACCAAAATACTGTGTTTTCAAGACACTTGAAATACTTCTACATATGATTATGCCGCCAACTTTTATATTGTTTGGTTCATCTGTTTCTGTTTGTTTTGATTCTTGGGGATGGCAGTGATCTTTCTTTCTAATTTTTTATATCATGGAAAACATTTTTCATTAAACAACATATGGCATTCATATCCCCACATTTTTATACAAAAAAATGGCATATATTGTGTGCCTCACTGTTGGGTGTATCTTGGTATGCTGGGGGCGCCCCAGGCAGCATGCTGACTCTAGCTGCATAGTATTCCAACACGCAGGTCAGCCCCAGCGGTCACAACAAGCCCAGCTGATGGATGGTGGCGTCGTTTCCAGTACTTTGCTATTACAAATAATCCCTATCCTTGTAGGTCTGTAGGACTCCTTCCCTTCTCCCCTCTCCCCATTCATATGCATATATATATATATTGGTCATCTGTGTACTCGAATGTCTCATCCTAACTGATAGAAGAGAGAACCAAACAGATGTGGTCTTGTTATTATCAGTGGGGGGATAGTCATTTAATGACACATGTAAATAAATGTGTAATTATTATTGCAAAAATATCTATGAAAGAAAAATACAAGGCCACCTCCTCAACAAAAACCGAGAGAGAGAGAGAGAGAGATCATCTTTGGTGAATGTATCCAGATTTTCGCAATGAGAAAACCAAGAAAGAAGTTGTTTTTATGTGAGCATGCATGTCAGTTTTGTGACATTTCAAAAGGTAAAAACTGATTTCTGTTTTCATTACAAATAACAAGACCACATCTGTTTGGTTCTCTCTTCTATCAGTTAGGATGAGAGATTCGGGTACACAGATGACAAACTAAATATGCTAAAGAAAAGAAAATATTTTAAAATCATCTCTCTGTTTTTTGAGACAGAGTCTGGCTCCGTTGCTCAGAGTGGAGTGCAGTGGCATGATCTTGCCTCACTGCAGCCTTAACCTCCTGGGCTCAAGTCATCCTCCCACCTCCCACGTCAGCCTTCCGAGTAGCTGAGACTACAGGTGCCACCACGCCTGGCTAATTTTTTATAGAGATGGGGGTCTCACTCTGTTGCCTAGGCTGGTCTCGAACTCCTGGGCTCAAGTGATCCTCCTGCCTCGGCCTCCAAAAGTGCTGGGATTATAGGCATGAGCCACCGTGCCTGACCTTAAAATCATTTTTTTTAATGCACCAGTGATATGGCAAAGAAGTAAGGAATTCCCAGAGTCCAAAAATGAAGTCAAAGCAGGAACTCCGAGAGGTAACCAAAAATGAGGCTAACTGTCACCCTTGGGCATTTGCAGACCCTGATGACTTTGGGCTTCATTTTCATGGCCTCATGGATTATGGGGACAGAAGACAAGGCCCAAGACTTGCAAAATGAGAAGTCTAAAAGGAACCACCCCCCCTTACCACCATCTGCATGAAGGTGGGGCCATAAAAGGTGTTATCATCATCAGGATGAACTGGAAATGTCGACCACTACCTCTTCATCACCAGGCCTCAAGGAGAATTGCTCATTTCCAAGCGTGGCATGAGGGAGAGGGGAAAATACCTCCTCTTGAGTATTTGTACTCACAAGCCAGCACCACGTGGCTTTGCAGCTGGGATTTACAACACCTAGATAGGCCATAAACTCCTCAAACTGAGAATTTAGTTTAAATACTTCTGGGCAAGGTGTGGTGGCTCATGCCTGTAATCCCTCCACTTTGGGAGGCCAAGATGGGAGGATCACTAGAGCTCAGGAGTTCGAGACCAGCCTGGACAATATAGCAGACCCCATCTCTACAAAAAAAAAAAAAAAAAAAAATTGCTGGGTATAGTGGCATCTGTGGTCCAGCTACTCAGGAGACTGAGGTAGGAGGATCGCTTGAGCTCAGGAGTGGAGGTCGCAATGAGCCATGATCACAACTTGTACTCCAGCCTGGGTGACAGAGTGAGACCCTGTCTCAAAAAAAAAAAAAAAAAGTTCTGGGTTAGTGTGCCCCGAAAACTGTCAGAAGGCAATGCAAATCCTCTCTGGAGGGAACCACCTTCAACCAGGTCTCAAGGCATTCCCACTGTGAGATCTGAGAAGGAAAAATATCCAGTCAAAAATCCAAACACACGAGTGAAAAAGGAAACCGCTCTATGGTGAGTGCCAGCAAAGCACAGCTCCACAGCCAAAGCTGGGATCATCAGCTACAGAGCATAACGTCAGCGTGTTTAATACATTAGAGAAATCAAAGAGGGGGTTGAAAATATCAAAAAGGCAGTGTTCTATGAAACAACCATGGATATTTGAAAATGGACCAAATTATACTTTTAAAAGTGGAAAATAAGGTAATTGAATTTAATAATTCAGTGAAGGACTTCCACTTGTGATCATGATAAATTAGTGAATTTGTGCCTCCCTCCTACTGAGGGCAATTAAAAAAACTGGAAAAATACGAAAGTCATCTGCTTGAAGGCATCATAGAGCAAAAAGAGGATGAAGAACTTCCAGGGCAGGATGCTAGGGAGGCAAGGCCAGTGTTTGCAGCTGCTCACATCCTGAGGGTGATTGGAGATTGAGAACGAGGGGAGTATGAACTGTCCAGGGCTTTTGATGGCTCCTGGGCTAGCAGGACAGGCACGGGAACCAGGACTGCTCATGGAGCACCCTGGTGCATCTCTCTCATTTTGATGGGGACCTGTAGGGCTGTTCCCTAGGAGTAAAGGTGATCCAGCAATAGAAAGAGTCTCCTAGTACTTTAGCTAGCTTTTTAGCCTCTCAATACCAGAAACTGGATTAGGGCAACTAATCTTAGATTGCTG
The DNA here is from genome assembly GCF_009764315.1 of Trachypithecus francoisi. Lineage (NCBI taxonomy): Eukaryota > Metazoa > Chordata > Mammalia > Primates > Cercopithecidae > Trachypithecus > Trachypithecus francoisi. The sequence goes on from NW_022681471.1 coordinate 28,031,763, forward strand.
GCATCTTCAGAAGCTGGGACAGTCAAGTGGCATCTTCTCTGCAGGAAGGTGACATCGCCCTCATCCTTAAGCTATCACTATAAAAATGTCTGCAATTGAAATGTTCAGCAAACAATAAAATAACTAGGCTATGAAGAGTGAAGGCAATATGCATGGAAGCAGCAGAAATAGACCCATAGTGGAATTATCAAATACAAACTTTAGGATAACCTACGAGAATCAAGACTGCATGGTATTGACATAAGAAAAGGCTCACAGATCAATGGAGTAGAATTGAGAGGCCAGAAATAAACCCACACATCAATGGTCAATTGATTTTTGCCAAGTGCACCAAGACCATTCAATGGGAGAAAGAATCATCTCTTTAATAAATGGTGCTAGGGCAACTAAATGTCTACATGCCAAAGAATGAAGCTGAACTCCAACCTCACACCATACAGAACACTCACTCAAAATGTATTAAAGACTCACATGCGAGCCCCAAAACTATGAAACTCTTAGAAGAAAACGTAGGTGTAAATCTTCATGACCTTAGATCAGGCAATAATTTCTTAAACGTGATACCCAAAGTCCAAGTGACAACAGATAAAATAGATAAATTGGGCTTCATCAAATTGAATAGTTCTGCACTGCAAATGTTACTATCAAGAAAGTGAAAAGAAAACTTGCAGAATGAGATAGAAGATTTGCAAATTATATATCAGATAAGGGACTTGTATCTAGAATATATCAAGAACCTCACAAAACCCCACAATAAAAAGATAAATGACCCAATTTTTAAAGTGAGTGAAAGATTTGAATAGATACTTCTCCAAATAAGATGTAGGACAGGCGAATGAGCACGTGAAAAGATGTTCAACATCACCAGTCATCAGAGAAATGCAAATCAAAGCCACATGAGATACCACTTCACACTAAGATGGCTCTATTCAAAAGGACGGACACCAACAAGTGTTTCCCAGGCGCGGTGGCTCATACCTGCAATCTTAGATTTTGGGAGGCCAAGGTGGGCAGATCCCTGAGCCCAGGAGCTCAAGATCAGCCTGGGCAAATGGTGAAACTCCATTTCTACAAAAAAATACAAGAAAAGTTAGCCAGGTGTGGTGGTGCACGCCTGTGGTCCCAGCTACTGTGGAGGCTGAGGCGGGAGGATCACAACCCCAGGAGATGGAGGCTGGCAGTGAGCCATGATCGTGCCACTGCACTCCAGCCTGGGTAATACGTGAGACCCCATCTCTACAAAAAGTTAAAAAAAATTCAGCCAGGCATGTAGTTGTGCACCTGTGGTCCCAGCTACTGGGGAGGCTGAGGTAGGAGGGTTGCTTGAGCCTGGGAGTTTGTCACTGCAGTGAGCTGTGATCATGCCACTGTACTCCAGCCTGGGTGACAGAGCAAGATTCTGTCTCAAAAAAAAAAATACTATAATCTACAGACCTTAGAGTTTGTTAATTGTGCCAATAATATCTTTTCTATAAAGTTCTTTCCAGAAAAGGAGCACCTCTGATCACACGTTCTATGCAGTTGACCTAGCCCTTTAGTCTCCTTAAGTCTGGACCAGCTCTTTGTTCTTCGTGGCTTTTGACAGTTTTCAGGAGCAAATGGGCCAGTGATTTTGCAGCACTTCTGTGTGTTCGGGCTTGGCTGATGTTTCTTTCATGATTCCATCCAGTTTTGCACTTTCATGGGAATAGCTCAGAAGTGCTGCGTCCTTCTCTGTGTATGGCATCAGGAGGCCATGATGCCGGTCCCCTTGTCCCATTGCTGATGATGATCACTTTGATCATGTGGTTAGGTGGCATCTTCCAGGTGTCTCTGCTGTCCAGTTCCCCACGAGTTTTTTCATTCATTGATTATTTTTTGCTTGAAACTCATTACTACAATAGTTGCCAAAGGGCGATTTCCTATTTCCATCATTCCTTCTTCATTTATTATTTGGCTTTGTTCTGTGAGAAAGAGCTTCTCTTCTCCCCCTTTATAATCATGTGTTGCTTGATGATGGGGCTATGTTCTGAGAAGAGTGTTGTTAGGCGATTACATCATTGTTCGAGCATCCTAGAGTGCACATACGCAAACCTAGATGGTATAGCTTACTGTACTCCCAGGCTATATGGTATGGCCATTGCTCCTGGGCTACAAACTGTACAGCATGATCATGTAGGCAACTGTAACACAGTGGTAAGTATTTGTGTATCTAAACCTAGAAAGGGTCCAGTCAAAATGCAGTATTATAGGCCGAGCACGGTGGCTCACACCTGTAGCCTCAGCACTTTGGGAGGCTGAGGCAGGAGGATCACTTGATACTAGAGGTTCAAGAACAGCCTGACCAACATAGTGAGACCCCATCTCTACAAAAAAGTTTAAAAATAGCCAGGCATGGTGGCAGGTGCCAGCTACTAGGGAGGCTGATGTGGGAGGATTGGTGGAGCCTGGGAGGTCTAGGCTGCAGTAAGCTGAGGTCATGCCACTGCACTCCAGTCTGGGCAACAGAGTGAGACCTCATCTCAAAAAAAATGCAGTATAATAATCTTGTGGGACCACTGTCATATGTGCAGTTTGCTTTTGACCAAAATGTCATTATTCAGTGTACAACTATACTTATTTCTTTTTATCAGTGTGGACTTGGGGGTTTCTGACTTTCTGGAAGAACAGGGTATTCTAGCTTATCTTGACTTTCCCTGGTCTCCTTTTCTGGAATCAGCCATTTCTCCTAGGATCCCTGATTCATTTTGAGTGGATAATGGCACGTAGAAGCTTACTGGAAATTACACACACATAGAGAATACATACATATATGCAGATACTATATGTATATCTATGTATATACAGTCCCACATCTATCTGTCTATGTATCTATCTACCATGAGTTCATACTGACCCATCCATTTCAACCCAACGGCACCAGGTCCATTCTAGTCTTCCTCCTACTTCTTGGTTGGTAAATTCTTTCCCTCTTGCTGAGAAAGTTGGCTCCCATTATCCACAATATATTTATGTATTTGCTCAGTCCTAGAATACTTGGAAAGTAGTTTCAGAATCATCAACTCATGTCTCTGCAAAGAAGAAAACTACTATGTAGATGTCCAGGTTTGTCTAGAGTCCTTTTTGTCTTTCCCTTGGGACGTGAGTCCCATACCGCAGTCAGGCTGCTCGCTGAGTTTTTCTCTTTCCAGGTGGTTGTGTTGTTGTTTGGTATATGGTTTGCTACACTTGTTTCCGTTTGTATTTCCTTTGAGGATCTATTCCCCATCCTTGTGACTGATCTGTTTTAGGGACTTGGAAGTTCAAATGCTCTTTGTCTTCTGATTATGCTGAGGACGTGGGTTTTGGGTGGTTTTATTTGTGCTTGCTTTTTAAAAATGATTTTGGTTCGGAAGCTCTGTTGAGAGTTTCAGATTTACGGGGCTGCCATTACCTTGGCTATCCAGGATTTTCTGAAATATCAAGGTTTTGAGCATGCCAGTTCTTCCCAATTTAAGTTTTAGATTGAACGTAATTGTAATCTAAATGCCATTTGTAAATGGAGCTTGACAAGGTGGTTCTTTTTTTTTTTTTTTTGAGGCGGAGTCTCGCTCTGTCGCCCAGGCTGGAGTGCAGTGGCCGGATCTCAGCTCACTGCAAGCTCCGCCTCCCGGGTTTATGCCATTCTCCTGCCTCAGCCTCCCGAGTAGCTGGGACTACAGGCGCCCGCCACGTCGCCCGGCTAGTTTTTGTATTTTTAGTAGAGACGGGGTTTCACCGTGTTCGCCAGGATGGTCTCGATCTCCTGACCTCGTGATCCGCCCGTCTCGGCCTCCCAAGTGCTGGGATTACAGGCTTGAGCCGCGCGCCGGCCGACAAGGTGGTTCTTACATCTATATGGAAGAACAAATGGCATAGCTAAGACACTCATAGAGAAGGAGGAGGTGGTGGAGTCGCCTCAGCAGATTCTAAAAATTATTATAAAGGTGCCATATTTAAGATAGTGCGGGCCGGGCACAGTGGCTCATGCCTGGAATCCCAGCACTTTGCGAGGCTGAGGCAGGAGGATCACTTGAGCCCAGGAGTTTGAGACTAGCCTGGGCAACACACGGTGAGACCCTGTGTCTACAAAACTTAAAAAAAATTGGCTGAGCATGGTGGCGGGTGCCTGTAGTCCCAGCTACTCGGGGGACTAAGGTGGGAGGATCACCTGAGCCCGGGAGGTCGAGGCTGTGGTGAGCTGAGATCACACCACTGCACTCTAGCTTGGGTGACAGAGTGACACCCTGTCTCAAAACAAACAAACAAACAAACAACAACAACACAAAAACCTTAATGTATGACAAAGTTGGCATTGCTGGCCAGTGAGGAAGGAGATGTTCAATAATTATGCTGGTTATCCATATGGAAAATAAGGTCCGACAACATCAAGTGTTGGCAAGGCTGTGAACCGTTAGAAAGCTTGTATGCTACAGGGGGCATATGGACTGGTACAACCACTTGAGGAAACAATTTGTCATTGCCCAGCAAAGTTGCAAGTGTACATTTCTGGTGGCCCAGGGATTTTCCCCTGGATATACCCACTAGTGAAACTTGTGCTGGGCATCAGGACTCTGGTAACAGCCCAAAAAGTGGAAACAATTCCCCCATCCACCAAGCAGATGATACAGAGATCAGCTGTAGTTTAATCCCACAACAGAACAGAATGCTTGCGGGAAAAATGGATTATAGCTCTTAGTCTGGTGAATACCACATTCAGTGGAAAGGCAGGTTATAGAATAATACAGACAGTATGATTCCATTATATAAAATTCAAAACAGGCAAAACTAAACAATATATTGTTTGGGGATGCAAAGGTGGTGAAACTATAAAGAAACACACGAGTGGTAAATGTAAAATTCGAGAGGGTGGTCACCTCTGAAGTGGGGGTGGGGGACACGGGGCGAAGAGAAGGGTCACTCAAGGTCCTTCAAAGGGAACGTTACCTTTCTTCTAAGCTGGTGGTGAGTACACAGAAGTTCGCTGTATTGTTTTTTACACTTACACATATTTTGTAAATGTCCTTTTGTGTCTACTCAGTGTCTACTAGACCATTTTAAAAGGTGAGAGTTCTGCTGAATTCCATATGGAGAGGCACCGTAATTCTTTCGTGTCTAAGAAACCTCAAAAGTCTTCATTAGGCCCTGGTGACCCCTCCAGGTAACAGATGAGGGGAGAAATTGGGTCCCAGGACTGGCTCTGACCCCTGCCATCTCTGGTCACAACAGCTGGTACTCACTCATAGGGCTGTGCCTGTGGCTAAAATGTCAAAGTACCTCTGCACCCATTGGTAAACTGCAGCTGCCCCTGAACCAGTCTCTCCTTTGGGACCCCCCCTCAGCCCCTGCTCCTCCTGATCCAGAACTAGCGGCTCATTCTGGGCACAGCAGTGGCCCTTGGAGAACCTGCACCAGCCCCTCAGCAGCCTCTGTACCTGGGCTATCGTGGTGTTAAGTGCTGGAAAATTCACACTGCGCCCTTGGGGTCCCAGCACCCACACTTTGGGAGGAGAGAAGACTTCAGGTGACGTCCACCCACCGGCTCTGTGTGCAGCCCTGTCCACCCACAGCCAGTTTGCCTCATGGCTAGGTCACCTCCAAGCCTGAATTTGGAATTCAAATGAAGGAGTTTATTTTTACCTTTTATTCAACAGCGGCTGTAGCTTAATCAGTTCTCTAATGATCAATTGTTCTGATTTAAAGAAATCAAGCACTTTGAAACCAATTCACTGAAGGCCCTTCTGTCTCCGCGAAAGGATTGCTTGTCAGTTGGGTTAGGCGCTGCTTCCTCTCCTGGGGCTTTTTCTTCACCTTTCTTCTAAAGTAGATGGTCTGGCTGCCGAAGCCTTTCACACAGGGTTGCCCATTTGCCCTTGGGCTAGTGTTGCCCCCTCTGGCTTCAGGCCATTGCTCCCTGTGCCTGCAGCTGTCGTGCCTGGCTCTGTGAGGGAAGAGAGCGGCGAGGCGGTGTGGCCCTGCACTTGGCTGCACTGTGTGTTTAACTATGTCTAATGCACAAAGAAAAACTGCATCAGGACACACAAAATCAGTCCAAAATATGTGTTTTTTTTTTTTTTTCCTTAGACGAAGTCTCGCTCTGTCACCCAGGCTGGAGTGCAGTGGCACGATCTCAGCTCACTGCAACCTCCACCTCCCGGGTTCAATCAATTCTCCTGCCTCAGCCTCCTGAGTAGCTAGGATTACAGGCATGCCCAACCGCACCCGGCTAGTTTTTTTGTATTTTTGGTAGAGATGGGGTTTCACTATGTTGGCCAGGCTGCTCTCGAACTCCTGACCTCGTGATCACCCCGCCTTGGCCTCCCAGAGTGCTGGGATTACAGGTGTGAGCCACTGCGCCCGGCCAAAGTATCTTAATAAGGCATGCTTATTTCTAGGAAAAAACAATCTTAGGAAAAGGTCTTTATCCAAAAGGACAAGAATTCTCTTGGTTTCCTCAGCTCAGGGGAGAGGCCTGAGTAGAGAAAACAGAAAGGACAAGGGCAAGATGTCCCAAAGGGGTAAGTGCCCTCCTGGCTCGTCTTGGGCTCTTGACCCGGGTGAGAATCACTTCCTCAGGAGACCAGCCTCACTCACTCCCACAGAAGCCCGGTGCGGAAACAGGCTGCCCTTAGGGGAATGCTTTGTTTTTAAACCATAAAATGCCAAAATGTTGGGAGAAAATAAGGCCCTGCCAGTGCTGTGGACACAGCCCGCAGTCCCCGGAGGCTGTGGGGAGAGCTGGGTATGTCCCCCTGGGGATGGGGGGCATGCCGTATTCCTGAGCAGGCACCTGCCTGTCTGCCCGCTGAGGTTTCTGAAGGCAGGACATTTGCTGAACCTGGCAGGACTGAAGGCACTCTTACCCTAGCTGCCTTCTGCCCCGGGGGCACAAGGTGTGGGAGCCAGAGGTCTGAGGGGGTCCCGTAGACACTGGTGGGGCCCAGAGAGGACAGGGCTTCCCAATCCCAAAGGGTCTTTAGCCTTAGCAAGGAGGGGGCTGAGTCCGCCCTCGGAAAAGGGTGACCCCATTGGCAGGCATCAAAAAGTCCAGGCAAAGATGGGGCCCCTCTCACCCCCTCACCTTGGCACAAGTTCTGCCTGCCTCGGCCTGGGGGGGCGGAGGGTGGGAAGGGAGGGAAGGGAGGTCAGGCCACCTCCTCTCCATTCCAGTCCATTCCAGCCCCAAGGATGGGGAGGGGAGGCCCATGGGATGTGAGTCTGGGCTGAATTTTAATAACTGAAAAGGACCAGAAAAGTTAATGATCGGGGTGGGGGAGGTGCCAGAACACAGTGACTGGCGTAAACAAGCCCTGTCATGAGTTCCACCAACAGGAATGGTCTGGAATGGCCGGCACAGCCCCAGGAAGTGCTGGAGGGGCTGCAGGCCCAGGTGTGATTACCCCACTAGGCTGTGTTGCCCAAGCTGGGGTCAGGCCTCCAGGGCGCCTCCTCACCCTGTCCCCTCCAAATGGGGCAGAGCAGGGAGCAGCTGAGCAAGGACAGGCATTTGAGGACAAGTGGGCAGCACAGACATTTCCCACTCACTGAGGCTAGGAGGTTGGGCGGGGAGCACCCTGGGGTGAACAGAAAGCACTGGGCTGTGAGGGAGTCCTTGAGCAGACTGGGTCCAACAGGAAGCCTGCAGCCGTGGAACCCTGAGCTCAGCCCTGCTAGTGATTTTCTAGGCTCTGTTGTGCTGTGCCAGCTCCGAACCTGCCAGGAAGCCACCCCTTGCTCTTCTCTGGCCAGAAGAGAAGAAGGCTCTCCAGTCCTGATGGCCTAGGTCCAGCGCCCAGGCCAAGGCGTCCCTGCAGACAGGTGCTAACGCTAGCATTTGTCCATCTGGCCCACGTAGCCGCCCTTCGATGTCTTTAGATCCGTGGCCTTTTCTCCGTGGCGGGCGGGTCTCCGGGGCAGTCTGTCCCCGTCCTCGCGTGGCGGCCTGCTGCACACCAGCGGCAGCAGCATCCCGTCGCGGCAAATGGCTGCCGCGCAACAGGCTGCCTGGTGGCTGAGCGGAAACCATGGCAACGGGAAGCAGGGAGGATATTCCCGTCACCCTCTGGAAAGGGCAGCCTATTTCTGGGACCCGAGCCCAGTTCTTCACTAGTTGTGTATTTTGCTGTGAATTTCGATGCCGGAGACACGGCGTGGAGGGTGCGGGGCTGAGGTGGGGAGGGGCAGTAACCGCCCCCAGCCGCAACCCCGGGCCCGGAGGAGGAGACCCAGTTCCGGGCTCAGCCCCACCGGATCAGACCCCTCTCCAGCCACACCAGGGGAGGGCGGGCGCTTTGGGGGGCACTGGGGCAGGGCCTGCTTCCCAGTCCCCAACAGAGGGGACCTTTTGGAACCCCTTGGCGGGGACTGCCTGGGGCTCCCAGCAGCAGGGGGATGGGGTGGGGTGGCGAGCCTAGCTCGCGGGACTCAGCGTCAAGCGAGGCCCCGCCGTGCGTGCACACGGGCTCGCGCACCTCCCCGCACGCGCACGCTGGAGCAGGGTGGCTTTTGATGTAGACGGCTCTGCCCCCTAGTGGCAGCTGCGATCAGCATGCGGGGCTCCTTCCAGGGAGGGCTTTGGAGAGGAAGGAGAAAGGGTCCAGGAAGAGAATCGCAGGCTGAGCTTGGGGTGGAAGATCCCAGGAGGGGCTCGCGGCGGCCCGCTGCCCCGGCAGCTCCTTTTCACCCGCCACCCTCGTCCTGGGTGACCTCAGTCCCTCTTGTGGCTGTCCAGACCTTTCCCTTAGGGGACAATCCCCAGGAAGACACAGGCCCCTCAAACTCCACGTGTCACAATGGAGCGCGTCTTCTTCCCACACCCGTCCCTCATCTCGGAGACTGGCACCTTCACCCACCCGGTTGGCCCAAACTTGGGAAAGCTCCTTGATATCTCCTCTTCCTCCTCCCCAACATCCACCTCCTCACTGATCCTGGGGATTCTCCATCCCAAATAGCTTTGAAATAATCAACTTCTGGTAGGCAGAATTTCGGCCCCCATGACCTTCATTCCCGTGTCACGCCCGTGAGTATGTTACATTACATGGCCAAAGGGACTTTGCAGATGTGATTCGGGCTACTCATCAGTTGACCTTAACATAGGGAGATGAGCTCATACAAGCAGAGCTTCACTGGCCGAGGCCAGAAGCCGAAGTCAGAAAGATGCAGAGATGATGGAAAGAGCTCTTGGCATCATTGATGGCCGGAAGGTGAAAGGAGGGCCTAGCTCCAGGAACTGAATTCTGCCAACCCTGAATGAGCCCAGTTCATCTGACACCTTTTGTTGTTGGCTTGTTTTTATTTTGAGTTATGATAGATTCACAGGAAGTTCTAAAGACAGTGCAGGGAGGTCCCACGTACCCTTCACCCTGTTTCCCAATTTAAAGTATACACACCAGGCATGGTGCCTCATGCCTGTAATCCCAGCACTTTGAGAGGCCAAGTGATGGGTGGATCACTTGAGTCCAGGAGTTCGAGACCAGCCTGGACAACATGGCAAACTCTGCCTTTACAAAAAATTTTAAAGTGTACAATGCAGTACTTTAAAAAATATTCATAGAGTTAAGTAACCATTACCACGATCTCATTCCAGAACGTTTTTATCACCCCCACCAGGAACCCTGTATCACCTAAGCACTAACTCCTCATTCTCCTCTCCCCCTAAGTCCTGGCAACCATTTGTCTTCCTTTCTATGGATTTGCCTGTTCCAATCTGGCATAGAAATGGACTCATATAATTTTGTGTGCCTTTTGTGTCTGGCTTCTTTGGCTTGGCATAATGTTTCCAAGGTTCACCAACACTGCAGCATGGACCAGTGTTTCATTGCTTTTGGGGGCTGAATAATGTTCATTGCCTGGATATGCCACATTTTGTTTATTCATCTATTGATGGACATTTGAGTTGTTTCTGCTTTTTGGCTATTATGAATAAATCTGCTATGAACATTCGTGCAAATTATCTGGTGTGGGCATATGCTTTCACTTCTCTTGGCTGTACAGCTAGGAGTGGAATTGCTAGGTCACATGGTTACTCTATGTTTAACCTTTGGAGGAACTGCCAGACTAGTTTCCCAAATGGCTATAACCATTGAACATCTTACTAGCAATGTATGAGGGTTCTGATTTCTTCATATCCTCTCCAAACAGACACTTGTTATTTTCCATTTTAATTTTATTAGTCATCCTAACAGGTGTGAATTGTATCTTATTTGAGGGTTTTTTTTTTTTTTTTTCTTGTTTGAGACAGACTCTCACTCTGTCGCCCGGCTGGAGTGCAGTGGCACGATCTCAGCTCACTGCAACCTCTGCCTCCTGGGTTCAAGCGATTCTCCTGCTTCAGCCTCCTGAATAGCTAGGATTACAGGCACCTACCACCATGTCCGGCTAATTTTTGTATTTTTAGGAGACATGGGGTTTCACCATGTTGGTCAGGCTGGTGTCGAATGCCTGACCTAAGGTGATCCACCTGCCTCAGCCTCCCAAAGTGCTGGGATTATAGGCATGAGCCACTGCACCTGGCCTCATTCTAGTTTTGATTTGCGTTTTCTAGTGATCTGCATCACTAATGACTAGTGATGTTGACCATTTTTTCATGTGCTCATGGCACATTATACATAGTCTTCTGAGAAATGTCCGTTTAGATCATTTGCCCAATTTTTTTTTTCTTTTCAAGCAAATGAATACTTTGATTAATATGGTAAGTTTTAAAAAAATGGTAGGGTTTTGACCCCAAATATTTATCAGGTCTGCTACTCAAATGAACTTATAGCTGGACAATGTATGAACCTTGAAGATGCCTCTTCCACTCCAGTTTAGGGTCCAACGCACAATTCCACACTCTTATCCCCCAGCTCCTCAAGGGTCTTTGCAGATCTCTTTCATTTTATGCTAAGTCCCTGAAATGCATCAGGGTACTACATCAACTTGTACAGAATATCAAGATCTCATCCTCTATTTTAGGTTCCATGTCAGATAAAGCTGAATTAGGTTGTCCAAACAAACTCACCAGACAGGTTAGATCAGATAGTGTACCACATAAAATTAAATTTTGAACAAAATATATCTCTCCTCCTTTGGTCTCACACAGAAATTAAAGTCCTCAAATACAGATAATACTCTCCATTCTCCAGCTCTTCTCCAGATTCATGGGTCCAAGCCAGGTCGCCCATCCACATTCCCAGTTGAAGTCTGGTCCTTCTTCTAGTAGTGCTGTATGGAGTCATCTTCTAGAATTATTGCGGCTCCTTCAGCCCCTCCAGAGCTGGAGAACTCCAACGTGAGGCTCATGTGTCACACACAGACCCAAAGTTCCATGGAGCTATCAGATCACACAAGAAAGAGCCAAACCTCAAACATCTAGAAATAACAACCAAAGCCCAGGAACAAATGTGACTGCTGCAAGAGTGTGGTCTAGGTCCTCATTCCTGTATGAGAGAGCATTTTCCAAACAAACTTACTTCCCCAGACAAAAACGCTAACAATCAAAACTCACATTGAGTTCATCAACCACAGGACCATAGCAGAGAACTGAGTGTGAGTGAGGACAGAGCGTGGACAGACGAAAACAGAGAAAACCAAAGGCTCTCTGGTTTCAGCTTCTCCTGGGTGTCAGCCAGTCGCCACCAGATGACCAGAATCCATTGGCTGTAAACCACCGACCGTGCTCTCAACTCGTTCGTCGCTATCCTCCGGGCCAGCTCCACCAGCATCTCTGCCATCTTCACCATTTCCTTGGCCTTCTCCTCGGCCTTCTGGCACCTCTTGGCCACCCTGCCCTCCATTGCGTTGCCCGGGTTGTTGAGGTGGTTGAGGATGCTCCTCTGAAGCTTCCACCTGGGTTTTGATCTGGATGAGCATATTGCCCATCTTCCACAGCATGCTCTGCTTCCACAGGTACGCTGGCCAGTGCTTGTCAGCGACGCGATGTCCTTTCGCATCTCATGGATGACCGGGAGCAGAAACTGCTCAAAATCCTCCTCCACCTCCAGCACCTCCAATTCCTCGGTTCTGACAGCTCGACGACGGTCCAGGGGCCGCATCTCTTCCTGCTGCCTCAGAACCGCAGTAGCAACGTGAGCAGAGCAGCGTGTGAACAAAATCCCTTTACCTAATTTTAATCGGGTTATTTCTTTTTGTTATTGAGTTGCATTGGTTCTGTATATGATCTAGATACAAGTTAATTATCAGCTACTATGTAATTTGCAAATGGGTTCTGTTATTTTGTGGGTTGTCTTTTCACTTTCTTGATGGTGCCTTTGAAGCACAATAGTTTTTCATTTTCCAATTTATTTTTTGCTTTGCTTGTTTGATACTTTGGACATCCTTTCTAAGAAACCATTGCCTAAGCCAAGGTCATCAAGATTTACTCTTGCGTTTTCTTCCAAGAGTTTTATAGTTTTTAGCTCTTACATTTAGATTTATGATCCATTTTGAGTTAATTTTTGTATATGGACTGAGCTAGGGGTCCAAGTTCATTCTTGGCTTGTGGATGTCTAATTGTCCCAACACTTTTTGCTAAACAGACTATTCTCTCTGCCATTGATGATGGTCTTGGCACCCTTGGCAAAAATCAGTTGACCATAGATGCAAGGGTTTATTTCTGAATTCTTAATTCTGTTCAATTGATCTATAAGTATCTTTGTGCTAGTACCACACAGACTTGAGTCCTGTAGCTTTGTGGTAAGTTTTGAAATTAGGAAATGTGAGTCTTGGAAAATTAGGAAAAATAACTTCATTCTTTTTCAAGATTGTTTTGACTATTCTGAGTTTCTTGCATTTTCACACACATTTTAGGGTCAGCTTGTCAATTTCTGCACAAAAGTCAGCTAGGATTTTCTCTTTCTTTCTTTCTTTCTTTCTTTCTTTCTTTCTTAATTTAAGCCAGCTGGGATTTTGATAAGGATTCCATTGAACTTGTAGATCAATTTAGAGAGTATTGTCATCTTGGTTGCCGGCAAAGCTCGAGTCCTGTCGTCTTGCTCTCCCCCATGGACAGCATGAGCTTCACCACTTGCTCCACCTTCTCCACTAACTACCAGTCCTTGGGCTCTGTCCAGGTGCCTAGCTATGGTGCCTGACTAGTCAGCAGTGTGGCTAGCATCTATGCAGGTGCTGGGGCCTCTGGTTCCCGATCTCCGTGTCCTGCTCCACCAGCTTCCAGGGCGGCATGGGGTCTGGGGCCTGGCCACGGGGATGGCCAGGGGTCGACAGGAATGGGAGGCATCCAGAACAAGAAGGATACCATGCAAAGTCTGAACGACCGCCTGGCCTCCTACCTGGGCAGAGTGAGGAGACTGGAGACTGAGAACCAGAAGCTGGAGAGCAAAATCCGGAAGCACCTGGAGAAGAAGGGACCCCAGGACAGAGGCTGGAGCCATTACTTCAAGACCATGGAGGACCTGAGGGCTCAGATCTCTGCGAATACTGTGGACAATACCCGTGTTGTTCTGCAGATCGACAGTGCCCGTCTTGCTGCTGATGACTTTACAGTCAAGTAGGAGACAGAGCTGGCCATGCGCCAGTCTGTGGAGAACGACATCCATGGCTTTGCAAGGTCATTGATGACACCAATGTCACTTGGCTGCAGCTGGAGACAGAGATCGAGGCCCTCAAGGAGGAGCTGCTTTTCATGAAGAAGAATCACGAAGAGGAAGTAAAAGGCCTACAAACCCAGATTGCCACTCTGAGTTGACCGTGGAGATAGATCCCCAAATCTCAGGACCTTGCCAAGATCATGGCAGACATCTGGGCCCAATATGACAAGCTGGCTTGGAAGAAACAAGAGGAACTGGACAAGTACTGGTCCCAGCAGATTGAGGACACCACCAGAGTGGTCACCATGCAGTGACAGAGTGAGACTCCATTTCAAAAACAAACAAACAAACCCTCTGAACTCAGTGAATGGAAACTTTTGGAAAAAGGGTCTGGGCAGATGTGATTAAGTTAAGGATCTTGAGATGAGATCATCTGGATTAGGGCCCTAAATCCAATGACAGGTGTCCTTATAAGAGAAAAGAAGTCACAAACACAGATGAGAAGGCCACGTGGATTCACAGAGAATAGAGTGGTGTCATCACAAGCCAAGGGACACCCAGATTCCCCAAGGAACTGGGAGAGGCAAGGAGGAGCCTCCCCCAGAGCCTCCAGAGGAGGGAACAGGGTCCTGCAGACACCAGGATCTTAGGCTTCTGGCCTCCAGAGCTGCAAGAGAGCGCATTTCTGTTGTGTTACTTTGTTACGGCAGCCACAGGAAATGAGGTGGTGGTGGGGGGACCGTGAATGGGAAACAAATACATCTTCACTTTCATGCTTTTGTACAAATACCCCCTAGGAAAATAACACATTTAGGGCCCCATTAATGCATGACAATTGAGTAACTCATAGACAGGCCTCCCTCCTCTCTCCCTGATACCTTGATGTTTACCCCTCCCGCCCTTCCTCAGCCACTTGCTCCTGATCCCCAGATCCTGTCAGCGTGTTGTCATGGATAGAGTGGACCTGGGTGACATGCGAGGGAGAGCGAGATCAAGGTCCCTGGAGACAGACTGTGGCATGGAGCCGGAGAGCTGAAGTGTCCTAGGGGAGGATAGTAAAAGCATAATGTTGCTCTTTGGGGCAGGCGGAAACTTCTAGAGTTCTCTGTGTATGAGAATGGAACTGCAAATCATTTGCCAGTGACTTTCCTGCTTTGCTCCAGCGAGAGGGTCACAGTGGGACCAGTGGCTGTGAGTGGAGTACCCATGGGGTTGCGGGACAGGAGCTTCCACAAGGTGCCTCCTGCTGCAGGAGCCTTCACTCACCTGAGCCAGGGAGCCAGCTGTTCATCACAGGAGGGGCTCAGGGGCTGCGTAGGAGACAGATCTCAGGCCGAGGTCTTTCCATCAGCTCCCACACTGGCTGCTGTGCGCCCACAGCCAGGATCCTCCATCTCCAACCATCGTAGTGGGGTCTTGTTTCAGAGGTGACTTTGCTGACCTTGTTGCAGGACTCTGAGGGTACACCCCGCTCTGGTCCCCTCCCGCACCACCTCCTTGCTATCAGGAGTCATCCCTGGGCCATCAGGAGTCCCGGGACAGCCCGGCCACCCACCCTCGCTGTGGCTGTCCTGCTGACACCCTGGGTTTCTCAGGTCCTTGCATTCACTTGGCCCTTCTGAGAGCTTCCTGGCTCCGTAACGTTGCCTACTTCTTCCAGCTGCTCTGCCCTCCGACTTTCTTTGCTGGCCAGTCTCCCAGCTCTTCCGTGTGAAACCCTTCTCCCCATAAGATTTTGTCCTCAGTGGCACGATTGCATGTGGTAGTTTTAAAAAATAATGGATTTACTCAGATATAATTCACGTACCATAAAATTCACCCATTTAAAGCATACAATTCAATGGCCTTTTAATGTATTCACAGAGGTGTGCCACTATCACCACTATCTAATTCCAGAACATCCTTGCCACCCCTGTCTCCATCAGCAGTCACTCCCTGTGATCCCTCCCTGGCCCTGGCACCCACTCATCTGGTTTTAGTCTCCCGCACATCTATTGCTGGGGTAGATTTTCCAGCCCTCACGCCTGACTGGCAGCACTTCTCCCTAGGTCCAACTTGGTCACACCCAAGATCCCGTGCGTGCTTAGAGCTTGCTCAATTACTCTATTGAGCTCCTGGTTACTCGAGTCTCTGAAAAAGAAAATAATACCAGGCAGTAGATTCACCAAAAAGTTATAATCTGACTAGGCTTTGTGGCTCACACCTGTAATCCCAGCACTTTGGGAGGCCGAGGTAGCCAAATCACCTGAGGTCAGGAGTTCGAGACCAGCCTGGCCAACACGGTGAAACCTCGTCTCTGCTAAAAATACAAAAAATTAGCTGGGTGTGCTGGCGCACGTGGCCTGTAATGCCAGCTTCTCAGAAGGCTGAGGCAGGAGTATCACTTGAACCCGGGAGGTGGAGGTTGCAGTGAGCCAAGATCATGCTACTGCACTCCAGCTTGGGTGGCAGAGCGAGATTCTGTCTCAATCAATCAATAAATAAAAAGATGAAGGGTGGGTAGGCAGTGGGGAGCAGGGAGGGAGAACAGAGATGGAGGCTGTGGATCTTGCTGATGGTGAGAGGGAGCTGGCTCGGAAGGCACAGTGGATAGGTGACTATGGCAGGAGGTTCCCAGCCAGTGAGGAGTTTCTAAAGACAAGTGGCAGGCCTGGACTTTGATGAGGCTGCCAGGATGAAGACCTGGGCAGGTTAGGTGCTTTGGAAATTGCCTCTGCTTTTTGAAGACCACCCAGGCTTTCCCGTGGCCCTGCCTGTGCACAGCCTCTCTTCTGGACCCCAAATGCCTCTTCCCTCTTTCTCTGCCTCATCCTTTGATCTTCGGACCGAGTCCTATTCCTTGAAACGAGTCACTTACTCTTTTCCATAATAGTGCTATTGTGAGGGAAAGGCTGTGAGTTAATCAATGTATGGGCATTGTGAGGATTAGCTAAGGAAGCACTGGCAAATATGACAGAATCGTGTTTCTGATGGTGACTGGCAACCCCAGGGCCAAGTCTGGGGTTGAGAACCAGGCTTCAGCCCTCAAGGAACTCACCATCTGAGCCAGGGGAGATGAGACGGGGTATGCCACATTTGGGACAATGGGGACAGGCTTGCCAGTGGGAGAGGAGGTGCTGCCTAAAGGTTTGCTGGCTCCAGTTGGTGGCTAGTGAATTATTCATTTATCAACCACTGCGCCGAGGTGACCCAGGGCTTTAAACTTCACGTGTTTATTGAGTCATTCCCTCGGCTCACATTCCCAGGCACCTTTTACTAGCTGAGCTGGGACTTTCTCAGCACATAAGGCCAGAGCAGAAGAAGGAGTTCGAGCTGCGCCTAGAGGATGGGCGGGCCACCAGGGGCCAGAGGGAAGCACTGTATGACTTGGGGTGGTCGCATATGTGCACGTGTGCATGTGTGTATGTGGGGGGAATGTGTGATGCATGTGCATGGGGGTGTGTGTGTAGTGTGCACAGATGTGGTGGTAGGGGGAAGCTGAGAGGCAGCAGCCTGATTCTCCAAGGCCCATAGCTGCTTTAGGGAACATGGGCTTGAGCCTTCTAGATCTAGCTGTGGCTGGTCCAGCCCAGGGCACTGTCTGGAGGAACACAGGACCTGGCCTCCACCAGCGGCGCTGAGGGGAGGTGGGCCCTCTGGGCATTGCCAGGTCTCAGCCTTGGGCTGGGGAGAGGGTGGGGCTGCTCACAGCTTGGGGACAGACACAGTGCTCAAGGTGTGGCAGGTGTCAGCAGCACAGGGAGCTGGGGACCCTGAGTCAGTTCACACACGCACACATATGCACACACACGTGCACACCTGTGCACATACAGACAAAAGCAAGCTGGGTGATGGAAGTGGAGCAGTAATTCCTTCACCAGGCAGAAAATGTGCAGAGACGTTCAGCTGGGAGGCCATAACCTTTAGGGGACCTGCCAAAGGTCTCTGCCATGAGGCAAAGTGGTGAGATCTGAGGCCGGGCAGTTGACAGGATGACTCTGCAAGGACCAGAATGTGAGGCCAAGGCCCCACATTTTCTCCTGAGGGTGAAGGGACCCCGGAGGGTGTCAGGCAGGGCAGGACCTGTTGAGCCTCGCCGTTTAGAAAGCTGGCTCTGGCGGCTGCTATCGTGGGCTGAATGGCAGCCCCCGAAAGGTGTGTCCATGTCCTAATCCCTGTGACTGTAACCTTATTTAGAAGGACCTTTGCAAGATGTAATGAAGATAAGGATGTCAAGATGAGCTCCTCCTGGATTATCTAGGTGGGCCCTAACCCAGTGACAGATGTACTTATAAGAGAAGACAGGGAGAAGGCCATGTAAAGATGGAGGCAGAGATTGGAGTGATGGGGCCACAAGCCCAGGCAGAACTCAGGCTGCAGAAGCTGGGAGAGCAAGGAAGAACTGATCCTCTGCCAGCGCCTTTGAGGGAGCAAAGCCCTGGCGTCACCTCCATTTCAGGTGTCTGGCCTCCAGAATTGAGAGAAGATATACTTCTGGTGTTTTTAGCAACCCCATGTGTGGTCGTTTGTTACAGTAGTCCCAGGAAACTAACCCAGCTGCGATGGAGAGAGGACTTGGGGAGCCTGGTGGAGGCAGGAGGTGCTGAGGAAGGAGACCCAGGCCGGACTGGGTGTGGGGGTGGGGGTAAGAGGTGGAGACTTCCACATCATCCGGAGATCAAGGCGCCTGGGTAGAAGGGTTTAGGGAGCAGTGGCTGTTGCCTCTCCATATTGCCAGCTGTCTGAAATTGTAGCAATGATCTGAATGTATCAGAATGGCTCAAGTGACTGTCACTAGCTTGGGAGTCCTTTTGGGGTTCTAAGTCCCTAAAGCCTGATGCGTCATTTCCTGCTTGTGGAAGGCACGAATGAAAAATGGGATGGTAAATACATGAGTTCGATATTCAACATTTATTCAGCAAACATTTATTAGGCTCCTACTGTGCGTAGCGCTGGAAAGGCAAGCAGAAGCTAGATTCCCAATCGATCCCAGGAGGCTGGACGATCCAGACACAAACACCGTTCATGCGTCTATTGGAAAAGGCCCCCTTGGAATTTTGTGCACAGCATTTCCTTGGGGTGTCGGTGCATCGGGGTTTGCAAACACTAGCACCTTTTCCGGTGGCCGCTGCCTTCTCAGACCTCAGACACCGGCGCCTCCACGTCAACTCCCGCAGGCGTCTCTAGCCCAGGGCTTGGCGGGCGCTGCCGGCTGTTCTGGCCTAAGCCACGCTGGGCCGCCACCCCGGGGCTACACCTTCTTCGGACGGCGGGGATTTGCAGCTCGGGTGACCGGAGGTGCCCTCCCGCGGGTCTGAGAGTAGCTCCGCGGACTCTCGCTCCGCGGGGAGGAGCCTGCGTCTCCCAGAGGCGGGGCTCGAGGCGTCTAGGGGGTCACCACTCGCTAGCCGCCCGGTGGTGTCGGCCTCTGCGCCTGCGCCTGCGCCTGCGCCTGCGCGCGCGCGCGGCCAGGCAGCCTCTGTGGCGCAGGCGCGCGCTCACTCTTGGGTGCGGGCCCTGCGGGGCGGGGCGGAGGAGCGGCGGGGCGGGACGCAGACGGGTGGGGGGGCCGTGCCCGCCGCGAGCACCCTCCGGCTTTGCCGGCGTCTGCGCGCCCGGGCCGCCTCTCCTTCCGCCGGGGCCGCGGGGCCTCATGGAATCCCCGGAGGGCGGCGGAGGGGATCCCGAAGCGCGGGGCCCCGAGGGGCAGCCGGCGCCCGAAGCCAGAGTGCACTTCCGAGTGGCGAGGTTCATCATGGAGGCAGGTAACCGCGGCCGGGGGCAGGCCGGGGCAGGCGGCGCCGGGGCCCGCTTCGCGGAGCGGGCGCGGCTGCCCAGGCCGGCTTTTCGGAGTGCTCACCTTACAGAGGCCGGGAAGCCCGGCTCGGGGCTGAGGACCTCCGCCTTTGCGCCGCGCCCGGTGTGCTGAGCAGTGAGCCGCGATGTGTCCCCATTGCGTGAACCGGTGTGCAGGCCCTAGGAGAGGACGTGGCCGGGTCGGGCCTCCAGCGAGGCGGGGACCAGCCCGGGCACCTGCAGCTCTGCGCAGTGCGCCACGCCTTCTGCCGCACCCGCGGGCCTGCACTGGCGCCTGGTCTCGCGGAGCATTTTGGAGAAGGCTGTCCGGGGGTTCCTGTCACTCCGAGGACCTAGGGTGCATGCAGCTCCTGTTCCGAACCCTGCCAGGATATCCACAATAGTGTTGGGCTCCGCGTTTCCATCCGGCCATCAACAGTGTTTTTTTTTTTTTTTTTTTTTTGAGACGGAGTCTCGCTCTGTTGGCCAGGTTGGAGTGCAGTGGCGTGATCTCGGCTCACTGCAACCTCCGTCTCCTGGACTAAGCAGTTCTCCTTCCTCAGCCTCCGAGTAGCTGGAATTACAGGTATGTGCCACCGCGCCCGGCTAATGTTTGTAGTTTTAGTAGAGATGGGGTTTCACCATGTTGGCCAGGCTGCTCTTGAACTCCTGGCCTCAGGTGATCCACCTGCCTCGGCCTCCCAAAGTGCTGGGATGACAGGCGTGAGCTACCTCGTCCGGCCCATCAACAGTGTCTTGATAGGAGATACTGTTAGTTGGCGGATAGTTATTTCCTACCTTTACTGCTTGGGGGAGAAGGGTTGGGCAGATGTGCTTTCTACTCAAAGGGGACAGAGAGTCTGAGGAATGCTGCAGGACTGTTCATCCCAGTGATATGTAAATGTACTGTAATTTGCAAGAAGAGTTGCAATGTTATTATTAGGGAAGGATAGCAGTGACTCCTCATCTACCATCTTCTCGGAGGGTCCATGTCAACTGCGCTTTGCTCTGTAAAACAAGGCTTGGAAGGTCATGTCAGTAACAGCATCTTATCTGGCATCTCCTGGAATGAGGGGTCCCAGGTAGGAATTGTCTCTATATAACAAGTTTAGACCTTCTGAGGGACTTCTTTATAAAATGTATTACATAAACCTTTGTTCTTTGTAGGAGGCTAAATATTGATTTCCCAAAGATGTCCCTGTCCTAATCCCTGGAACCTGTGAATGTCATCTTATATAGCAAAAGAGACTTTGAAGATGTGGTTAAAGACCCTAAGATGGGAGATCATCCTAGATTATTTGGATGTAACCATCCTTATAAGGGAAAGGCAGGAGGAGTTACCATCAGAGAAGGCCACATGAGGACAGAAGCAGAGTTAGAAGCTTTGAAGATGGAGGAAGGGCCAGCAACCAAGAAATGCAGCCCTCCTCTAGAAGCTAGAAAAGGCAAGGAAACAGATTTCTCCCATGGAGCCTCCAGAAGGAGCCAGCCCTGCTAAGACGTTGATCTTAGCCTTCTAGGCTTGTTTTGGACTTCTGACCTCCAGGATCAGAGAGTATAAATGTGTGTTGTTTAAGTGACTGAATTTGTGGTGATTTGTTGCAGTAGCCCTAGGGAACTGATCTACTTAGGCAGAGGACGCTGGCTGTCGTTTCATGGTTGATTGTGGGTTGTTCTCCACCTTCCTGTTTTGGCCTAGTGGATGTCATTTAACCTCTTGTGAACCCTGGTTCTTGTGAATTTGTTTTGGTTCTGTGCACCAGGGCAGTGATTTTCTTAGGAGCCATTCAGGAATGGGCTGGGGATGGGCTTTAACCCCCAAGTGAATCCACTGAGTTGTGTTCTGGTGTTTTGAGTTTTGTTAACTTTAAAATTTTTTTTCTTTCTTTTTTTTTTTTTTGTAGAGACAGAGTCTCACTCTGTTGCCCAGGCTGATCTCGAATTCCTGGGCTCAAGCAATCCTCCTGCTGGGATTACAGGCGTAAATCAGCATGCCCAGCCCACTTTTCAACGTGTTGGTGTCCTTCCCCCGTGCCTGGCGGTGGCCATAAACATTGCCTTTTCTCTGCAGTGCGAGTGGTTACTCTTGGCAGTCACGCTGCTTGCTTTGCTCACCTCTTCTAACCCGTGAACGAGGAAACCAGTGCCCAGTATAATCTTTCACTGTGACTTCAGGACTTGTGGTACCCACGAGGCCGTTTCTCTTCTGTCGTCGTAGCTGTGTGTTGGGCGACTTCTAGCTAGCGGCTTGCTAAGGTGAACCCAGACACACAACAGCGTATGGTCCTTTCCCAAGGTTTTGCAGAAGCTGCTATGCCAGTTGCTAACTGAGCAGTACTTGGAACCCTTGTTTCCCAGAGCGTGGTCTACACACCCCTGACATGGGCATGACCTGGGGCTTGTCAGAAGTGCAGAATCTCAGAGCTGCAGACCTACAGAAGGGGAAGTCTGCATTTGAACACCGTCCTTAGGGGCTTGGGTCATCCACTGGAGTCTAAGAGCCCAGTGAGAGACCCAGCAGGAGCCACTGGCTCTGCTGGAAGCTCTTAGCCTTGTCCAAGAAGGGTTGTACCTGCTAGGGCCCATTCCAATGGCTTTCCTTACTGGAGCAGTGAGCCAGCGCTGGATTGAAGTCCTCTCTTGCCTGCTTTCTCTCTGCAGGTGTCAAGCTAGGGATGCGGTCCATTCCCATTGCCACTGCTTGCACCATTTACCATAAGTTCTTCTGTGAGACCAACCTGGATGCCTATGACCCTTACCTGATTGCCATGTCTTCCATGTACTTGGCTGGCAAAGTGGAAGAGCAGCACCTGCGGACTCGTGACATCATCAATGTGTCCAACAGGTAATGGCATTTGGATGGGCTCCTGGTGTCCACGCGGTGGGGGGGAAGGGTAGGGAAGGCTCCTACGGGGCCCTGCCCACCAGGTGCCAGCAATGGAGCTTGGAAGGAAGTACCTGGATGGCCTTGAACCAGGGCCAGAAACACTAGCAGCAAACGTGGGAAGGAGCCTGATGTCAGACGCCAGTGGGGTCTGTGAGAGAAAAGCTGGGCCAGATTATGGGGAACCTGGAAAGCTGGATGGAGGGTAGAGGTGGGGCTTGAGCAGAGGGAGCTTGGAGAGGCATGTCAAAGAAGATTCTGTTGAAGTCTTAGACAGGGATGGCTGCATGCAGAAGAGCTTGCCTGCCTCAGGAGGGTGCAGACCCAGCCAGGTGGTGGGTCCCAGTTGCTTAGGGGCCTCGCCCTGCTGTGGGTGTGGGCGTGGGCATGGCACAGCCGGCCCAAGCAGGTGTGTTCCTGCTGGGGCAGGATGCAGGGTCTTCGCCAAGGCAAAGGAAAAACGGTCTGGGAAATATAAAACTGAGAAATGTTCAGTTTTTGGAGTACCTCATTCTCATGAGAGGCTTAAATATCTTTCTTGGATGGCTGGACATGGTGGCTCACGCCTATAATCCCAGCACTTTGGGAGGCCGAGGCGGGTGGATCGCTTGAGTCCAGGAGTTCAAGACCAGCCTGGCCAACATGGTGAAACCTTGTCTCTACCAAAAATACAAAAATTAGCCGGGTGTGGTGGCGCATGCCTGTGGTTCCAGTTGCTCGGGTAGCTGAGGCAGGAGGATCGCTTGAGCCCGGGAGGTCAAGGCTGCAGTGAGCTGTGACTGCACCACTGTACTCTAGCCTGAAAGACAGAGCAAGACCCTGTCTCAAAAATAAAAAATAAGGCCGGGCGCGGTGGCTCATGCCTGTAATCCCAGCACTTTGGGAGGCCAAGGCGGGTGGATCACGAGGTCAGGAGATCGAGACCATTCTGGCTAATACGGGGAAACCCCGTCTCTACTAAAATGCAAAAAAGTGGTGGCGGGTGCCTGTAGTCCCAGCTACTCAGGAGGCTGAGGCAGGAGAATGGCGTGAACCCGGCAGGCGGAGCTTGCAGTGAGCCGAGATCGCGCCACTGCACTCCAGCCTGGGCGACTGAGCGAGACTCCGTTTCAAAAATAAATAAATAAATAAATAAAAAATAAAAATAAGATTAAAAAAAATACGTTCCCTGGGCCCAGAGCGAGAGCCCTGGGCATTGCCACCTCAGGTGATGCAGACTCCCTACTGCCAGGCTGAATATAACAAGAAGCACAACCGACTTGGCATGCTCAAGCTTCCGGTTCCTCTGGAGCCATTGGCAACAGCCAGTCTTTGCACTTGACATTTTGCTGAATGATAGCAGACAGCCCATCTGGCTAAAACTAGGACCTGGCTTCTTTCCTGTGTTGGTTACTGTTTTCATTCTGTACACTAGATATGGAGATGAAGAATTTTTGTATAAAAACACAAATAAAATGACTCTACATTAATCTGCAGATGGACAATGTAGTTTGCATCCGGACATTGTGTGACTTAAGCAATTTGAACCATCCAGTGCTCAGGGGAGACTGCACTGGCTACTGAAGCATTGCCATTTCTCTGTGCAGGTACTTTAACCCAAGCGGTGAGCCCCTGGAATTGGACTCCCGCTTCTGGGAGCTCCGGGACAGCATTGTGCAGTGTGAGCTCCTCATGCTGAGAGTTCTGCGCTTCCAGGTCTCCTTCCAGCATCCACACAAGGTACATGCTAGGGAATTGGTGCCTGTTTGGAGAGGCTCAAGCCATGGTCTTTGTTCTTTATCCCAAAAGTGCATCCCATCTCATACTCGAGAGCACAGCACAGAAGGAGAGCAGGGCTGCGGCTGGGAACTGGGTCTCCCCGCTCCGTGTTTGTGGCCGGGTTGGCCGCCTGGCCTCTCCTGTCCCACTCCTGTGGGTTTTCTCAGCCAAATCTCGTTTCAGCTTCTGCCTTTCTGCCTGCTCACCTGTGGGCGGGGTCCATGTGGCCCGCTGAAGCTGTGGCAGCTCCTGTGGCCCATATAGATGGTATGCACGCTGGGCCTTGGGGAAGCAGGCTGGTTTCGTGAGCAGCCAGAGTCCCCGTCCCCAGGAGATGCTGTGATGCCTTGGAGCATGCATCCAGCTCAGCTGTGCTTAGGAAGCCATCTAGGAACGTGTGAATCTCAACAGAAGAACCATTTCAAACAGCAGCGAAAGGGAAAAGTGGAACGCTAAGGCAACTGGCACACGATGCTCTGGGCACCGTAGCCCCACGCGTGGGCAGCTCAGAAGGCTGGCTGGAGACAGAGATGGTGGAGTTGTGGTTTGGGGCTCTGGGCTGGAGTTTCATTCTGTTTCATCAAAACTCTTACTGAGATTATTGTAGCTTCCCACGCAGTTGTGACATGTACCCTTGGCCCAGTCTCCCCCGAGGGGAACATAGCCAGGATGTCAACACCGACACAGTCCACTGGCATCCTTACTTCCACGTGTATTCCTGTGTGTATTTTTTTTTTGTTCCATTTTATCATGTCTCCGTTCACAGACCTACCACCACAGCCAAGGTGAGAGACAGTTCCAGCTGCACAAGCCCTTCGTGTTGCCTTTATAATCTTGCCTCCAGCCTTCCACACTCCCACCTTAGTATCTGGAAAGCCCTGGTCTGGAATTTCTGCACAGTAGTGTCTTAGTGGGCAGAATGCTTGGTGAGCATCCTGGGGGAAGGTGGGAGATGCCCTGGTGGCTGCAGGGTGGAGCTGTCAAGGTGACAAAGCTTAGAAAAGAGCAGCACTCAGACCTCGGGGGGTGTGTGATCTGTGCCCAGATGGGAAACCGATAGCTTGGTGTGGCTGAGAGCCTGCCAGCCCCTTCCCCTCCTTCCAGTCAAGGCTGGGACGGAAAGTAACCTATGTATCCCTCCTGCATGGTGTGCTGGGGTCACACACACGTGTGTTCCAGACTGTCCAGAGAGCTTGCAGCATCTGTCTTATTGTGTGAGGTTCCGGCAAAATGTCTGTTCTGAGAGCAGGAGCTGGCAGCTGGGCTGGGAGGTCATTTGGATGTTGTGGCTGAGGACAGCATGTGCCCTTGGCAGCAGGCCAGATGCACGGGGAGCGGCACCCTCTGTTCTGCCCATGAAAAGGGTGCTCTCCGGAGCACCAGGCCCCGAGGAATTTCATGGTGGCCAGAGCGGGCCCTGTGGTTGAGAGGGACTGCGGTGGGGGTGGCCCTCATACCTAGAGCTGGTCTGGAGGATGAGAGTGGGCAGGTGCATCTGGTGAGCTGGTTTCAGGCAGACAGCTCCATGAGTGTGAAGGCCTAGACAGGGTGCGCTGGAAGGCGGGGTGGGAGGGGCAGGAGATGGGGCCAGCGGAAGGCCTTGGGGCTTCTTCCTAAGGGACATGGAAGCCGCTGGAGGGTTGGTGCAGGTGCTGATACGATTATGTCAGCATGAGGAGAGCAGCTGGTGGGACCAAAGGCTGATGGATGTGTCTTTGCAGTATCTGCTCCACTACCTGGTTTCCCTCAAGAACTGGCTGAACCGCCACAGCTGGCAGCGGACCCCTGTCGCCGCCACTGCCTGGGCCCTGCTGCGGGACAGCTACCACGGAGGGCTGTGCCTCCGCTTCCAGGCCCAGCACATCGCCGCGGCGGTGCTCTACCTGGCCCTGCAGGTCTACGGAGTGGAAGTGCCCGCTGAAGTCGAGGCTGAGAAGCCATGGTGGCAGGTGAGGCGGCTACTTGGCATACTGGACGTGCCCCCTTTCTCTCTGGACATCTGTATTGCAGTGCTCACCAAATTCTTTCTGTTAATTATCCATGAAGAAAGATACGGGCTGCTGGGGAGCATGGACGCTTCAGAGCGCCCTGTTGATGGCCTGGGCCAGGCTCTCCCTCAGCACAGTTGCCATTTAGGGATCCCGGATGTCAAACAGGAGTGCTAGCCTCCACCGAGACGTCGCCGGTGTCCCGGGAGGCGGGTTGCCCCAGCGGAGAACCACTTTTACTGAATTGAGTGGGAACTTGAGTGTGGTCACAGGTTACTAAACCTGGCTTCCCATCGGAAACATCTGGGGTGCTTTACGGAGAGGGCTGGGTGACTAGGTAGGTGACAGCTAGCTGGCTAGTTGACAGACACCTAGGTGGATGGGTGAGAGAGCTGATGGGCCAGGTGGCGGGTGACTGATAGGTATTAATAGGTAGATCCTGGAGGGATAGATGGTAGAACTCTGTAGGCCTGCCCATCGGACAGCTTGCCAGGTGGCCGCTGCTGCTCTGCATAGAGGCGCCCCTGCCTCTCTTCCCTGGCCCGTGTGCCTTGTGGACGACCACAGCACTTGCTGATTTTTGCATGTTTATTGTCTAATCTCTTATCCCCAGTCAGCTGTGAGCGCCTGAGGCCAGGCAGCTCGTCTGCCCCATGCCGCCACATGTACCGCGCCACCCTGGCACTATAGCACATGCCCATGTGTCTTTGAACCCATGCCCCCGTGTTCCTAGTCTCGGGCTGGAAGCACCCTGTCCCCGAGGCAGTGTGCAGGTGGTGCAGGGCCATCTGTGTGGACAGACAGTATTGCTCCATGCTCGGGCTGCTCAGGGACTTTCAGATAGCATGGCTGCCTTGTGCTCAGGGTTGGACTCTGGTGAGGGCAGACACCCTCTGGGGACATCTGGTGGGTGTGGCCCTGGCCCTGGGCTGCCTGGCTATCCTGCATCTCTCTTCCTTTCTGCTCTGTCTTCTGCGCTTGCTCATAAACCTCACCTGGTGTGCTGGTACCACCTGCGTCCCATGCTTAACCCCTCCCAGAGGAGTGCGAGCCCAGGTGAACCTGCACAGCCGGGAAGCAGCTCCACCAGCAAGTTGTTTGCTGGCGGCCCAGCTCACCCAGTTGTTGTTTAGACTGCGAAGAAGTTACCCTTTGTGGGGTGGCGAGCTTATGTTCGCCCAGCTCTTCTTAAAGGTTGCTAAACTTGACCTGACCTTTGCTTCCCAGCTTGGGGCTGTGCAACAGAAGCTTCCGGAATCCGGGTGCATCCTATGGGCTGGTAGGGTGCAAGGGCCTGATCCCTCGTGATGAGTGGGGTCCTGGGAGGCCTCACCCACCCGGGTGCTGCGGAGCGCATGGCCTGGCTTTTGAAACCCTTTCTTCCTTGTGTGCTCTCGGCCGCCACTTCTTATAGCGACTCCTGTCACTTGTCTGCCATGGGCTCGGCATGGCAGCTTGATGTGCTTCCCTGGAGAAGCTTGCCTGCACTCTGACTTGCCAGATGAGCAGGGATGGTGGCGGTGTCAGAAATGATGCAGGTCGTCACACAATGCTGCTGAAGCTTCCACGTCCAGAGCCACACTGAGTGCCCTCCATCCCCTCGTTCCTTAGCAGGAGAACCTGCCTCTTTCCAGCCACTGCTGCTCTTTGTCTTATAAACAGATGGACCGCCCACAAAAAGGCAAAGTCCCCAGAGGCCAGCAGTGTCTCCTACTAGGACTCGGGTCTGCTGTGTCCTTTCTGCTGTCAGGTGTCCCAGGACTGTTATATTTAATTGTGGTGACATACACATCACCTCAATTGTACCACGTTCAGCATTTTTAAGTGTGCGGCCCAGGGGCAGAAGCACATTCACGGGGCTGTGCAGCCATCACCACCATCCAGCCGTGGAACTTGTTCATCTTCCCAAACTCCCCAGCCCCCAGCCCCTGGCACCCACCCTTCCACTGTCCATCTACAGAGTTCACGGCGCTCATTTGAGGCCCCTCACGGGAGTGGAATCCTACAGTGCGGGCCTTTCTGTGACTGGCTCCT
Source organism: Trachypithecus francoisi (assembly GCF_009764315.1). NCBI lineage: Eukaryota > Metazoa > Chordata > Mammalia > Primates > Cercopithecidae > Trachypithecus > Trachypithecus francoisi. The sequence goes on from NW_022681471.1 coordinate 28,059,725, forward strand.
TTTACTGAGCACGATGTTGGAGCCCTTGTCTCAGAATGTCCTTTCTTTTGATGGCTGAATCATATTTCATGGCCTGCATGGACTGTATGATATTAACATATTCATCCATCGATGGACGCAGGCTGCTTCCACGTTTTGGCCCTGCTTTTTTTTTTTTTTTAAGTGACAAGAGTCTCACTCTGTTGCCCAGGCTGGAGTGCAGTGGTGAGATCTCGGCTCACTACAGCCTCCGCCTCATTGGTTCAAGTGATTCTCCTGCCTCAGTCTCCCAAGTAACTGGGATTACAAGTGCCTGCCACCACACCCGGCTAATTTTTGTATTTTTAGTAGAGACGGGGTTCAAGGAACTCCTGACCTCCAGTGATCCACCCGCCTCGGCCTCCCAAAGTGCTGGGATTGTAAGCATGAGCCACCATGCCCAGCCCCTGAATGCTTTTTCATGATTGCTTCTGAGCTTGGGGTCTCCAGGAGCACACAGGTGACGGACCCAGCAAACAAGTGTGCATTTCTGAAGTATTTGTTTTTCACCCAGAGCCCAGGGTAAAACAGCTATGCTTCCTGAGTCAGGACTTGGAGGGTGTCCAGGTTATCATCTCCTACCTGAGGTTGTAGGCCACAGAGGAACCTATGGTTCTTCGGGAGCATTCAGCAGGGGTGAACTTAGGTCCAGTTCTTGCCTTAACTTGGCCCAAGGCCTTGATCTTATTGGTACATTGGTTCCCCAGGCAGCAAGCTTGGGCACAGGGTGGCTACAGACGCAGCATCTAACCAAGGTCTTGCTGCTTTGCTTACTATTTCCCTTATCACTGGGGATCCCGAAGCGCCCTGGGGCTCAGTGCTGTGCTGGGCTGAAAACTCAGAAAAGCTGTCACACTCTGAGTTCCGGTTTATTACAAGGAAAGGACACAGGTCATGGTGAGCAAAGGCTCAGGGCGCACAGGACAGGCTCCAGGAGAGACCAGGCGTGAGCTTCAGTGGCTCCTCGCCCAGGGGAGTTGTGCAGACAGCACCTGTTTCTTTCAGCAACAGTGTGGGACAGTGTGCACGGAGTCAGAACTAGGGAAGCTCACCCCAGCCGTGGCGGCCAGGGTTTCCATGGGGGGTGGATCGCATAGGCACGGAGCGCCTGCGTGGCCAACCCTGGTTACTTGGGCTGCAGCCACCAGAGGTCTAGCTGGGACTCTGGCCAAGGCCCTCACCATAAATGATGTGGTTAACACAGACCGCCTGGCAGTCCAGTAAACCAAGACGCTTACACGGGGCGGGATTTTCTAGGGGCCTAGAGGTTATTCTCCAGGAGCTGGGCAGAGACCAGACCTGCCTTTGGAAGGTACAGGGTGTAGACCCCCCCCTGTGGCATGGCCCTGGGCTGCAACCTTCCTGCCATGGGCCCTGAGGATGTCCTTTGCCGTCTTGCAAGTGCTCCTGCATGTGGTGGTCCGGGCTGTGGAGTGGGTCCACATGCTCCCCAGGGGCTGGGTTAGGGTGGGCATGATGGGGTCCGGGTACTTAGTCTGCCTGTGGCTGCACAGGGACTGCCACCCTCTCCTCTTGCCGGTGTCCCCAGAGACCCTAGACCTGAGGGAGTCCCAGACAGGAGGCAGGAGCCGGTGCTCTGGACCCAGCTGTGTTAACGATTCCCTGCATGACCTTGAACAGCTCCCCTCCTGTCTGGCTCAGAGGATCACCAAGGCCTGTTCCATCTGGAATGTCCTCGGCTTTGTGAAGCGTTTCATTGGCCTCCACAAGCTGGAACTGAACTGGCTTTGCAGGAGAGCTACCATCTTCCTGGATAGCCAAGTCCCTGTGCCCCTCCCCTGCCCATGAAATGTGATTCTGTGCTTAGTGACAGGTGCCTTATTTAACACAGAGGGCGTCTAACTGGAGCCTGTTTTCCTTCTTTCTAGGTGTTTAGTGACGACCTTACCAAGCCAATCATTGATAATATTGTGTCTGATCTCATTCAGATTTATACCATGGACACAGAAATCCCCTAAGGCCCTGGCCCAGGCCTGCCCAAAGAGAAGCCCAGGATGGTTGGCTGCCTGGGGACATTGCCACCACGTCGCCATGACGGCTGGTCCCCAGAGGACTGGCTGGGAGGACTGGTTGTGCTGCTGGAGAAGGACTGGAGAAGGCGATGGCATGTGGCTGCTTTGACAGTCCCTAGCAGTTGCGGTCCCGACGATGATGGGAGCTGCACCTCCCGTGGGCAGGCCGGGAGTACACTGTGTGAGCTGACCCAAGGCAGCCACGTCTGCTTTTGTCCTTTGAGAGGACTCTGACTACCACAGAGGCATGACATCAATGAAAGGAAAACCATGAAATGATGAGACTGGATCCCGAGGGATTTTTTGAAGCCAGATTCGTAGCGAGAATGAATGTGCAACATGGCTGAAATCTATTTTGTGTAATAAAAGGTGATGCAAGTCAGTAGGGACCCTTGGCTTTGCTCTGCAGTGCATGCTGCACATGGGGTTGTGAGGGGCTGCCACAGGCTGCTTCCCTCCGAGTGCCCTCAGGTAGAGCGCGTCCCACACACAGCCACCAGGCGGCAGGCCTGGGCTTACGGAGGATCGCTTGTATTCAGAAAAGTGAGACCTGATCAAAAGTAACTAAAAGTAATGCGTTTTTCATAGACTCCCTGCTCAAAAGCCAGTGGGTAAGAAGTAGTCCAGGAGATGCTCTCTGGGTCCCCTTACAGGCTAGACATACGTTCAGCACGTGGCATAGGGCAAGGGACTGGTAGGTTTACACAGGAGGCTGGGCTCCAGCTCCTGCAGGTGTGGGGGCAGGGGTGATGCAGGTCAGGGCAGAGTCTTGCTTGACTTTACAGAGCGACTATGTTCAGTGTCCTCAGGTGCAGTATCAGAGCAGATGTCACAGGCCTCCCTGGTGGGCAGGCTTGCCCCGGCTGACCTGCCCTTCCTTTTGTAGGACTCCCCTGTGGGTTTTGATGATTAACTTCTCCTAAATGTGGGCTCCTGCTTTACCTGGTGTAAGCTTTTTAAGACTAATCAGTCAAAGAACCACATTTATGAAGCAGCTACCGTGTGCCCAGTCCTTGCCTATGCTCTGGCAACCTGCTGAAACTCCTTGCTTATGTGGAGGGAGAGATGGGAAACACAATGTGTAGCATGGAAGTGAAAAGTGCTCAGGGGAAGAGAAGGTGGCCAGGGCTCAGAGGAATTATGGTAAAAATGGCCCTGATGGCTGGGTGTGGTGGCTCATGCCTGTAATCTCAGCGTTTTGGGAGGCCAAGGCGGGCGATCACCTGAGGTCGGGAGGTCGTAGACCAGCCTGGCCAACATGGCAAAACCCCGTCTTTACTAAAAATACAAAAATTAGCCAGACGTGGTGGTGGGTGCCTATAATCTCAGCTACTTGGGAAACTGAGGCAGGAGAAGGGCTTGAACCTGGGAGGTGGAGGTTGCAGCGAGCCGAGATCACGCCGCTGCACTCTAGCCTGGGCAACAGACGGAGACTGTATCTTCTTTTTTTTAAAAAAAGGGAGAAAATATTCACAAACTCTCTGTCTGACAAGGGGTTAATATCCAGAATATATAGGAATTTAGACAACAGAATAACAACCCAATTTAAAAATGGGCAATAGACCCAAATAGACATTTCTCCAAAGAAGACATACAAATGCCCAACAGGTATATGAAAAAATTGCTCAATGTCAGTAATGAGGGAAATGCAAATGAAAACCATATTGAGGATATCACCTTACTCCAATTAGAATGGCTACTATCAAACTAAAGAAAACATTTTAAAAATAGGCAGGGGATGGTGGCTCAGGCCTGTCATCCCAGCACTTCGGGAAGTGGAAGCGGGAGGATCATTTGAACCCAGGAGTTCAAGACCAGCTTGGGCAACATATGAAGACCTCTTGTCTATTAAAAAAAAAAAAAATTACACCAGGCACAATGGCTCATGCCTGTATTCCCAGCACTTTGGGAGGCTGAGGCAGGAGGATGGCTTGAGCCCAGCAGTTCGAGACCGGAAAAGAAAAGAAAAAACATGTTAGCATTCAATATATTTTAACATTCCAACAAACGAAAGAGTGGGTTCTGGAGTTAGACCGCTTGGCTGTGAAGGCTGGTTTCATCACCCGTGTATCTTGGGCTAATTGATCCACCCCCTCTTTTCTTTTCCTTTCTTTTTTCTTTTTTCTTTTCTCCTTCCTTCCTTCCCTCCCTCCCTCCCTTTCTTCTTTTCTCCTTCCCTCCCTCCCTCCCTCCCCTCTTCTTTCTTTTTTTGTTTTGTTTTGTTTTGTTTTGTTTTGCAATCATGACTCACTACAGCCTTGACCTCCTGGGCTCATTCGATCCTCCCACCTCAGCCTCCTGAGTAGCTGGAACTATAGGTGTGCACCACCATGCCTGGCTCTTTTTTAAATTTTATTTTTACTTTTGGTAGAGATGAGGCCTTGCTATGTTGCCCAGGCTGGTCTCAAACTCCTGGACTCAAGTGATCCTCTAACGTTGGCCTCCTAAAGTGTTGGGATTACAGGTGTGAGCCACCATGCCTGGCCTGGTATGTTAAAATGTAAACCAATAAGAACATACTAGTTGCTTGAAATAATAGGCAGTCATTGTGGTGGGGAAAGTTAGTGTCCACCAATTCTAGATAGGGTCATGTGCTTCATGTTCATCTCTGGAAGTCCAGGGGACTCTATAGGTGTCACTGTAAGCACTTAAGAGCAAAGGTGTAAACACCATCTATTTTCTCATCTGAACTTCCAGAAAGGAATTGCAAGCCGGAAACAGCTTCCGTGCCTATATTTCTTCTGGAGCCTAACACAGCCTCCCACGTGCATTGAACTGTGCTGTGGGTGAGAAAAAAAAGCCGTAAGAAAAAAGGAGGAGAGACACAGACACGGGAGAAAAGCCACACTACAACAGAGGCAGAGGTTGGAGTGAAGCATCTATAAGCCAAGGAATTCCGAGGACGGCTGGCAATGCCCAAAGCTAAGAGGAGGTCCTGGAACAGATTCTGCCCTGGAGCCTTCAGAGGGAGCATGGCCTGCGCATGCCTTGATTTTGGACTTTTGGCCTTCAGAACTGTGAGAGAAGTTTCTGTTGTGAGCAGCCACGGGCCACTCACACACGGGTCTCCCCCAGGCCCCTGCACGAGCCTTTACTCCCAGGACTCAGCTGTTTCACTGAGGACCAATTTTCCCCCGTGGCACCTGTGTCATGTCTGAAGCAGAAGCTTGTGGACAGGGGATTCACAGACACAAATTTGCGATTCTTTTAGGGTAGCATGATGTCTCTCCATGAAGGGCCAGCTGTCTTGGTGTGGACTTTGGCTCAATCTGGACTTACTCATCCTTATGGTTCAGGATGCACTTGGACACCAGTGCAGCAAGGGCATGGTGCGATTCTTCTGCCTGCTGTTTTCAATTTGTCTTCTTTTCTCTTTTCCTTTCCTTTTTCCTTTTCCCTTTCCATTTTCCCTTTCCATTTTCCCTTTCCCCTTTCCCCTTCCCCTTTCCCCTTTCCCGTTTCCCCTTTCCCCTTTCCTTTCCTTTCCTTTCCTTTCCTTTTTTTTTCCTTTCCTTTCCTTTTTCCTTTCCTTTCCTTTTTTTTTCCTTTCCTTTCCTTTTTCCTTTCCTTTCCTTTTTCCTTTCCTTTCCTTTTCCTTTCCTTTCTTTTCCTTTTTTGAGACAGTATCTCACTCTGTCACTCAGGCTGGAGTGCAGTGGTGCGATCTCAGCTCACTGCAACCTCCACCTCTTGGGTTCAAGTGATTCTCCTGCATCAGCCTTCCAAGTAGCTGGGATTACAGGCGTGCACCACCATGCCAGGATAATTTTTGTATTTTTAGTAGAGAGAGGGTTTCATCATTTTGGCCAGGCTGGTCTCGAGCTCCTGACCTCAAGTGATCCCCCGCCTTGGCCTCCCAAAATGCTGGGATTACAGGCGTGAGCCACTGCACCCGGCCCAATTGGTCTTTTCGCTGGTTTTAGAAGCATGGACTCTGATACTTTGAATGACTTTGAAGCCATTTTTCTCCTCTCTTGGCAGCCTTCCTGGAAAATGCGTCTTCCGATGCTGCCAAGTCGAAAAGGGAAAGAGAAATCCAATGAAGTGAGGGGAGTGTGGTCTTAGCGCCATCGCCAGGGTGGTCACTGGCAAGTCTTGGCCACAGGATTGCCTTCCTGGCTCTTCCGGGCTCAAGCAAGAGTGGGACCATGGAGCATGGGCGTGCACAGGCACAGGTGTTTAGGGATGCAGCATGTGGATTAAGGGAATGAATGAAATGGCGGGCTTTCTTCCTGTGGCTTTGGATTAGCAAAGGCGTCTGTGATTGGAACCCTCCTGCACTGCTGATGAGAGTGGAAAATGGCGGTTTCTCAAAAGGTTCAACCTACAGTTCCCATAGGATCCAGTAATTCCACTGCTGGGTATAGGCCCAAAGGAATGGAAGGCAGGGTCTGGAAGGGCAGTTTGCATGCGCATGTTCACTGCAGCATGATCCACAGTAGCTGAAATGTGGAAGCAACCTAAATGTCCATGGATGGCTGATTGCATAAACAAAATGCAGCATATCCAGACAATGGAGTATGATTCCCCTTAAAAAGGGAATTCTGACACATGCTTCAACATGGGTGACCCTTGAGGACATCATGCTAGTCACAGAAGGGCAAATACTGTAGGATTCCACTTCTATGAGGGTATGAGGGGCCTAGAGTGGTCAAATCCATAGAGACAGAAAGTAGAAGGGTGGGTGCCAGGGGCCTGGGGGGTGGGGAGTTGGGGTTGAACGGGGCCAGAGCTTCAGTTTGGGAAGATGAACAAGTTCCGCGGCTGGATGGTGGTGATGGCTGCACAGCCCCGTGAATGTGCTTGTGATCTGTGTTTTACCACAATAAAAGAAGTGAGGAGTTTGCATGTGTGTCAGGGAGCCTCAAATTCCTGGGCCCAAGGGATCCTCCCGCCTCAGCTTCCCAAAGCGCTGGGATTACGGGCCTGAGCCACTGGGTCATGTACTACAGGCCCTTTCAAGTCAAGGCAGCCATGGCTCCTGCAGCAGCTGGAGCCCCTCCCCACCGGGCCTGACATCCCAGCATTAGTTCCTCTTCTGCTTACACATCCGGCCAGGCTGCTGCACACCCAGGGGAAACCCCCTCCTGCCCATGGCTTCTCCAGCTCTGTTAAAGCGGCGTGAAGGCACCTTTGTTTTGTTCCGCACGTCAATTCACCAAATAATAAATCACACACGTTACCCAGACCAGGATGTAAGGAGCCTTTCATTTTTTTTATACACAGAAATTTTGGTCTATAAGTTAAGAAATTCAACTACAGACTTTAATTATTATGCATCTGTGATCTTTCTCATTAAGTTTTTTTGTTCATCTTTGTAACAGGCAGATAAAAATGTAAAACATATTTGTGAACTGAACACAGTTGACCAAGCCATTCCAGGTAATATAATGCTTTATAAAGAGGGGCTTCCCAGTGAGACAGGGCCCCCTGCCTGAAAATTGCAAAAACAAGAGCAAAACATTCCAGGTCATGGTGCCCCGTTTCTGAACTCCACACCACAGCACAAAGGTGACCTCGGGACTAGACGATTGACATTGACATCAGGCAACTTTATACAGCAGCAGTGAGGGTTTGCTTTTAATAGCTATTGGCCATTGGTCCTATCGGTGTGTCTACGACAGAGTGAGAAGAAGCCGGTGATTGCAGCAGCACGCAGCTCATCTTCTGCAATTTCAATGTCTCACATTTGATTTCTCGTTGAAGAACACAAAGACCCTCAACAAATGGAGTTGCCCATTTTCTTATTATCGTCTAAACAAGGACATCAGGGAACAGTTTACAAATGGGTAACATTCTCAATGTGCCCTTTAGAAAAAAGGGATGGCTTTGAGTTATCTGCAGCTGGCATTTTAAAATGGGATTTTCTTTTCTAGCCAAAATTCTTTTGCCCGAGATTTAACTACTCCTGCTGAGGGGTGACATGGCATTAATGGTAATAGTGGGGATGGTGCCTGCTCCTGTTTGGTTTGTGTGGATGCCAGTGGAGGTGTGACAAGCCTCCTGAGGGTGCCAGTCCACATTGGTGGCTTCCATTCCAATCCTCTGTCCCTCAGGTCCCAGCTGTCTCCCAGCGGCTGAGCCCCAGGCCCAACCACCTCCCTGCAAAATGTGACACCTGCAAGTGCAGAAGGCAAGGGTCCCCCATGGCATCACTGTGTGGACCTAGGGGCTTCCTCAGGAGGGTGGCAAAAGTCAGGCCCCTCTTTATCCCCTCTGCTCATTTGGGGGAAACTGAGGCTTGGCCACCAGGTGCCCACACTGCCAGGATAGGCTCCCCTCAGTACCTGGTGCTCAGCCACAAATCCATGCCTTCATGGCTTAAGCTTGGCCTCTGGACACAAAGACTAGGGTGGGAAGAGTGCTTTGGTGATAGCATCTCTGGTGTCACAGCAGACATCGAGGTGGTCTACTGAGGACTCCTCGACATTTGCCGAAGCAAACAGTGGGAGTCCATCCAGGTGCTGAGGGGACAGGGTCTGAACTGTGGCTGCCTCCCTGCCGTCATTCTCCCACCGCCAGCTCCTCTGGGCTTCTGACGCTCCCTCTCTCTCCATCGGCTTCTTTTGAACTCTTGGCCCTGCCCCCGCCCCCTCGGACCTGTGCTCAGCTGGCGCTGCTCCCTGGACTCTGGGCAGGACCCACAACTCCAAGAGTGCTTCATGCTCTTGAAGTTGGGGGCATGGCCAGGATGAAGGATGTGGAATTGGAGCAGAAACCAAAGAAAGCTGAAAACGAAACTCCCGTTGCACTAACTGGAGGACTCTTTCTCATCAATGTTTTGTTTTTTTCCTTTTAGATTAAAATTTCAATTGAAAGGGTTTTCTCCTCTCTGGCAGGGGTCTCAGTGCAAATGCTCCAATTATACATGCTCCAGACCTGGAGCATCCCCTCTCCGCCTTCTTGGGAATCTCAATAGGACCGGGCAGAGGGCAGGAACGAAGGGTGGGGGCAGGGAGATGAGGAACAAAAATGGATTGACCAGAAAGATATTCTTGCAGAGTAGTTCCCTGAAAACAAAACAAAACAAAACAAAAAAGAACAAAAAACAACAACAGCAAAAAAAACCTTTGCTACATTCAATAATGAAATTTCCAAATGAAAATGCCTGATAAGAGGAATGCAAATATCATGCCAGTAAATAGTTCCTTATTGAAATATGCATCTGGCCATATATATGTGCATGTGTACAGATCCACACACATACATACATGTGCACACATGCACACACATGCACACTGCAGATGTGCCTAGTTTTTGCTGGGGGCGGATTGCTTTGTGGCTGCAGGCTGCTTGCAGGCGGCTCCCTCAGGTGGCACCCTTCACAGCCCTGCAGAGCACTCAACCTTTTTTTTTTTTTTGCATGAATATGCTGACCTGATTGCTCCTTCATGGGTGCAACAAAAGCTCCCAATAAACCCAAAGCAGCCCCCTGCCCACCGCACAGCCCAAAAGCAAACACGCGGTAAAACTGTAGTTCGTTAAAAAAGAAGCATCAATAGAAAAAAAGGTGGGGAACTCAGCTCTTCACACTTTCTACTTCTTCTCCTTCCTCTTTGGACGAAGAACCTTCTCCTCCCCCTTTTTGTCCTCCTCTTCCTCCTTTTCCTCCTCCCCGTCCTCGTCTTCCTCAGTCCGGATGAGGAGCCTGTGGCAGGCTGCACCCTTGTTGAATGGATTTGGCTTCTTGCAAATGCCCTGCCAGAAAGGTCTTCAGCCACCTTAGTTGTTCCCCCGTTTTGCAGGTGTGCAGGTCCCTATGTGTGTGTGCGTGCATGTGTGCATGTGACTTCGTGTGAGTCCGAGTGTATGTGTGCGCATGTGCTGAGACAAGTTCTTGTTAGAGGGATGTCTCCACGCTGTGGAGCGGGCTCCCGGGACTGGAGGAAAACACTGAAGAGGTAGCTGATTTGGTGACATGCGTGGTCAGGTAGATGCCGCTGTCTATGGCGTTGTTGTTCTGGTTGGGGGACGGGAGCTGGGGGGCCCGGAGGCGCTCCTCGTTCTCGTCCACGTCCGTGTCGTCGATGAGAGGGATGTTGTGGGTGTAGTCATTGATCAGAAACTCGGGCGTGGCCATGAAGTTGTGAATGGAGGTCTTGGATTCTGGTTTCTCCAGGCCTTCATAGAGCGAGCTACGGAACGCTTTCACCACCCGATCTGGAGTGGGAGATGGAGGGACAGGGCCCGACATGGGAGCAGGGAGGGAGAAAGGAAGGGAAAGGAAAGGAACGGTGGAAGGAAGGTAGGAAAGAAGGAAGGAGACAGTCAGTGGCCAGCTGGTGCTGGTAAGTTCCACCCACATCAATGGCTGGGGGTCATGGCATGAGAAATGTTCACCCATTTGTTGGAGGCTGCTACGGAATGGGGTGGCTCTGCCTGCCTTTGGAAAGGGTATTCAGGTGTGGGCCTTGGTCTCGTCAACCGATCTGCATGCAGGAAAAGATGGCAGTGTCTTTCTCTAGGCTGAGCTGGGCAGGTATTTTGGAACTCCAGAGTGCTGCACTAGGCTCGTGGCTGCGACCTCCCAATTCCCTCCCGGGGGGACGACTGGCTTCGGTGACCTCCGGGGTCTCTGCCCAATCTGAATTCCAATTTGGTAGAAAAGAAAGACGATTTGAAAAGGAGAGAATGCTGGTGAGTGGGCTCTCTTCTCGATCTTACCAGAAAGTCCGAAGTACCTGCTAGTATAAGCAAGTTCCCAGCCTATGGGCACTGCCGGCCTTTCTCTCATGGGTCTCCCTCCATCCCCCAGCTTCCATGGCTGGAGCCGGGACCTGCCATGCCCAGAGTCTCCCTGCAGCTAACTGCGCTGTCCACTTCTGCATCTTCGTCTTATTTGATTCCTCAGGGCACTCAACACAGATGATCATCCCTCTTTCTGGAAACTTCTCATGGCTTCCTGACATTGCCCCTGCCTGGCCCTCTTCCACCTCACTAGCTGCTCTGGCCCCGTCTCCTCCACTGCCCTCTCTTCTGTCCCTGTGTGCCCCAGAGCTCTGGATTGGCTCTGTCCCTCCTCCTCTCTGTCCATACCTCTCCGCCCTGGCCACAGTGCTGGGGCCCATCTGGCTATAACCAGGAGCTGTGGCCCAGGCCTGTACTCAGAGCTCCAGGCCAGAGAGCCCAGCAGTCCCCAGCTGGAGGTATTTGAGACGAAAACAGCCACACTTTTGATTTGCACCCACTAAAGCCTGTCTCTGCTCAGATGCCCCTGTGGCCTCCTCATAGCCCCCGAGTCCGACTGGGTCTGGTTCAATCTGGTGCCCCTGCTCCTCTGGCCTCACTCCCCCGTCCTCTCTCCTGTCTCCTCCTCCATCTTCCAGTCAGACATTCCGAAACTTGTGTCTCCACCGCCCCCAGGGCTTCGCTCTGTGTTGTTCCCTGGCAGTCCCTCCTCACTGGAGTTAGCAGACCTCAGATGAGCAGAACTCCCTGCAGGAAAGAGCTCCCGTTGTGCCCCAGATTCCCCCAGCACAGTGGCCCTCTGCCCCCCAACTGAGCTCATGGCACCTCTGAAGCCCCCTGACCCTCCAGCAGGGCACTGCTCCAAGAATGAGTTCTTCCCTCCTCTGGCTTCTCCACCTTGCCTCACGCACTCAAGTCCTTGCTGCCTCTCTTTGCTCCCTGGCCCCTCAGCCCGGGCTCCTTCCTGCTTCTAGAAGCCAGGAGTTGATGGGGAGACCTCTGCCTGGCCTTGCACAGGCCAGCGTCAGCACAGCCACCAATGGTAGCTGGCCCACCTTGTACTGCCGTCCCTATAGGGGGCAGCAGACAGAGCGCTGAGCTTCCAGGCAGACCCTGGGGTTCATCCAACACCTGTCCACCCCTCCCTATGTGAGCAGGTGGACACATTCAGAGTTCTGAAGCATTCCCAGGGCCAAGGTTCTATTTAGGATTTGGTTTTCTGGATTTAGACAAGGTGTCAGGGCTCACTCAAGGGCTAACCCCAGCTCTCTGCTAGTTTTGGTTAATAAAGTTCTACTGGTTTAAGGGCACAGTTGTGTCACGGTAGCAGAGACCAGGCCTGGAAAGCTAAAAATATTTCCTCTCTGGCTCTGTATAGGAAAAGCTAGCCGCCCCCTAGTTTAGACAATGAATCACCTTTTTTCAGTGACTTTCTTTCAGCCCTGCAGGGGCTCAGCTAGGCAAAGCACAGTGCTCCTGAACAGTTGAAATGATGCCAACCTCATCACCTCTCCAGTACAAAAAGTGAGCCAGGGCCAGGTTTGGTGGTCCACGGCTGCAATTTCAGCACTTTGGGAGGCTGAGGTGGGCTGATCGCTTGAGACCAGTGTTCGAGACCATCCTGGGCAACAGAGTGATACTCCCTGTTCCTATTTAAAATAATAATAATAATAAAAGTGAGCCAAAAAACTCCACATTGGAATTTTCTAGCACCCTATCTGAAATTTGGTTAGGATTTTCTCTGGATTCAGCAGATGGCCAGCTATTCTCACTCAGGCCTTTATCTCCAGACTGGTTTCTGAATTAGGGGTAACACAGAAATTGAGAATTTTTAACATTTTTAATGAAAAGAAACAGAATTCACTTTTTGTAGCCAATGCAGATGTTGCCTCATTATTTAGGCCTTTTCTGGTACAGGATTGTGGTATGGAAGCTGCCTGGGACATCGCCTACTCCAGCTGTTGCCCATGCCCGTCAAGTCACAAAAAGGACAGAACGCTGCAGGCCTTGACCCCAGGGCCGTGTGGGGTGAGTACACCAGGTGACCTTGGCCACACCCTTCTCCTCGCTGAGCTGGTGGCCTCATTCAGACCTGGGGCATGTGATCAGGCCAGGCCCCTGCTCAAACCTATGCACAGGTCTCACAGCACCTGGCTCAACTCCAAAGACCTCCACAAAGGACAGCCAGGCCACGGAGCCAGTCCTTCCTTCCAGGCTGGGTTTCTGCTGCTACTGCTACTCCGGTCCCACCGGCTGCTCCAGCGTGCCCCTCCCGGATGGCATCTGCCTTGTTTGTGGCTTAACACCAGAGCCTGGCCCAGAGCAGCTGCTCAGCAGACACTTGGGGAATGCACAAGTGACTGAGTGAACCACTGCAGGATGGAAGGGCTGCCCCTCAACATTCTGCTGTTCGGGGGTGCTAAGCTTGGCTGGAGTCCTGGTGAGTCTGTTACAGCTGACAGTGACTCAGCTTTCTCCAGGCTCTATTTTCCCTGCATTCTAATCCTGGGCCATTAAACAATGTTTTGGTGTTGGTCTTAGGGTAGGGTGTTTTCAGCCCACCCAACCTGAAGGATGCAGTCAATTCCCGGGAGATTGATTCAATGGAAAGCAGCAAACATTTCTAAGAGAGGCCCATCCCAGAGGGCTGCACTCCTACCTGGGTGCTCGAGGATGCCCTCCTTCCAGCAGCCTGGGTTCACTCTGTCCTCATCTCAGGCTCCTGCACCACCTCCTGTTCTACTCCCAACCCAGGGCGCGCCCCCCTCTACTGCTCCCAAAGGAATCTCATGGCCCCCAAGGCTGTCAATGCTGTTTATAGACCATCAGGTCACCGTAATACTGCAGATACCAGCTGCACCACGTCCACCTTTTCCTGGACTGCCAGACTTCTGCCCTGGCTGCCTCCCAGGTGTCCCCCCTTCGATGCCTAAAGGACCTCTCAAATTGCAGGAGGCCCAAGGAGGACTCTTATCAGTGCTCCAGCTGAACTCTGCCCACCAGCAGCCTTCCCAGTGCAGGGCTCTGGCCAAACCTCAGAGGCACTTTGACGCCCTGACCCTATGCACCAGACATCCGCGTGTCCTGTGGTCACTACCCTAACTCAAAAGCATCTTCCACATCTGAGCCTCTCCCCACCGCCATTGCTGCTGCTATGTCCTGCCTGGGGTCCTGGGGTCCCCTTGGGACCCCAACCCCCACCAGCAAAGCCCTCTATCCTTCCTGTCCCTTCTCCAGGTGGAGTTTCGGAGCTCTCTCTGGCTGCCGAGTCAGACTCTTGGTTCCCCATCTGGCTCCAAACCTTCCAGTAGACGATGGAACTGGCCCGCGTCCTGACTGTGTGGAAATTCATTGAACTGTACCCCCAAAAGCCCATTTCACTGTAGGAGAATTTAAAAAGAAAGGAAAAGAAAGCATTCTTCAGGGAGAGATGCCCCTAGGACGGTCAGGTTGGGCTGGGGGATTCCCCATCTCATCCGGGTGAGGCGACGTGGCTCCACACTGTGTGTCCCCACCTCCTTGTGTCCCCATCACGGCTGATGGCCCTGAGAGGCCACAGTCCTTTACACCTCACAGTCCCCCAGCGCTGTCTGACACTGCTCCAGCCCCTCCTCCTCTTCCATCCCTGACACCCGACGGCCTTTCCTCTGGGTCTAGGTACTCTCTTCTGGCCCTCAGCCTTCCATTCCATCTGCCGGCTAACAGCCTCTCGGCTCCGGCTCCAGACTTAGGCGTCTAAGCTGGGTCTCAAACTTAGCAGGCCCAACCCCCTGGCCCCAGCCCCGTGGCTCCCTTCAAACGCCATCCAGAACCTGCCCTTCGTCCCCACCCCTCCATGCCCTTAGCATGGCAGCCCAAAAACCAGAGCGTGTCTTGGTCTCCCCGGCTACAAGCCCTCCACTGGCTGTGGCCCTCAGAGCCTGCCCCGGTCTCTCTCACTCTGCCCTCTTTTACCCCTCAGCCTCCAGCACATCCCACCTGGGGGCCTTTGCTCTGGCCACACCCCACAGCGGGAAGGCTCCCCTCACTCTTATCTCCCCCAGCAGCACGGTGCCCACTTCTGCTTCTTCCTTCAAGTGCCCCCTCCATCCGCCTTTCACTGGAAGGTATCTCCCTGGGGCAGGGGTCTGTCTGTCTGGCTCACTGCACCCAGCAGGGGCTGAGTGGACGGGGCTGAATGCCTGGGGCCTACACGGCCTGGCATCAGTCTCCTGTGCTGGCTTTGGCCATCACCGTGGCTCTTTGCCCACTTTGCGATGCCCAGCTGGCTGGAGCTGTTTCCGAACGCCCCATGCAGGGGCTCCCCGGAGCCGTGACCCCTGCCCTTTCTGCTGCCTGGCTGGCCTTTCTCCTTCCTCTGAACTTAGCTCAAGTACGCATCCTTAGAGAGGCTGTCCCTGGCAGTTTGTTACCAGCTGCCCAGAGGAGACACGCTGGGTGCTGTGGGCTTGGCCCGGGCTCCTGACCTGTGTGGATGAGCAGTTCTGAGCCTTACACAGGGCCGGTGACTCCACAGACTGACAAGGCCCATCCTTGGCCACACTGAGCCAAAGCAGAAGGGGTGCAGGTATGGAGTGCCATGTGCGATGCCACTGCCAGCCAGCTGGAGTGGAGGTGCCCACCATGTGCATGGGGACATGGGGAGACATGCCCCTGCTTAGCCTTCAAGTGCTGGAGTTGCAGTGCAGGGCTGGGGAGGAGGATGAGGGTGAAGAAGGGCCGCAGAAGCAGGGAGACAAGCGAAGGATCGAGAAGAGTAGAAAAAGGAAAGGAAAAGAGAACAATCAAAGGCTCCTGAGCCGCAGTGACAACGGCAACGACAGAAGCTGTGCCTGATACCTTCTCACTCTTCTTTCTAATTCCTCAAGCAGAAACAAGCCCTATCCTGCTGCCTCTGTGCTGGGCACCAGCTGGCCTAGGGGGCTCCAAGCTCTCTGCTCAGTCTCAGTCACTACGGTTCACAGAGCTCCGATGCTTCTGGTCGATTTCCTCCCTGCCTATCCATTGCTCAGCACCAACCACCGGTCCAGAACCTTCCACTGGAGGCAGGAACCTGTCAGCTCCCCAGGCATCTGAGCTTTGCATTTAGAGCAGATTCTGAACACAGCAGCCAGGGAGACCCATGGGGAACTTCTCGCCAAGAACTTTAGGGTTTCCAGGCCCAAAACAACCCCGCTTTCAAAGCGACAAAGGTGTCTCAAGAGCCTGTGGCAATATGAACCATCAGTCAACTCAGGCAATGAGAAGCCAAGCTCAGATAGCCTGAACACGGAGGAGAAGATGACTTCGGTCTCACTTCCCTGTGTGGGGGAAGAGCAAGGGGAAGGCCCTTTTCTACCCCATGGGGATGTCACATGCTTGAATTAGGAAACATGAAAATGCAAACTCCACAGCTGGCTCTTTCCCCAAGGAATCGAACCAAAGAACGGAAATGACAGACATGGTTCTGTGTGTGTTGGCAAGCCAGAACTGCTTGCAGCTGGCAAGTTTCATGAAAATTGCCTCCCACCTTGTGTGCACACTCATGCCCAGGACCGTGTGAGCCTAGGCCTGTGCTCCTGACATCAGCACTGAGCAGCTAAACTGACCTGGGCGCGGCGAGTCCCAGGCCTGTTGGGTGCTCGAACTAAAGAGGACCCAGGAGGAAGGCCCAGCTGAGCCCTTGCCTCTGTACTGGCTGAATCCAGGTGTGGGACCTCCAATTAAACTTGGGAGGTCTCTGGCCCTGGCTCCCAGCTTGGGAGTCCACACTCGGAGTGCCTGATGGGGAGGGCCTTGGACCAGGGGTTCCGGGCTGCCCTAGGCTGCGTTCTGGTGTCTACTTTAGGAATTGCCTGGAAGGGCATTCCCCTGTGGTAGGGCCCAGGTTTCCAGGAAAGCCTAGGGCAGGGCAGGGCTCTTGGGGGAGGGCTACTACTGCTTCCAGCATGGAGGCAGGGTGCAGACTGTCAAAGATCTGAGAAAAAAATGCCAATACACTGTTCCCAGAAACCAGGTAGGGAGGCTTGGCTCAAAGCACATGATCTTTCTGAGAATGCAAACTCCAGAAAACAAGACTCCTTCCACCATGGGGCTGTGAGTGTGGTGAGCATGTCGCCCTGGGCCCTGGAAAGGAGTGTCCAGGGAAAGCCTGGGACTCATGTGGCCCGGTTCGGCCCCTTTGACCACACGGTTTTCATGTTGCCAAAGCCAATAAAACCAAGCAACTGCTGTGATCTGTTTCCAGCTAATGATTAACCAGAACTAAATGGCCCTGAGGGACCCCCAGTGGCCACATGGGACCAGACTCATGGCCTGCTGCCCAACCCCTGCCCTTTGCTGGGCCAGGTCAGGTGGCATCTCAGGAACGACTCCAATAGTAAGCATCTCACACAGGCCTGGTGTTGGCGCTGCCGGAAGGATAGACTTTGGATGAGTGGCTGGGGTGTGTCTGTGTGTCCTAGTGGAAAACAGACATAAAAGTCCTCTCGAGTGGCTTTGGGGGGGCTTTCCAAATGATCGCGCACCCTCCTGTCCCTCCTAGGGGCAGACCCGTAGCCCCCTGGGCCTGCTACCCTTGGTAGACCTGAGCAACTGAACCAGCTATCCCTGGCAGCTCTCCAGAATATGGACATCCAATAGGGATAGTGATTCTGTGGCCTCGGTGTGTGGGTGTGTAGTTGAGGCATGGTGCGGGGTAGTCACCAGACTGGGCAAGGGAGGGGCAGTGGAGGCTGCCTGGAGCTGGGGATCAGAAGTTGTGGCCGGCACAGTCTGACAATGCTACAGAGGAGGGACGGGGCCTATGTTGGGACTCCTGAGTCCAGAAGCAGCAAAGGCATGGGAGGTTAGACAGGGTGGGGAGGGCTCAAGTGTGTGAGCACTGAGCCCCAGCGATCCCGAATCTCTAGACCCCTCCTAGTCACCCCCTTGCTACTTCCTGCATTGGCCCCAGGGGCACAGGTGAGGGGATGTCATGGTACCAACCCCTGGCCCTTCTCCCTGGAGGGCCTGAGGTCCTCATTGGTAAAGGCTTGGGACAAAGGCAGCTCCAGTGCCCAGAAAAGCCCCAGACTCCTGGTGGGCTGAAAGGCAGGCTGGCTTGGAGCAGGCAAAGAGGATGGGAAACTGAGTTTGCCTTAGGAAACCATGTGACTTGACGCCCCTGCAGGCCTAGTCGGGGCAGCCCTCTTGTCTAGGGGAGCTCTGTTGCAGATTTCAGAGCATCTCTCATCCACCAGAAAGTTCCAAGTAGAGGGTGGGCACTGGTGCTAGTCCCCACTCTGCCAGGCCTGGCTGCTTATGGGACCCAGGGCAGGTCCTGGCCCTTGGGGACAACCTCCTTCCCCTGATCTCTAGGATGAGGGTGCTGGGCTTGGTGATTGCTTAGGGTCCTTGAAGCGTGGAGTGGGGGTTGGGTTCTGAGTTCTAAACCAATCTGCTGCACTGTGATGATGGCAGGAGGTGGTTCTGGCAGGTGGCTTCCAGAAGTGGGCACGTCCTTGGTGTTGCCAGGTCCCCAGCCAGCATCTTCCTCCACGGCAGAGTCCTTTCTGGGATGCTGATGTTCAGCTGGGATGGGCCTCTTCAGAGGGCCCTGCCACCCACCTTCTGCTGGAGCACATAGTGTGCAAGGGACAGCTGCTCTCCTTCTGGCTATCCGCCACTTAGGGCCCCCATGGAATAGCTCGTGAACAGCAGGAGGGGTGGCGTCTCTCCCACTCTACTTACCCGGCACTGCCAGGCTCCGGAGGTGGGGAGGAGGGGGACAGATGGCCACGGAATGAAGGCAGGAAGGAAGTGCTAGGAGCCAAGGAAGAGAGGAGCAAGAGCCGCCCCCAGGGAGGAAGTGGGAGGAATCCAGAGGGAGAAGAGACAGCAGGCCCCACTGAGGCTGGGCTGGACCTGGAGAGGGACAAGGAGCTGGTCCTGGGGTGGGATGAGGCCAGAGCTGTGGAGAAGGCTCGAGGAAGCGTGGAGCGGGGCCGTGGTGGCTGCCTTCCCCTTAACTCAACAAATGGGCAGATGGACAGACAGACAGGAAGCACAGAGAGAGATGGCAAAGAGACATACGGAGGAAGTCAAGAGGGAGGGAGGCTGAGGCACAGCCATGCCCCTTGTTGCCCCTCAGCTCCCAGGAAGGAAGGTGCTGGGAGGCCACGAACCATTTTTGGCCTTAACTGACTTGGCAGAGCCTCCTGTCGGCCTCTCTGGGTGGAGTGACGGCGAGGCCCCTCTGGGCCCACGTCTAGGGCACTGGAGGCGCCAGCTGTTTTCAGCCCAACCGCCACAGTGTTGGTCAATATTTGTGACCAGGGTGGTGGCACCATGATGAGTGTGCAGCAAGCTGGAGGTGTGCATGGCCTGTGGTTTGCAGAAGGAGTGTGTGACTGGTGTGTGTGTGGGTGCGCGCGCGCGTGTGTGAGCAGCACAGTGCTCTGTTCCCAAGGGGGACAGGATGGCCCTCCTCCTTCCTAAAGGACAGAGTGGCCCAAAACGACAGCTTATTCAAGAGGAGGGGTGACCCCCACCAGGGACCTCTCCACCAGTTCCTAAAAAAAAAAAAAAAAAAAGAAAGAAAGAAATCAAGCCGGAGAGTCCTGTGATGGAAAAAGGCGTGGTTAAGGACTCCCATCTGCAGGGGAGTGGCGTGTTCATGTTGGCAGAGGGGAGCGCTTCGGGGGCTTGCTAGAAGGAAAGGAAAGAGGTAGCACAGAACCATCCTGACAAGGGCTCTGGGCCCACGCGTGAAGGTTTACTATTTGGTGTATAAACTGTCTTGAGTTTGTTGGAAAAAGCAGGCTGCCTGGCTGGACCCACTGGGTTCCCTGCATTCTCTCCCATCAGGGCGGTGGGGTCAGCGATAGAGTGGCTTTCCCTTTGTCTTTGTAAAAAGATGTGAGCAATTATGGAAGTTTCTACCTCCTTAGGATAGCCCCTGGGTTCTGTTTAAACTGTGACCAACGTGGTGGGAACTTTTTGTGGCAACGTCTTGAAGAAAAGTGGTTTCTCTCAGCTTCTCGGAGGAAGGAGGGGAGAGAGTGTGGGTTAAGGATCGGGTTAAGGCCTGATCCTGAGGCTCGTTTGGAAAGAGTGAAGGCGCTTCAGGAACACCTGGCCACATGCCCGGCCTCTGAGCGCCAGTTCTAGGGACACCTCTAACACCCAGTGGCTTGGGGCAAGGCCTGCAGGGCAGGCGCCACCTGTGCAGTAGTGATTGGCCAGCACTGAGCCCACCTGGGGACAGGCGACAGCAGCATCCTTAGGAAACCACTTTAAGGAGGACGCTGGAAGCGCCGCTCCAGTTCCTGGGTACGCAGGCTGCATTCTTCTGTGGCAAACAGTGTGGGAAAGGCACCCACCACCCCTCCAGCCCCGGAAAGGTGGCCTTGAGCCCGCGTGCTGCCCTGACGCTGCACCACTAAACACTGAGCAAGGCCCCAGCCTAACACCAGACACCCCCAGAAGTGGCCCAAGTTCATGAAGAACCATCGGCAAAGGCAGACAAGTTCAAGAAAAGAGAACCAATGGCACAAGGAGCACTAAACATAAACCCAAAAACCAAACAAAGCAAAGAACGGGAGGTCCGGAAGTGCCATGGGTTGAGTACGTTTCATAAAAGAATATGGCTTTCGAGAGACACCGTCTGGGTGGGAAGGACTGGACAGGGCGGTAAAGAAAGAACAGAAAAGCCACGGTGAGCGGAATGCAAGACTGGAAAAGAGAGAAGGCCGAGCTGGGGAGGCTTATTCTTCCCCAGAGATGCCATTTATGAGAGAAAAGGGAAGTCAAGACTCACTCCCAGCAGCACTGGTGGGATTGGCAGCAGAGAGAATTGCGTGAGTAGGGGTAGAAAGATTGGTTACGTCATGAAGCTGGCTGAGGACCGAAGACCGCCGGCGCACAGCACCCTGAACTGAACCGCTTCTCTTGAAGGTACTCACTACCTCATCTGTGGGAGAGAAAATGAGATAAAGTTTGGCTTGCACTGTTGTCCAGGCTATCGCGGAGGGGAGGGCTGGGCGAGGATAGGGGCCACCACTGGGCACATAGGGTGACAGCAAAGCCTCACCAGGTCACCCTGCTCACTGGGAGCTGGCAATGTTTAGACAGGGCCCTGACTGAGGCCAGCCTCTGTGCCACCCACCAAGAGAGGGTTTGCTGAGCAGATGCTTAGTGGTCATGAGATTGGGAAGGAAGGGGGTCACAAGTCAGGGCACACTGCAAACATGTCAGAAATGCCCCTTGCAAGCCACTTGTCAGGAAGTACTTCATAGTTCTCAACCTTTTTTTTCCTCCCCAACACACCTGAGGGACATGACAGGCTCCTATTAGAACCCGCCCTGCTTCCTCTAACCCGGAGGACTTGCGCCCCATGCTCTGTCCCCCTGCCCATCTCCGCCAGCTTCTGTGGCTCATCCGAGTGACTGGGCGGGGGGCGCCCCCCGCTCGAAACCTCAGCAGAAGAATGGACCTAGCGGAGGAGGGGATTCTCCCACCGACTGGCAGCCATGGCTTCGCTTTGTCCCCACTCTTACAGCTTCCTACAACTTGAAGGGGAAGCGAGGCTGGGGAAACTGAGGCCTGCAGGAGGGCCTTAACCCAGTGTCTTTGGATTTCCTGACCTGCCCTTGGCTGGCATGGGGACTCATGTCCACTTGCTGGAGATGATGTGAAGAGCAAAGCCAGTGTGCGTTATCTGGAGCCCAAAGCTACCTGCTCCAGCCCGAGCCCTGCAGTGCTATGTGGTGGCTACCAGGTTCATCTGGGTGTCTTGACACGGGCCAGGGCTTCGTGGAAAAGGCAGCTTGAGTGTTCAGACTCCCCCTGCACCAGCCAAAATGAGGATGTACGCCAGTTCAACCCTTGACACGCTGTGGAAAGGACTCCTTTTTCTCAGCCTGCCCAGTCCCCTTCTGCCCAGCACATCCCACTCACTCGCTTGTCACAAGGGGAACCTCGTGGCACTGGCTGCGACCGTGAGGAAGCATATTGAGTATATCAGCACACGGAAGGAGGATGGTTGACGTGATGGCGTCATGGTGGCTTGCAGGGGGATCTCCTGTCTAGATTCAGGAGAGGACTCTTGCTGTGGCAAAAGTGATGAGGGATAGGAAAGATGCCTTTCCTGCCTCGGATTTGCATTGGTCTGGCCTGGCTACAGACGGTGTCCCAGTGGGAGAGCCACATCAGTGACAATACCACAGTCGCCACCACCCCATACCTGGAAGCCCAAGAGCTGAGCCAGGAGCAAGGCCCAGTCGCTAATGAAGCTTCTTTTTGGGTTATTATGGGATGCAAAAAAGACAGACCGAGTCATGAGCGCTTCAAAAAGCTACATGTTCTGGGTTTGAAGGACTCTTTTATTCTGGAATGACACCCTGTCCATCTGGTGCTTTGATATGTTAGCATGGAACCATGGTGCGAGCAGATTACAAAATCCCTTCACTTAGCAACAGAAAAGCGTGTGGGCCTCCAAAATCTGGGGAGCGATTTTTGTGGTTCCCAAACACAGAAACCTGGGGCCAGCTGCCTAGGAAATGTTTTTCTTGGCTTGGGGCATACGCACAACCTGACGGGCTTCTCCCAAGCTTTACCTCCATTTTTCAAGCAGGTATTTCGAATCAAAGAGAGCAGATGCTCTTACATAGCTGGCAAAAGAACCGACTGGTTCAGCATTCCTGAGAAACATGGTGAGTTGGATGATGTGACAAAATCAAAGCGAAAAACCATGGGGGTCAGGAACCCATGGAAGAGTCAGATGGCTGTGCTGAGGGGAAGGAGTGCACCCTGTTCCTCGTAGGTAAAGCAGGGGACTCACCAGCCCGTGTCTCTGTGAGCACCGACAATTGAAACAGCTGGAACTCTAAGACTCAACCGATGGGACCCGCTTCTACTAGCCAGGCTGCAGTGGCCCCCACATACAGAGGACAGGAGACACACAGGTGGTCAGGGTACCACTGACACCACTGATGCTTCAGGTCAGGGCAGGGCTGTTGTCTCAGCTGCTGGAAAAGCTAACGTTGCCTTTGGCTGCAGCGGCAGGAGTGAAGTGGGCCGCCGAGGGGCAAGGTCCTGCTGTCCTCACCCCCAACTCCAGGCTTGGGCAGCTCTGGGCTCTGGGCTCTGTAGCACAACAGCCCATGTGGGGGCAGCTGGAGGCTCATAGGCATGGTCTCGTAGAAGGCACAGTTGGGCCTCTAGGAGGGCACTGGGGCAGATGGAGTGCTGCTTCTAACATTGATGTGTTTAAGATTTAGCACAGAAATACATTGCAGGGATCGAGAAGGACTATCTGTGCTGCACCATGGCCTGTCCAGGCATTGTGCTTGAGGCATTAGCCCCTGCAACGGGAGGAGAGACACAGGACATCTGGCGACAAAGCCTGCTCTCCTTCATCACCAGGGCTCTCTGTGTTCTGACCAGGCCAGGCCATAGGTAACAGTGTTCGGAGTCCAGACCTAAGACATCTTCCAGGCTACGCTGTGTTGGGTGCCTAGGATGCCAGCCTCATCTCCCAGTTCTCAGTTGGAGAGGCCCCTTGGACTCCTGGGGGGCTCTTTAAATGTAGAGTTCTTTGGTGCCCCTTGACCAACTTTGCATGATTGTGGCTTCGGGGACTCTGTAGCTTGGAAAGTTTTGCAAGGAGCCCGTGTGAGTGAGAGGAGTCGGAGAGGGTTTGTAAGCATGAGGGCCTCAGGGGATGCAGCGGGAGTTGGGGAGGTGCCAGTGGCACAGGCGGGCAGAGGGCATGATTGGAAAGGCAGCCAGGGGTGCAGGGGTGCAGGAAGGTTGGGGTGACACCGAGAGGCAGGGGCTTGAAGGTCATGGTCAGGAGCGTGGACTTCATCCTTAGGACAATGGAGAGAGGCTCCACCAGTCCCACTGCAGAGGGCGGCGTTGGAGGGGCTGAACTGAGCCAAGGCAAGCAAAGGAGGCTGAGGCCCGGGGAGTGGGGCTGCCCTGAGGCTGGGTCCCTTGAGACTAGGCCCTTGAGACCACTGGGAGGGAATACAGGACCCAGGGCACCGAGAACAGCTTTGTGCAAGTTGCATGGATGATTCCTTGGGACAAGCCCTTGGTGATGTGTGACAGACCCTGGGAAGGGGTGTGGCCTCAGTCCCTGCCTATTTCAGCTTGAGCTGGGGCTGGTGGCTTAGGCGGGCCCTGGCTCTGCAGCCAAGTGTGCAGTGGTGTCCTTACTCTGGCAGGACCTCAGGGAGGAGAATCAGTCGCTCCATGTCAGGGGCTTTGCAACTGGGGATCCTGGACAGGGCCTGGAGGGGCAGGGAGTGATGGCTGTGACCGAGAGACGGTGGCCCAGGCCTTGCAGAAGGAGGTGGAGTGTGAAGCATGCTGGGTGGCCCTCTGGAGGCTGCTGGGGGAGGGGCAGGCCATGAAGGAGAGGCTGCAGGGGCTGCAGTGGGAGAGGGGCCAGGGCGCAGGTGGGGTCCCCATGGGCTCTTTCTTCCTCCCGGGCCAGGATTTTCAGCACTCAAGGGCCACAGCAGGGTGGGGCGAGGGCTGAGCAGGAGGTGGGGGTGCCAGGCGGGTGAGGACAGCAAGTCTCCAGGCAGTGCCCACAGCAGGCAGGAACGATGCAGGGATAGCCCGACCCCAGGAGCCGGAAGGGAGCCTTGTAGACCTAGGCGAGCGCCGTTTCTGGGGAGTGGTGGGCAGAGGCCAGGCTGTAGTGGGATCACAAGAGAGTTCCAGGGAGGGGTGTGGAGACACAGCGAGTCTGGAGCATTCTGGCAAAAATGTTGGCCGGGAGGAGTGGGATGGGAACAAGGGAGCAGGGTAGCTCTGGCAAGCGCCTGATACTGGTGGCATGGTGGCTATCTGACTTCAGAGAGAACCAGCTAACCCCCTGGTCTTGGCCAGCCCTAACCCTTGGTGATTTGGATGAGCAGAAAGGACCAAACTCGGTGGCCAGAGTCCACTTCCCAAATGAAGTCTCCCCATCGCATTTACAGTGTCATCCAGTGAACCTTGAGCTCACTGGTGGCTGTTTGTTTGAAATGGGCCTGTCTTCCCGAGAATGTCACTTGCCTATGACCTGGGGCTGTTCCCGCCAAGTAAAGGGAGCCCCAGCAGTGATGAGGACAGTGCTGGCCTGTGCCTCTGAGAGAGCCATTGTCACCCACACAAACCTTTACTATGGGGGATGCCTGGGCTCTGAAGAGGTGTCAGGGAGAGGTAACCTCAGTGCCACAGCCATCAGCGGACACACCCCAGAATGGCAAAGGGGACCACTGGCAGCTATTTTTGTGACCTTGGCAGCAAGACCAGAGGGTTTCCCTGTGGGTGTTGGGTGCAGACGGCCAGCTCTGGGCTGCTGATGGCCAGCTTGCCTCTACCTCTCGGGGGGAAGTGCCAGGGTGAGAGCGAGGCGGGGCTTACCTGTGTCTGAATCCGGTTCAGGCCCCGGAACCAGAGGATCTGGCCCCTGCGGAGCTCCCGCTCGGCTGTGTCGATCTCTTCTCGCCTTCGGCCAGCTCCTCGTCGGTCATCTCGTCCTTCCCGGCCCATGCCCAGCTTCCTTCAGGCACTTGAGCTGACTGGTGGGATGGTGGCAATGACCTGGGAGAGCGACACGGAAGTGGCCGTGAGAGCCGGGCTGAGCAACTCTGCCTGGCGTAAGGTCCCCCTCCAGAGGGAGACGCCGGCCTCCTTCCTCCAAAGGATGTCATTTTTTTTGTGTGTGACTAAGCAAAGGGAGTAAAGCTAGAGCAGCCCCCCGGGAACTGGCAGCCCCTGGAGAACCGGTGTAGTGTTCCCCCCGGGGGGCTGAGATGCATTATTCAGGAGTACGTGGAACTCTGGGCCTGCCCCTCCTCCATGGAGTTCCATATAGCCAAAGGGTCCGGGGAGTGACCGGAGTGGAGCGCTGTGCAGCAAGGCCTCCTGGGAGGGATCGCTAAGCCCCTGGAACATCCTGCCTGACAGCAGCATGGCTCACTGGGGCTGGGGGCTGGGTACTGTGCCCCATAGTCTACACTAACAGCTGGACCTCCAGAGGGCTGGAGACGGAGGTTAGCCATGTGACCACGGCATGGCTCTGCGAACCACCCCAAGAAAAGCTCTGGACACTGGGGCCCGGGTGAGCTGCCTTGGTTGACAATACTCCCTGCATGTCGCTCCACACTGTTGCTGGGAGACACAGGTGCTGTTTGCGCAACTCCTCTGGGAGAGGACAGCTGGAGCTCTGGCCTAGTCTCTCCTAGAGAGGGCATCTCCTGGGGGAAGACCAGCCTAGAGAAGACCTATGCATTGGGGGCTAGGGAGGGTGGGACGTGACAAGGAGGGTGACAGCTGGAAAGGGTGACCGGATAAGGAGCCTGGCAGGAGTGAAGAGAGGGCATGGCTTTGTGTATTGCAGGCCACTGGGAAGTGGGGGGAACAGTATAGAAGGACGCAGGGAAGCCACAGAAAGGGATGATGGGCATGGAGTTCTAGAACAAGATGTCTCGTCTGTCTTGTGTGTCTATGCCAGTGTCTTTGTCAAATTGTGGCCAGGAGGGGACTTGAGGACTGGTTCACAGAGATTCCCTTCTATTCATTTTTCACTTAAACATATTTTATCTTTGTAACTGAACAAGGTTAAAAATGAAAAGGACAACCCAGTAGCCCTGAGAGGCCAAGCTACAGGCTGGTACCACGTTCCTGGCGGGGGGACCAGAAGACCAGTGGCCTGGGAGCTTGAAGAGCAAGAAGAGGGCCTGGCATCCCTCTGGGCTGTGGTTAGAGTCCAGGTTTTGGGAAGTGAAGGGACTCCATGGAGCAACCAGGTTAAAGCGTGATTGGGAGGTGGGGTGCAGTAGCAGAGGGAAAGAAGAATTCTGAGAATTCTGAACATGAAACAGAGGAACGGGAACTGGGTGGGCTGTCCCCAAGGACACTAATGCGGGGGCAGATCACTTGAGGTCAGGAGTTCAATACTAGCCGGCCAACATGGCAAAACACATCTCTACAAAAAATACAAAAATTAGCCTGGTGTGGTGACATGTGCCTGTGGTTCCAGCTGCTTGGGAGGCTGAGGTAGGAGGATCACTTGAGCCTGGGAGTTCAAGGCTACAGTGAGCTGTGATCATACACTGCACTCCACCCTGGGCAACAGAACAAGACCCTATCCAAAAAAAAAAAAAAAAAAAAAAAAGAAACAAAGCCAGAATGCTATGGACTGAACGGTGCTCTCCAGTTCATGTGTTGAAGTCCTAGTGCCCAGCGTGGGATTTGGAGTAAGGAAGTGATCAAGGTTAAATGAGGTCACCAAGGTGGGGCCCTGATCCTACTGGATTAATGCTCCTAGGAGAGGAGGACACTAGAGACCTTGCTCCCTCTGTCTACCATGTGAGCACAGAGTGAGGAGGCGGCTGTCTGCAAGCAAGGAAGAAGCCCTCACCAGGAACTGGCCCCGCTGGCTCCTTGGCCTCGGATGTCCAGCCTCTGGGACTTTGAGAAAGTAAGTGTCTGTTGTCTAAGCCTCCCAGTCTATGGTATTTTGCTGTGGCAGTCGGAGCGGATGAAGACAGAGATAAGCGAATCCTGAATACCCAGGCTGTTTCTTCCTGATCTAATTGTGGGGTCCTAGCACTTCCCGGTGTGCGACTTCAGCTGCAGCCCACAGAACTCGATGTGGGGCTTTCTGTCCTTTCCATCAGGTCAAAATATTTCTAATTTCTTGGGACTTTCCTTTCACCCATGGATATTGATCAGGGTGCCGTTTGATTGATTTAAATAAGTGGGGATTTCCCAAACTACCTACCCATTTTGAAGGGGCAATTTTTGGCTCTTATCATAGAAAGGGGAGCTGTGGGCAGTTTTCCTGGGCCCTGTCATATCCCAGCCATGTTCCTTTGCATTATTTTGCTGACACCTTCCCTTGTGGCCTGTCCCTGGGTGCTGATGTCTCACAGGCCAGAGCCAGCAGTGTGCTTCCTGGGGTGTGGGCCCCAAGACTCTGAAGCAGGGTTAGGGCAAGTGGGTCCGTCACAGAAGCTGTCTGCAGGGCAGTCTGGAATGAGGGGCAGGGCTGTCACTCACCTGTCCCCAGACCAGCTCCCAACACCAACAAACAGGCACCAGAGCCACTGTTCCGTGGATAGTGGGGGAGCAGCTGAAGGGCTTCCCGCCGAACTGGACAATGACAATTGCGAAGGGCAAGTGGGAGAGAGGCAGGTCCAGCTGCGGCTCCTGAGGCACCCTTGTTCTCCAGCCCCTTGAAGGCCCAGCCACCCTGGTCGGTTCGCCCAGGTGCACAGGCTGCTCCCTGCGAGAGGACCACAAGGCCGGGGGTGCCATGACAGAGCAGCACATGGCCTCCACCGCCCGGGGTGCCAGGCAACTACTGACTCCAGCCTCGGAATCGGGCCCAGCTCCACTGACCATGCTCCTTTTTAGCAGGACAGGCTGTGACACCCACCCTGTGGGCACGCTGGATGCGCCTCATTCTGGAGGACCCTAGAACCTGCTGGGGTCACCTTGCCTTGGCCTCCTGCCTCCTCAGGAGGCATCCAATTCCCAGGGGTGAGCTTTCCAAACGTAAACTGGCCCTGTCCTCTGTTGGACTGTCACAGTCCGGGCCACTATCCCCTTGTGCTCATTACCCAAGACCAGGTACCAGACAGCCAGGGAGCACCCCATGCCCTAGAACTGCTTCAATGATGCAACCTAGCCAGTCCTGAGCCTACCAGCCCTGCCTCACCTGCTCCTCCCGGAGGGAAGCACAGCAAAGGCTGTGGACTTACTATACCTCATTTGTTCTACAAATACACTATATTTTAGAACACTTAGCCCCTCCTAGACAGTGGGGCTGACCAGCCTGTCCACAGCACTGTGAGAAGCAGAGGTTAGTGTGTCAACATTGGGCACAGAGGGCATCTCCAAAAGAAACTTCTGGAGCTATGGCAGCTTCTGCCAAGGAATTAAGTGCTAGAAATGGGAACGGCAGACCTAGAGGGAGCCAGGGAGGACTCCTTTCAGCATCTGTGAGAAAACTTAGTTCTGATGAAGGCTCACGAAACCCTTCTGGAAACCAGTGCGCTAACCCAGGGCAAGGCCAGCAATGTTTGGAAGATGAAGGCCCGCTCCGACATGCAGAGAGGACAGGGGGCTACAAGAAAGCCAGGTGGGGTGGGGCTCCTTCTGGGAGTGGAGGTGGGGAGGCCAGTACTAGGGGTGGACATGAGGCCTTGAAGCCCACCACCTCCACCTTTTGCAGTGGCAGATGCCAAGAGTAGAGCCGCCCCTCCTACCTGAATCCCGAAAGTGCCCAAAACGATGGTGCAGAAGATGGGGTGCTGAAGATGCCGTCGAACACGTTCCTCTCGCCATGGATCTTGCGGGCATTGATCTCGTTGAAGAGCTGCATCATGACGAAGGTGTTGAAGATGATGGTGTAGTGCTCTGAGGGTGGCGAATGCAAGGGCGCGTTCCTCCCGCTGTCGATGTCAAAGAAGAGCTCCCCTGGAAAGCAACATTCCCCACTCAGACAGTCACCACTCAGAGGCATGACAGGATGGAGACTGTGGTGTGTAGCTCCCGAGATGGGTCCCTTGTCTCAGGGGACGGCCACTCCAGCTCACAGCCAAGGCCTAAGGCAGCCACACCTACCCCAGGCTCAACCAACCAAAGTCCTGAGACACACTGGGCAGGGGCCAGACCCTGAGCCTGAGGGCAGGAAGGAAGAGGTTAAGAAGGGATTCTTAATGCTGGCTATCCTCAGATGCCCTCCTTCTCTTCCTGTCTCTTGCAAGCCCCCCTCCCTCACAGCTTCCAGCGCGACACCCCAGTCACTCCGCAGGAGCAATCTTCACAGGGCAAATGTGGGCTGTTCTGCTCCTAGGGTTACCATGGCCACTCTGGGGCTGGGTAGAGGCTGCCTACTCTACACAGCTGTCGGCAGGATGTCAAGACATGAACTGTTTCTCAGCTGCTCAGGGGCCTGGGAGGAGAGGCTGAGAAAGAGCTATAGGCTACCAGCAGGCCTGGCTGCAGGGTTGCTAGCCTGGCCCATCTGCTCCTTCCCCTGTGTGCCGTCCAGTCAAGAACTGCAGCGTCTCACCCCGTACTGGGCCCGGAGACACAAGTGGAGGCACAGACAGAAATCTGAGCCCGAGGTGGTGGCGACAGTGTCCCGAAGGCCTCCCGTGTGCCCCTGGCCAGCCTACCGACAAACAGTAGGGTGAAGATGATGGCGAGCTGGTACACGGCATGGCCCAGAATGTTCTTCATCATGGTGCGGGAGATGAGGGGCTGTCACGGCCGTACGGCTTCCGCAGCAGCAGCGACTCGTGGGTGGTCTGTCGCCAGGGCCAGAGAGGCAAACGTGTCCATGATCAAGTTCACCCATAACATCTGCACGGCTTGAGAGGAGAGTCCTACGGAGAGGAGGCAGTCACCTTTCCATGGGCCGCCTGCCCGGGAAGGTTGGGGGTGGAAACCCAGTAGCTCCTGGGGGCTCCTCATGGGGTCCACATCACCAGGATTTCATGCCCATGAAAACAGACATCTCCATCCCTACATTGCCTTTACGCTAGCAGGGCGTTTCTTGGGCTGTCATGTGCCCGCCTCCCCTTCTCTCCTGGCAGCAGGTGTGCTCCAAATCCCTCGCAGGAGGTGAAAAACCCAGACCACAAAACAGCCGACGATGGGGTCTGCCACTGGGGGAACAGAGTGAGGGTGCTCTCCTTGTCTCCTGCACCTCAGGGGCAGGAGGAGGCAGAAACTCTGAACTGGACCTTCCTTCTCAGCTCCTCTGAGTTGTTGGTAAAAATCAGCCTCACAGAAGCCAGACACACAAGGCCACGTACTGTCTGATTCCATTCATAGGAAACTTCAGAACTGACAAATCCATAGAGAGAGAAAGCAGATGAGTGGGTGCCAGGGGCTGGGGTTCGGGGAGTAGAGTGACTGCTCACGGGGTTTGGTGTCCTTTGGGGTGGTGATGAGAGTGTTCTGGGAATAGTGGCAATGCTTGCTCGACACTGAGGAGGAATATAAACCTCTGAGTTAGCTACTTTCATAAGGTTCAAATGGTTCTGGTGAAGTTTGTTAGGTGATTTTTATCTCAATTAAAAAATTTGTTTTGAAAAGACCAAGTTGATCAGCAGGCAATTTAAATCCCTGTCAGCAACAAATAGGTATTTATTTGCCCCCCCTTTTCTAAGGGGGGGCGAAGAAAATCTGGGACACTCACCAATGGGGAAAATGGGATATGAGAAAGGGTTCCCATGGGATGCACAGCCCACGCAGAAACTCATACACAGATGCTCCTGGCAGCACCATTCCAGGAGCCAAAAAGTGGGAACAAGCTATGTGTCCATCAGGACAGCCATACATAACGTGGCAATCTGTGCCATGGAGTGTTATGAAGCCATGAAAAGGCAGAAAGTTCTGCCCTCTGTGTGTGTGAGCCTGAAACGCGGTGCTAAGCGAGATGCCAGACACAAGAGGCCACATATGATTTGATCCCACAGGAATTAAATATTCGGAACAGGCAAATCCATAGACCCAGGAAGCCCGCGAGTGGTTGCTGGGGGCTGGGATGTTTGGGGGAGAAATGGGGAGATGACTGCTCAAGAGCACAGGGTTTCTTTTTAAGATGATGAGAATCTTCTGGAACTAGATAGAGCCGATGGTTGCACAGCATGGTGAATGTTCTCAAAATTTGAGTGCTGAATTGTATACTTGAAAATGGTGGAATTTTTGGCATGTGAATTTGATGTCAACTAAAATAATCTGCAGCAAAGAAAACAAAACCCTCACTCTCACAATCTGGCCCTCAGGCCTCAGCCCAGGTGTCCTACAGCAGGGGCACGGCAGCCCCCAGTACCCACCTGAGTAATGCAGGCGCCTGTGAAGGCCACGATCACGGCCACCACATTGACCGTCAGTTGAAACTGCAGGAACTTGGAGATGCTGTCATAGACGTTACGGCCCCACATGACAGCCTTGACGATGCTGGTGAAGTTGTCATCTGTCAGGATGATGTCGGAGGCCTCCTTGGCCACGTCGGTCCCTGCGATGCCCTGGGGGGTGACACACACTCACACACACAGAGTGTTTGTGGGGGCCCCTTCCCCAGCCCCCCTGATCACCTGGCCTACCTGGGCTGACTCCCTGCCCTCCCCTTCTGAATAACATCCCACCCCGCCTCCCAAAGCCAAGAACAGCATTGTTGTTGTGGTGTTGTTGTTTTTATGCAACACATTCTAGTACTATGAACACTAATTGTCACATGTCACAGTGAGGGGGGCTTTGCTCATAAACACATAAAGCCCAGCTGCCACCACGTGGCCACCAAGCAGTGTGGTCTGTTCTTAGCACTCCAGAGACGCTTGCTGGCTAAGGAGCCATGGGAAATCCTGCATGCGGACACCCTGGGTGGGTGGGTCTTTGCCCATTGCAGGCGCAGCTGCAGCTGTGCCAAGCTGCTCAGCCCTCTCCTCTGCCCCAAGCCTGGCCCTGTGACAGCTGCCACCTCTTGAAGCTTGGGCTGGAGCTCCCTTCTGGGCTACGGGTGCTGGGAAGGACTGGGCTGGGTTCCCCGGGTGGCACTCCTTTTCGGTAGGGCAGGGAGAGGGGCTCGCCAGGTTGCTGCGTTCAGCGGCTGTGTTCAGTGGCTGTGGGGCCACTGTGGGGCTGCAACCTGCCACGCGGGTGGCGTCTGCAGGGCCACCCTACTCAGTGAGTGAGCAACAGGAAGGAAGTGCAGAGGAAGAGCACATCTGGGGACTCTGCTCACCTCATCTGGGGATGACAGTCCATTTAGAGAGGACTGGGGGTGGGCAATGCCATCAGTGATGAGCCCCCGCCCCCCATTCCCCTTCCTCTCCACAGTATGTCTGGGGCCCTCTGTCACCTTGGGCATCACAGCAAATGCCTTTAACCATATGTCCCCTGACTGGCCAAGCCCACGCCGGCCCAAGTGGCCAGGATGTGAGAGAAAGAACCTTCAGGCACTCTGGAACCTGCCCCAACACTGGCTCCCACTTCCTGGTACAAAGCTAATGTCCGTGGGACAGACGCAGGCCCCATCTGCCATGGTGAGTTGGGCTGGCACCAGGTGGCTTACCATGGCGAAGCCCCCATCCGCCTTCTTGAGGGCCGGCCCATCGTTGGTGCCATCCCCTGTCACAGCCACCACCTGCCGCTGCTCGCCAGTGGTGCTGTCGATAATCCCTGCAAGACAAATCAGGGCAGGGCAGGCTGGAGCCATCTGTCACCACAACCCTGTGTAGCCCAGGGAGCTATGGGGGTAGGTTGGCTGTGAAAACCCTTCAGGATTGCCCCGTCCTGACTGTCCCAGTCATATGTGCTCCCTGTCACCTGGATCATCTCCTATCCCCAAATAAGTAAGCAAGTCTCACTGAGTGACAGGGCCAGGGTGGGAGGGTAGGGATCTGCTTAGGGCCTGGGGACACGACCCTGGGTCCCTGGCTCTAGACCACTGCTTCTAGAGACTCGCTGTGTGACCTGGAGTGAGTCACTGGCCCTCCCCGAACCCTGGTTCCCTCATGGGCCCCTGCCCTGCTGCTCTGGGCTAATGGGACAAATGGACCCAGCTTCCTAGGCAGGCCCTGGGGACCTGTTTGGGAACCTGGCTTTTGGTGTCAGGAAGCAGACAACCTCAGTTGGCCACCCCAGAAAGGGGTGTGGGACCTCGGCTACCTTTGACCAGCGTGTGCTTGTCGGTGGGAGACGACCGGGCCAGCACCCTCAGCTTGGGCCACACCTTGTCCAGCCGCTCCTGTTCTATCTGGGGAGGGAAGCACAAGGACGCTGCAGAGCTAGGGCGGGCACACAGGGGGCTGGGGGGAGGAGAAGAGGGTCTGGGGTGGCAGACAGCTGGGTGCTACCTCGCCTTTCTCGTTGCGGATCCGCCGGTTGAACTCCTTCCCTTCCAGGCACAGGAAGTCCTCCCCGGGCTGGATGATGCCCCATTTGGCTGCGATGGCCGGGCCGTGTTGATGTTGTCTCCAGTCACCATGCGGACTGTGATGCCAGCGCGCTGGCATTTCCGGATAGCTTCAGGGACCTAGAAGAGACGAGAGAGGTGGGTGGGGTCATCGAGGCAAGACGTACTTTGGGTTGAGGCAGTACCCCTTCCTCCATCAGATCTGCAGGCGGCCCAAAGTCCAGCAGAGATGACAGTAAAGCCAAACCATGGGTCCCCATGCAGGGCCCAGAGGAGGCCCAGAGGGGGGCAGGGCTGTCCTGCCCCAGCCAAGCCGCAATGAGCAGGTGCTTGCCTCCTTCACTGTGGCAGGCCCTGGGAGTGCCAGGCCCTGGGGACCAGTGATGACACAGATCTAGGCCCTGATGGCAGAGGCATGGCAGGGAAAAGCCACTGGAAGCTTACGCTGTTCAGGGGCACCATCAGATTCGTGTCTGGAAAGGTCACCTGGGTGACCATAGAAATCACCCAGCTCTGTCAACCTCATTTTCCAGCTGGAAAACAGACACGGGGCTGCTGAGCCAGGGTCAGCCTGGGTTCCAGACAGGCTGGCAGGGGAATAGCTCTAAAGAAAAGGAGGAGGGGGCCTCGCACCCTCAGCCACCTCGAGGGCTCCCAGGTAGCCAGAAGGGTCCACCATGGCTAGGGGGCACCTGGACTCCTCTCTCACTTGCCTCTGTAGCTATTATGACATTGTAAAACAATATAAAACCTAAGACATTTTTCTCAGGAGTTATCTTTTTCCTAGTGTAGTTTTGCAGGACAACATATCTCTCTCCTCTCCAGGGGAAGCAGAACATAGCTTTGGTTGTGTAGTGCCTATTTGCTTTTTCAAACACAGATGCTCCTCAGTTTACGATGGGTTAGGTCCCGATAAACCCATGATAAGCTGAAAATACCATAATGTCAGAGATGCATCTAATACACCTAAGCTGCTAAACATCATGGCTTAGCTCAGCTCACCTTACACGTGCTCAGAACACTTACGTTAGCTACAGTTGGGCAAAAGCATTGAACACAAAGCCTACTGTGGAACACAGTGCTGATTATCTCATGTAACTCACTGAACACTGCACTGAAAGGGAAAAACAGAATGGTTGTATGGGACTCAAAGTAAAGTTTCTGCTGAATGCGCATCACCTTTGCACCAAGTTAAAAATTGTTAAAAGTTGGGGGCCACCTGCATCATATTAGATTCTGGAGAAAGAGAAGGAGGTTCCCAGTGCTGAGTGGAAAGCACTGCACGGGGTTGAGAGCAGGAAGCCAGGAGACCGGCCGCGAGGTAGTGGCATTGTCCCAGTGGTTGGGGGACAGGGAGTGGCTCTTCAGGCTCAGAGACAGAGAGAC
The DNA here is from genome assembly GCF_009764315.1 of Trachypithecus francoisi. Taxonomy (NCBI): domain Eukaryota; kingdom Metazoa; phylum Chordata; class Mammalia; order Primates; family Cercopithecidae; genus Trachypithecus; species Trachypithecus francoisi. The sequence continues at coordinate 28,094,750 of NW_022681471.1, forward strand.
AGGGTCAGGCAGCTGATGCCACTGAGGTAGAGGGGCAAGGGGAGAGGAGAAGAGGAGCCAGGTTCAGAGTTTGGGAACCTGAATGAGGAGGTCAGGCCTAGGCAGTGGGGCTTGTGAGCACTGTCGGGTGAGTGCAGAAGCCTCGGTGTGGCCAAGCCCCCAGGCCTAGGGAGCCTGGGGTGGGTGGAGTAGACACGCAAGAGCGGGAGCCAGGGGTGGGGCAGCCGGGAGAGGCCAGGGGAGGACATTGACCTGGGAGTCCCTGCATGCTGGCAGCCCCTGAGGCCATGGCAGGGGGGCTGTGATCTTTGCCAGGGAGACAGCTGGGGCCCCCTTCAGGCTGTGGCAGAGTGATCCAATGGTCCCTGCAGCAAATACCACCAAGTGGCCTCGCTGCCAGCCTCGGGGACACTTTCTACTCTCTGAGGATCTTGGGGTGCTGGATAACAAGATCATGAGCCACAGGAAGACAATTCTCCTTTGAGCCAGTGAATGCCTGTCCCTGAAACGTCTGGAAGCCACCCCTCTGCTGCCACCAAGTGGCCATGACGAGCCTGAAAACCAGCAGTTGTGAACCCAGGCCTCCTGCCTCCTCAGGCCCAGTGTGGTAGCCCGTTTTCTTCCCCATGGCCCCAAAGGGCCAGGCCAGGCTGTCCTTCCTCACCTGCTCAGCCCTGCTCCCTGCCTTCTCCCCAGCCCCACCCCACACAGCAGCCAGCCAGGTGTCTGGAGAAGTTGCCAGTGCCCTCCGCTGGCCCAGCTCCAGCATCAACACCACCCCACCACGAGCTTCCTGTGGTCCCCCAGGGCCCAGCCCCACGGGCCCTCCTCTGGTTGCAGCCGTGCCACATCTCCAAGCACCCTGGCAGGTGTCAGTGGGGCCCTTGTGCCTACTGCCTGCTGTTGGCCACCAGGACTTCACTGGGCCCTCTGTGTGGCCTCAGCCACCAGGCTGGCCAGGCTTTGTGGGGTCTGCCCAGCCTCCACAGCCTGGCCCTGGCACTGTAGTCTACCACTTGGACTCTCTCTCAGCCACTCTCAAGCTGGGAAGGAGCTGTCCCTATTCCCCAGGACCCTCTGGCAAGATTCCTTCCTCTGCTCCGTGCTTCATTTGCTCCCTGGTCCAACAGAGGGACTCGATGGCTCCTGAAGGGAAAGGCCTCTAAGCCTGTCCCCAAGTGTGGCCTTGCTTCACCTCACCAGCACCCTCTCCTTCTGCTCTCCCAGGTTCAGCGGGGTCCGGGACTCACGCCACTGCCCACCATTGTGGCCCATTGCCCTCGCTGGACTTCTCTCCCCTGTCCTCCGCTACCACCCATTTTCTCCCAGGGCACGTTTGAGGTGCTCCCTCTCCGGGCGTAGTGACCATGTTCTCCTTGGGGCGCAGGGCTGCTCTGTTGACATGACCCCATGGCTGGCGTTTAGATGCACTGTCTTTGAATCAAGTGTCTTTGCTACGTGATCCAATACATGAATACCTGTCTCCCAAAGGAGAGCCCAGAGGCTTCTCCTCCCGGGTTGCACCTGCACCCCCAGGGTGGCTCCTACAAATACAAGTTCTCAGGGTGATAGGCGGGATCAAAGTGGCCCTGCTTCTGACAGAGGCGGGTGCCATGCAGAGGCCCTGGGGAGGCAGAGGGGTACCCCATACCTTGCACTCTCCCTCCGGGGCCAGCCATCCGCCACACTCTCCAGGGTCTGGGATCTTTCAACAACAAAGTGACTTCCCACAGTCAAGGCTGTGGCATCTGCCACACAGCCCTCAAGGTCTCCCTCGTCTGGACTCCCCTGGTGGCATCATCCGTATGGAGATATGCTTCTGGGCTCCCTCTCCCGCCAGGACCTTTGCTGTGAGCTCCCCACAGGATGTCCTGACTGTTGAGTAGCCCCAGCCAAACTCTCAACCAATAAATGCCCACCCTGTCCCCCAAACCTGTGTCCCCTCAGGCTTCAGCACCACCTCCAGTCCATCAGTCCTGGGTGGATCAGATCCCAAATGTCAACGGTTTCTCTGCCACTGCCACCTTCTCACCTGGTAGAAGGTGGTGCCTGAGTTGGGCCCATAGGCCAAGCAGGGGAGGCCTTCCAGCAGGCAAGACAGAGCCTTTGTGTGGGTGCCAGGGCGAGAGCACCCAGGACAGGGCTCAAGTGTACTACGGAGGGACCGCAGCAACTATGTGTGAAGGAAGGCTGCCCCTACCGGTCCGGACAAGCTCGGGCAGAGGGCACAGTTACCAGGGCAGCTCACAGAGAAGGCAGGGGGTACCTCGGGCCGCACGGGGTCCTCAATGCCCACGACAGCTATGCAGGTAAGGTCACCCACGACCTCGTTCTCGTTGTCCCAGTCGGGCTCCTGGCCTGCAGAGAAGTCCCGGTAGGCGATGCAGATGGTACGGAGGCCATCGCAAGCCATCGGCTCAATGATCTTCCTCACCATGTCGTCCCGGTCCCGAGGCCGAAAGCCTCGGAGTTCGCCATTGCTGTTTAAGATGTTGGTGCACCTAGGCAGGGGGTGGGCAGAGATGAGGTGGGGAGAGAACAACAGGAAACAGCTCTGGTCACACTGGATTGGGGGCTTAGCCAAGGACTGGGGTCCTTATCAGAGAGGAGAGCCCCATGTGAGAACACAGACACACAGGGAGAAGGCTGTGTGACAACAGGCAGAGATTAGAGAGGGGCAGCTGCAAGCCGAGGAATGCAAGGACTGGCGGCCACCACCAGAAGCTGGAGGAGGCAGGATGTGTCCTGCCTGAGATGTTCTGGAGGGCTTCAGCCCTGCCCATGCCCTGATTTGGACTTCTGGCCTCCAGAACCGGGGGAGAATCCATTTCTGTTGCTTGAAGGCACCAGGACACTCATGCACTGCTGCAGGCTGAGAGACCAGGAGAGAGGGAGGCAGGAGTATGCGGCTCATGGCAGCTCCACCAGAGACTTCATGGGGCAAGGGGGTGGAACATGGGCAAAAACTGAAGTCTGTGGACAATCGCTATAACCACATTCAGGCAGCCACAGCCTCAGTAGAGCACTCATAACTCCAGGAGTTTCTCAAAAGGGACAGAACTAGGAGGATTCAGGTGGGGAGAGGAGGGAGCAAAGGAGCTGAGGGCCACAGAGGTGGGCACAGTGGAAGAAGCCAGTGGGGCTGTGAGTGCCAGGTGCTGCCACTCAACAGGAGGCTGGTGATGAAGGAAATTATCATGACAGAAGCTGTGCAGACGGAGGGCCTCCTACGGATGTGGATTCACCCACAGAGTCCTCACACCCCTCCCCAGAGATAAGTATTCTGTGATCTCCATGCTGCCGGGGAAGCTGAGGCATGGGAGTAGGGGGAGTCACTTGCTCATGTATGCACAGCCAGCAGAGTGAAGCTGGGCTGGGCCTTTTATCCTCAGTGCCTCAGTGTCCCCCAGTGCCCACCAAAAAAGCAGCACAGAAGGAGGGCTGAGGCCCCCACACCAGCAGGGATGGCTCCAGGGAGGAGGTGGTCCTGGCCCTGGCGGTGAACGCTGCACCTGGCAGAGTTCTCGGGAGAGCGCTGTGGGTCAGGCAGGGTGCACTTGGTGGTCCAGTCCGCTGAACGCAGGAAGGAGGGCTGGGCCTGGGCCTTTGGGGAGCCCTGGGCGTTCTGCAGAGGACCCTGCCCTGAGGGCCCTGGGATGGCAGTCATGAGGAGCCAGGTGCATGGGGGACAGAGACGCCAAGGCCAAGGGTGTGGAGTGCGGGAAGGCTGAGTGGGAGTGGGGAAGCCAGAGCACTTGGAGGTGACGCTGTGTGTTCTCCCTTACTTTGTTCTAATAGCTTTATTGGGATATAATTCACCCACCACACAGTCCCCCCATTTAAAGTAGATAATTCAATGGTTTTTAGTATAGTCACAGAGTTGCACAACCATCACCAGTCTCCAATTCCAGAAAATTTTCATCATCTCTAAGAAAATTTTCATCATCTCTAAGCAACAACAAGAAAATAGATCAACTGGACGTCATCACAATTTAAAACATTTGTGCATCTAAAGACACTATCAAGAGAGTGAAGACAGGCCACAGAATGGGACAGAATGTGTAGAAATCGCAGAGCTGATAAGGATCTAGGATCTGGAATACATAAAGAATGCTACAGCCCACCAGTAAAAAGACGCACAACCCAACTCAGCACCAAGCCAAGGGCAGGGACAGACATTTCCCCAAGGAAGACAGGCAAATGGCCACTCAGCACATCAAAAGAGATCAAACCCACCAGGAGATATTGCCTCACACCCACAAGGATGGCCCCGCATCAGCACTGACACACCAGAAAATAAGTGCTGTTGAAGATGGGGAGAAGGTGGAACCCTCCTATGTCACTGGTGGGACTGTGAAATGCTGCTGCACCACGAACCAGTCATTCCTCTCCTAGATGTCCACGCAAAAGAATTGAAAACATGGGTTCAAACAAAAACTTGGACATGAATGTTCACAGCAGCATGACTCGCGACAGCCAAAAGGTGGAAACGACTCACGTACTGGTACACGGATGAATGAATGAATGGACCAACAAAATGTGCTTTACCATACAATGGCTATTACTCAGCCTTAGAAAGAATGGAAGTTCGGACTGGGCGCAGTGGCTCATTCCTGTAATCCTAGCACTTAGGGAGGATGGGATGGGTGGATCGCTTGAGCCCAAGACTTCAAGACCACCCTGGGCAAATGATGAGACCCCAGCTCTACAAACAATTTAAAAATTAGCTGGGCCGGGCGCGGTGGCTCAAGCCTGTAATCCCAGCACTTTGGGAGGCCGAGACGGGCGGATCGCGAGGTCAGGGGATCGAGACCATCCTGGCTAACACGGTGAAACCCCGTCTCTACTAAAATACAAAAAACTAGCCGGGCGAGGTGGCGGGCACCTGTAGTCCCAGCTACTCGGGAGGCTGAGGCAGGAGAATGGCGTGAACCCGGGAGGCGGAGCTTGCAGTGAGCTGAGATCCGGCCACTGCACTCCAGCCTGGGCGGCAGAGCGAGACTCCGTCTCAAAAAAAAAAAAAAAAAAAAAAAATTAGCTGGGCGTGGTGGCATGCACATGTAATCTCAGCTACTCGGAACACTGAGGTAAAAGGATGGCTTGAGCAACAAAACAAAACAAAAAAGGAAGGTCCAATACCTGGGTGAAACTGAAAAACTTTACACTAAGGAAAGAAGCCAGACACAAAAGGCCACACACTGTATGAGTCCCTTTATAGGAAATGTCCAGACAGGCGAATCCATCCAGACAGGAAGCACATGAGTAGGTGCCAGGGCTGGGGAGGGGAGTGGGCAGGGCTGCTGCTGGGTCTGGGGTTTCTTTCCAGGGTGATGGAGGTGTTGGAACTGGTTAGTGGTGATGGTTGCATGATATTGTGAGTGTACTTAATGCCATTCAACTGGCCTCTTTTACCACAACAGTAGCATCAGAAACTCTGCACATACCCCGGCGCCTCCCTGCTGCTCACTCACTTTTTCAGCAGGATCTCTGAGGCCCCCTTGCTGAAGAGGCGGAAGCCACCGTCGGACATGCGGATGACTGTGCTCATGGACTTGCGGACCGAGTTGAAGGTGTATACTTTGTAAAGCTTGTCTTCTGGGATCTGCTCGCGCACGGGCTGGAAGTCCGCTTCAGGTCCAAGATGAAGCCCAGCAGGGCGCACTCTGTCTTATTGCCCACCTGGCGTGGGAGGGCGCCTTCCTTCTCAGGAGGCTGCAAGATGAGGAGCGCTAGCATGGCACTGGGGGCCTGAGACCACCCTCCATGCTGCCTCTGGAGCCCCAGCTCTGCCCCCTTGTGGTCACCATATTGTTAGGGTGTGGCAGGCAGGGAGCAGAGGAAGGTCTGCCTTAGCTACAGCCAGAGCCACCTGTGAGGCCAGGGATGGGCAGGAGGGTAAGCAGCACCCCAGAAACCACTGTGGCTCTGGGCAAAAGTTCTCAAGGGGGGGCCTAATGAGCACCTTGCAACAGCTCACCTGGCACCCTGGCCAGGTCCCTCCCCTGCTCCCACCCCCGGCCCTGCCCGCCCGCTCCTGCCCCAGCTCACTAGTATTTTGGTGGTATAGGCACTGTTGATGGAAATGGCATGGACCAGGAGGTCGAGGATCTTAGGGGTCAGGGCGCTGGGGGCCGGAATCTCTTTGTAGTGGGTGTCCCCTAGGTAGGACTGGACCACGGTCATACGGTTGGTGGTAAGCGTGCCCGTCTTGTCAGAGCAGATGGCTGTGGCATTGCCCATGGTCTCGCAGGCATCCAGGTGGCGCACCAGGTTGTTGTCTTTCATCATTTTCTGCAAAGGGCAAGGGTATGGGCATTTGGCCCAGGTGCTTGTTGGGGTGGGGGAGTGAGAGATAACAACACAAACACCACGCGACTCTGTTCTGCTCAGTTAGTTCCACGTGTGGCACTAAGAACACTGGGGACCTCGGTCAGCCCTGAGCCAATAGCAAGGCTATAAGGCATCAGAAACCTCATGCAACGGTGGGGGTGGGATGAGCACCCGGGACCTTCCCTGCCCAAGCCCCCTCTCAATTACCCACCAGCCCTGCAGCTCTCCCACCCCACCACCCCACTCCTGGCTCCCTCCACTCCTCCCACTGCCTCCCAGTGTCCCAGGCCCTCTGCTGATTCCCCGCCTCCCCACTGCTTCCCGGCCCCTCCGTCCTACTGCCCACATTGTGCAGATGCTGACCCCTGGGTATTCCACTGCCTGCCTGCTTTCTGGCGCATCTCATGCCCAGGGACTTGAGCTGACAGATCAGCAAAGCTGCCCCCTGGGTCCCTGCTCGGCACCTCCTCTCCTCCCTTGAGCCATCCCAAACGTCCCCCAGTTTATACTGCTGCCAAGGTGCCCAGTGACTTCTTACCCCAGTTTCCTAGTCTATAAACGGTATCAACTGTAAGTTTTATGATTACCTTGACAGAGTAAGCTAAGGAGATGGTGACAGCAAGCGGCAGGCCCTCTGGGACAGCCACGACCAGCACAGTGACACCAATGATGAAGAACTTCACGAAGTATTGCACATAGACTGGTGTGCACTCTGCCAGCCATGTCCGGCCTTCCAAAACAAACGTCTCGATGACAAAGTAGAGGACCAGGATGATGACGGTGATGGCAGACATCACCAGCCCTGCCACAGAGGAGGGAGGAGAGGAAAGGGGTTGCCGCGGGTGAGGGAAGGAAGGGACAGGAAGAGAGAAGAGGAGGTATGGGCATGGTCTTGGAGGCATTTGTGAAGGCCTTGTAGATTTGCATTGCGTTTCAGGATAAACAGCCCGGGCTTGGCTCAGCAGGTGAGCTGGGGCCTGTTTGCAAGGGGGTTCTGCGTGGCCTCTTCTGGAGTCCTGCTGGGGTTGGGGAGTGGACTTTGTGGCCTGATGGCAAAAGAGGCACCGCTGGGGAGGACTAGCAAGCGTCTATCCTGCACTGCCCCCAAGAAGTTGGGGTACCAGCCCTGCATGCCCCCAGCTGCTTTTTGAGCCTTGGGTAGGGGCACTTCATGTGCAGTGGCTCAGTGTGTGACCTGGGGTGTTCGTCGAGGGTTGGGATTATGCTCGCTAGGGAAGGGCTGCACCAGACCCCGATGGCCACTGCCGGCCCTGGCCTGTGCCCCTGGCTGCTGGCCCACACTTCACCTGCCACATTCCTTCCCACTTGCTCTGCACAGCCTGGGCTCATCTCCAGGAGCCCAGTGTCCTCCATGCCCAGTCGATGGCCTGGGCCCGCCACCTCTTGCTGTCCCTACCTGCTTTCCCGATCTGCACCGCTAGCTTTGTGAGCTTCCCCTGAAGGACAGACTTCTCCTTCTTGGGTGCGTTGGCTTTCTTCTTCTCCCGCTCCTCCATCTCCCCACCCTCCGCGCTCTTCAGGGGCTGCATCTCCATGGCCACTGCGCCATCCTGCTTCTTAGCTGCACACAGAGGAACCCCATGGCCAAGGTCAGTGCCTGGCTGGGGAGAAGGGGTTACAAGGGGCTTTTGTAGGGTAAGACATGCCACACCATAGAGAGGAGACGGGACTCAGTGGAGCTCTCCTATTTCAAGTCTATCAACTTCCCATCTCTCGCCTCCTAAGCCCAAGCCCTCTTGGGGTGGGTGGGGTGGCTCCAGCACTGTTCTAGGTGGGACAGAGATGGTTCTCTCGGGAGAAGGGAGGACAGACACAGCACAAGGAATTTGGGCACACAGACAGGATGACCAGTCCTGGAATGCCCCAAATAATACCTGCGAGCAGAGGCCTCTGGCCCAAGGAAGTTCCAGAACCCTGAGCTGACTCATCTGCCTACTGGTGTCCGAGCCACCTCCTACCTCCCTTAGGGAGGCCCAGGAGCCCCATGCACTCTCCTCCCACCAGCCAGCCCTGAGCCTGTTCAGGCTCCATCTGTCCCTCCAGCACCCTCCCTGTCTCTCCCCTGGAGCAGACGGCTCCTCTCCCTTCTTCTCTGGTGGGTCCTGTGCTCCTCATCCTTGCCGCCCTCGACATGGTGGGAGTGTGTCCTCCACTCTGGCTCCCTCCTCTACCCACTCCTCTGCTTCTGTCACTTCCTCATCTCCCTCCCTGCCAAGCTCTGGTCGCACCCACTCCGTGGCCCAGAGTAATCCTGGCCACCCCACCTCCCTCTTGTGCCCCGGGACCGACGCAGCAACCTGGGAGAGCAGACTCGTCTTTCTCCCTCACTACTCTGGTCCCCGATCCACTGGGGCTCTTGGCACTACCACCATCACCTCTGTCTCCTCCTGCTCCTCCTCACCTGCCAGCCTGAGGCCATTCGCCATGGCTCCTCTTCCGAGTGGCGTCAGGACACAATTGCCCCACCCAGCTGGTCCCCTCTAGCTTTGTGCCCCACCTGCTGCCACCTCCTCGACCCAGGGCTCCAGCCATTGGACTGTCCCCCACTGCCCTCCCAAACCCAGTTCCACACTGGGCATTGCCTGGGTCATCTCTGCCCGTGACCTTCCTGAGGGTCAGGACCTGCCTTGTCCCCCATGGCCTCCCAGCACCTAGAGCTGGCTGCTGCATTGGCCGATATCTCCTCTCTTCCGTGGGCCACGGCCAGCCTCCTCCCCCGTCCCCCCACCCTGTCTCCTGCTTCCTGCGTCTCACAGCCAGGCGCACGCTGGCCCCAGGGTGTCGGCACCTGCCAGGCGTCTGGGGCTGAGAGGAGAGCCGGGCCTCTGGCCCTCAGCGGACCACTCTGTCTCCCAGGTCCACAGGCTTGGCTGAAAGGAAGCTGGCCTGGGAAACACTGACTGGGACCCAGAGCTTCAGGCGAGTCAGCCCTTCTGGGCCTCAGTTTTCTCATCTGGCCAGAGTGGACTCGGGGCGCCCACTCATGCTGGGCTAAGGTCTCCTCTACGTGGCTGGGCTGAGCTGCCAGCAGGGTCCGTGGCCAGGATGCCCTGTGCAGCCCCAGGGGTGTGCTCTCTCCTTCCTCTGCACCGGGACGGGACTGTGCAGCCCACTCACCTGGTCTCCAAGTGCTGCTCCTGCCACTGAGGCAGGTGACCCTCCCCCCACACTGTGCCCTCCACCAGCCCCACCCCCAGGGCTCCAAGCTAGTGGTACCCAAGCAGCGGCGCCCGTTACCTTTGGTCTGGCTACTCTCCATGGCCCCATCCTGCTGCTTGCCTACAATGGAAGAGGAATGACAGACACGAAGGCTTCAGGACACTGTGTGGCACATACATGCACATGCACAGCACATACATGCACATACATGCACATGCACAGCACACACATGCACATACATGCACATACATGCACATGCACAGCACAGCCTGGGGGCCGCGTGGCAGAGGGGGTGGGGAGGAGGGGCCTGATTGCTGGTGACCCTAAGCACTGCCCACCGCAGCACCTTCTTCATGCCCCGTCCTCTCCAGGCTCACCCCGTCACCACTTCCCAGCACACGGTCACCATGAACACTGGCATTCCTGAGCCAGACCTCTGCCCAGGGCTCCCCCTTGGGCCTTAAGCTCAGCCCTACAGTGAACCCCTAAAGCCAGCCTTGGAAAGTCCCTGGGTCACACATAGCTGGCCGTGGGAGGCTCCTGGAAGCTGGAACCTCCCCAGGTCAGGATGTCTGCTCCTTGCAAACCAGCTCAAGGGAGTCACTTAGATGGCCCCTAAGCCCTGGAAGCCAGGCAGACAGCACCCAGCTCTCCTTGCCTAGGGATCGGTTTTCCCTGCAGTCACCTCCAGCAGTTAGCTCAGTGTGTGTGTGTGTGTGTGTGTGTGTGTGAGCACTGCAACCTCTACCTCCCAGGTTTAAGCGATCCTCCTGCCTCAGCCTCCCAAGTAGCTGGGACTACAAGCATACACCACCACGCCCAGCTAATTTTTGTATTTTTAATAGAGACGGGGTTTCACCATGTTGGCCAGGCTGGGCTCGAGCTCCTGACCTCAAGTGATTCACCCGCCTTGACCTCTCAAAGTGTTGGGATTACAGGCGTGAGCCACTGCCCCGGCCCCAGTGTGTGTTTTAAAGGGACAAAGGAATGAGACTCTAGGACTCTGCTGGGCACTTTTAGGTCATTCATTGGTCAACCCAGGGCTACTGCACAGGAGTGCCAGCCTGAGCACCAGCACCCAGCAGCCCTGGAAGGCCAGGCTGGCCCCAAGTGGCCCTCTCCAGGGGCTCAGGTGGTGGCACAGCCCCCCTTCTGAGAGCTGCAGTTAGAGGAACTTCCTGGGGGGCCCATCTGCACCAGCCCTAGCTCTGGAATCCAACCGACTAGGGCAGGAGGGGCTTGTGGCCAGTCACCCATCCAATGGCTCATGTCACTGGGCATCCAGGGACACAGATGGTGCCAGGTGGCTCCCAGGCAGTTGGGGTTGGGATCTGGGGTCCCCAGGGAGCAGGGAGAGCCCCCCCCGTTCCCTCAGCCAGGGGTGGGGCATTGATCAGGCCTTCTTCGCCCAGGGTTCCTGTGGGCATAGAGGGCCTTCTTGCAGGGAGGGGAGACCCCCATGGACACAAGATGGCAGTGTGATGACCGCACAGCACAGCAGGGGACACAGCAGAGCCTTGGGGCCGTGGGGGCCTGAAGGAAGCATGGACTCCAGACCCAGCCTGCACACAGGCCCTGGGAGGCCTCTGGAGGAGGGAGGCAGGGGGAGGCCTGGGATGAGTATTGCTGGAAGAGGAGGGCTGGGCCCTGCCGAAGAGGCAGGACTGGGGGGAAGGTGAGGAGGAGAAGCACACTTGGAGAAAGGTGCTTAGGAGTCAAGGTCAAGAGACAAGAAATAGGGGGTTGGGTGCGGGTAGAAGGCAAGTATCCTAGGCATGTACTGGGCAGGCTGCACCAAACAATGGGGATGGGGCGGGAGAGACGGGGAGGGTGAGCAGGGAGGCCCCTGGTCTTGCTGCTACCCTTTCCCCAACTGGTCAGCTGCTGCTCTCCCTCCAGGGCCCCCTCAGGGTTCCCTTCCTCCAGGAAGCCCTCTAGCTCTTACTCCCAAGTAGCACAGCCTGAGGGTGCTAGAGAGGAGGGGCGGGTGGGGCCTGGGAGGGGCTGAGTGGTCTTGTCAATTTCAAAAAAAAAAAAAAAAAAGGAGAAGCCTGGAACAGTTAGGGAGGACACTCTCATTTAAGGTACAGAGAGAAGGTGAGCAGCCTGGGAAGGGTGGCCGGAGACTCCAGAGGAGCGTGGGTTCCCGTGGACGATGGGAGAGGGCCATGTGTGCAAGGCATGAGAAAGCAGCCCAGGCAGGGGCAGTTGGGCTTCACAGGACAGAGGCCTAGGGACTCCAGCCCAGCCCAGATGAGGCCCAGGGCCGCCCATCTGCCTGTGCACCCCCAGGGCACTCTGCAGGGTGACACTGCACTGAGCCCTACAGGACTTGGTGCCACAAAGAAGAGCCGGTACAGGGAGACACAGGCCCAGGCTGCCAGAAGGCAGGGCTCATGGAAGCTTCCAGGCCACAGAGGGTCATCCAGGTACTCCCTTGCTGCCTCCCGGGGTCAGAGCTGACTTTTCCCCGGGCCCTGACTGCCTGCCCCACGTCCCCACGCCCCGCGCACTGGCCCCAGGGCCCTGGCTGGAGGTCCCTGGCAGGAAACAGAGCTTTCCCATGCAGGTGCAGCTCCCTACTGTGGTTTGGCTGCAGGAGTGGCCAGAAGGCAAGCCCAGGCCAGACCAAGGCCACCCAGTCAGAAGGGGCTGTGACAGCAATTTGATCTTGTCCATCAGCGCCTCTCTGAATAGTCCTCAGGTTAGAGGATCTGAGGACTCCACCCACTGCAGGGCCTGATGGTGACAGCTCCAGCCATACGGCAAGGAATGGGCCTTCCTGGCTCAAGCTTGCCTAGCTTTGTAAGCTCCAGGGCAGGGCCACCACCCACAGGTGGGCGCCCTGCCCTCACCTGTCCCAGCCTCCTCTGACTTCTGACCCCCACCTCCCTGGCTACCTCGTGGCCTCTGTCCCTCTGACCCCTTTCCTGCCTAGATAGGTATGGGATCCCGTAGCCTTTGGGGATGGTGGTCTCAGGGAAGCTCCCTGTCCACAGCACTGGAGGGGCTCTTGGCCTGCCGGCCCTCAGGGGGAAAATCCTCAGAAGAGAAGTCTCCAAGGAGAATCAAAAGAGAGGGCCCAGCCTCCCACCCACTTGGGCTGGCTCTCCCTGAGTCCCCAATGGCACCAGCCCGCAAAGAGAGAATGGGCTGCACCGAAGGAGCTCCCACCAGCGCCAGGGACTGGTGGCACTGCTGCGCTACCTTTCTTATCTTTCTTCTCTTCCTCCTCTCCGCCAGCTCCAAGTAGCGTGAAGATGATGCCTGTCTGTGAGTTCACGCCAACGGCGGTCACCACCATTCTTCCAGAACCTTCCATGACATGAGTGCCTGGAACAGCAACACAGAGACTGAGACAGGAATTTGCACCACCCAGTGGGAGACATATTCAGTGCCCACAACTTGTCTCCCAGGGTCTCCCGGAAGCAGGGATGCAGCGTCCAGGCCGCTAGAGGTTGTGTCCACCTTAAAACTAGGCTGAAGCCTCCTGCCTGGCTTGGAGGGGACCCTGAGGCCCACAGGGCCCACTTAGGGCCTTCAGCCTTCCTGTCCCATTTCACACTACATTTCCAACTGGGCTAAACACTGGGCTACGTTGAAAGCTTCTGGAAAGGGAGCACTACCCCCACTGGATATTGTCGAGGGGCTGGATTTGGGAGAAGCACAGTGCTGTGCTGACCCCCACAAGCCTCTCTGCTTGGGGCTTCCCATTCAGGACACAAAGCACTCTCCTGGGCCTGGAGGGCCAATTGCCTCGCCCTGTGGCTGGAGCTGCCACGATCAGGCCTCATGGTGGACGGAGTCCTCAGAGTCCCAACCTGATGATTATGCTGGAAGGCCCTGGTGGACATTATCCTGTCCAGGCCGCCTGCTGGGCTACATGGCTGCTGACGCCCCTTGGTGCCAGGCTGGCCAGGAGGGTGGCCCTCACCTGACAGCAGCATGGGATCTTTGTCGGCTGACTTGCGCACATGGTCAGACTCGCCCGTCAGGGAGCTCTCGTCAATCTTGAGGTCATTGGCCTGGATGAGCACGCCGTCAGCTGGCAGCAAGTCACCTAGAACATCAGGAAGCAGAGGCCTTTCTCCTCACCACCTCCTCCTGGCTGCCCCAGCGGAGGTCCCGTTAGGTGCCGTGGGCTGCCTGGGAAAGGGACTTGGGAGCCCTCCTCCTTCTGGGGAACGAGGACATTTGCATCCTTTGTAGGGGGGGGAAGCCCTCCACAGAGGCTGTGGGGACAGCTGATTCCTGGGGCGCCTGCTGTGTCTGAAACTCTCCCACTCTGCCCTGCCCGGTGCTCCCCCACCTCCCCCACCTCCGGCCTCCTGCAGGTGACGGCACCCATGCCGCCAGGGAGAACCTGTGCTGGAGGTCTCCTCTGGCTTACCCTCCCCAGAAGCAGGAGCCGAGCTTCCTTGACAGGGTAGGTGAAGACCAGGGCACTCACCGTACTTGACCTGGGCAATGTCCCCCACCACCAGCGCAGCCACGGGGACCTGGAGGAGCTGCCCGTTCCGGATGACTGTGAACTTCTGCTCCTGCTCAATTCGGCTCTGCAGGCCTCGAAACTGCTTCTCCTTGCTCCAGTCATTGAAGGCTGTGACCAGCACCACACAGATGACAGACAGCAGGATGGCAGCCCCCTCTATCCAGCCAGCCTCGGCCTCACCCTCATCTTCTGTGCCTCCTGACACATTCCCGCAGGCTGTGCCAAGGACAAAAGGGAAGCAGTGGAGGAGACGTCACCATCCTGTGACTCTCTCTCATCTCAAGCCCCATTCCTCCCCCTCCTTCCAGCCCAGACCCCGGGCTTTACCTTCACTCTCCTCTCCCGGCGGCGCATAGAACGAGAGGCCCAGAGAGACGATGGCAGCCACCTCCAGGATGATGAGGGTCACGTCCTGCAGGGCCTCCCACACCAGCTGCAGGAAGGTCTTGGGTTGTTTGGGGGGGATGAAGTTCTGCCCGTAGATCTGCCTGCGCTTCTCCAGGTCATTGGTGTTGTCTGCCAGGCCTGCATGGTGCCCGGGAAGCACAGAACGAGAGGATGGGATGGGACGGGCCGGCCTTGTGTGTCCCAGGCCTCCTACATGGCCCTGCTTGACTGCTCCTCGGGTGGCAGCAGCCCTCTGGGGCCATCTGGCCAGTGCCTGGCTCTCCCTCTAGACAGGAGCCTTTCTGCAGACCACTGGGGGTGTGCACGTGGGAGTGAGCATGCGGCCCTCTGGCTGCTGTCACAGGGGGTCCCTAGCCATCCTCCTCCTGACACACGGATGACAAAACAGTCCAGGAGGCTCCCGGACCCCAGCAGGTCCCAGGTCCCTGTGCTATCCTGGCCACCTCCACACTACCCCTGAGGGGGCACTGGAAGGCAGGGGACAGGACCCAACAAGGGGCACAGAGGGGACCCAGCAGGGTATTGCCAGGTACAGCCAAGGGTTGCTAGGAGACAGGACAGAAGAGAACAGCCAACCGTCCCCTGGGGAGGAGAGCAAGTGTCCAGGGCACTTTAGTGGAGACATGGGGAGGGCCACCAATCAGGGGAGGCAGGGATGGCACCAGATGCCAAAGACTAGGCCAAGGCTCTGTGCCTGTCGGGAAACACCTCTCTCGCTCCTAGCCTATGAATTCCCTGAGCAGACTTGTCACCAACACCCTGCTCCCCAGCTCTGTAAGATAGGGCCAGCCGGTCCCAAAGACTGGCAGTGTCACACACCCCAACATGTGAGGATAGGAACAGCCTGCAAAGAGGGTGGGCAGGGCCCGAGGGACTGGGGCATGAGCATGGCCAGTGCCAAGGGATCGGGAGTCTCCAGGGTGCCTGCGGCTGCTGGCAACAGGGAATGGAGGCCTACTTTCCAGAAGTTTCTCAGGGAAGAAGCAGTGGGGAGGGAGCATGAGAGTTAGTGGGAGATGCAAGTTCTTGGGTCCGGAGACCCAAAGAGGAAGAATGGTGTCGCGCGAGGAAAGAGAGGCATGGGAGTGGGTTCCCGGTGGGGAACAGGCAGGGAGAAGCCAAACCGGAGTCACGGTGCTGAGGGAGGAGACTGGGCAGTCTTCAAGCCTTTTCTGGGCTGCATGGCCTCGCAGGGGTCAGGGAGACACTGCCCACCCTGGGCTGCTCATCAGCTGCTCTCTGCAGGGCGCAGACAAGGCGACTGAGGCTGGAGGTGGAGAGGGCCTGTAACCATGAGTCAGAGCTCTGGCCTGTGGCCCAGGTCAGGACAGAACCTACGCTGCCCGACAGGACCCGGCGAGCACGGGGCCCTCAGGACCCAGCCGCCTTGGTTCTAATATAGCTCCAGTGCCAACTTTGAGCCCTCAGCCAGGGCTCACAGCTTGTCCACATGGCGACTTGAATGACACCCAGAGCCACTCAGAAGCCCCAAATGGGCTTTGCCTTCACAATCAGAGCCACTTGTCCCTATCCAATTCTGTCACTTGTCATCCTTGAGGATGCTCACTTCTCAGTCTTCCTTGGCCTGAAGGTACTGGAAGCTTACATGTGTGACTGGCATCCAGGCCTAGACACCCACTCAGTCACCTTCTACCAGGGTAGGCATGTGGCATGACACCATCCTCTGGCCTCACCCTTGGCGCCAGGATTCTCAGCCCGGGCTGATGCGGAGGAGCCCTCCCGGGGGCTCACCCAGCGCCCGGTGCTGTGGCGGCCATGACCAGACCCACACTGACACCTAGTGGACAGAAAGCAGCTTGCAGCTCCCAGCCCTGGGCAGCTGGGCTTACGCCTGCCATCTGCTGCAGGGACGGGATGACCAGAGAGCCCAGCCCCAGCCCATGGGGCACTCACAGTGGGTCTGGGAAGGCACACAAGACTCCCCAGATGACTGGAGAACAGGCCCATGCTAACCTTGGGGCTTCTGAGGAGGGATAGGGGTAGGGGTAGCCCTGGCCGCAGTGGAACAGAAGCTGTTGCCTGCAAAGCCACAGCTCATTCGCCCCAGCTAGGTGATGGCCACATGGCATCCTCCTCACCCAGAAGAGCCGCAGCTGTCCCTGCCTCTCTCCCCCTGGATCAGGTTTCTCCAGGAGCCAAAGGCCTCTTGCTGAGGCCCGAGCCTGCCCCAATTGGGAGCCTGGGGGTAACTCACGACCTCAGTTCCCGGGTGGTGGGGAGGGGGCTGGGGACCAGGGACCCAACTGAGGGGTGTGCACCTCGCTCCAGACTGGGACTGTCTCCTGGAATTATAGGAGCTAAGCCAGGTGGAGACAGTACTAGGGAGTACAAGACCCCCCAAGTGACTTGAGAGCACGCACATGCTAATCGCGGGGCTTCTGGGGAGGGAGAGGGACAGAGGAGGCTCCCCAAACACCTGGGGTCTCCACTGCCCTTAGCCTGGAGCCTCCATGCAAGTCTGCCTCCTGCCTGCCCCACCTCACATGCCTAGTTTGTCCCTGAGAGCAGACGGGACCCCTGGCCCATTCCCCAGGAGCTCCCTCACCCTAATCAGCCTCTCCCTTGGCCTTGATCTGCCCTTGCAGCTGCAGCCTTGCTGGTTTCTCCTTGGCCTACACAGGCAGCTGCCCTCGGCCCGGCCCTGTGGCCTTAGCCTTCCTGTGGGTTTGGGGTCCTGATGGCTGCCCCACCACAGCACCCATTGACAGGGAAGAGGAACACATGCTTCCCCAGCAGGCCCAAGGGCAGTCTAGGTCCAGGGCATGGGGACAGGGGCTGGCCAGTTGGCATGGACACAGATGGGCTGCCTGCCTGGAGCAGAGGCCAGATGCCATCGGAATTGGATTAGGAGCATATCGTGTCGGCTCCCAGCTAATCCGCCCCTCCTTTCCAGTACTGCCTGTGGAGCCCAGAGGGGGACCGGGTGGGGCCAGGTTCCCAGGCGAACTCAACTCTGAGTTCAGCCTGAGACCCAGGTTCCTGACAACAGCAGCGCGGTTTCCAGGATGGGTTCTGGAATCCTCTTGGAGTGCTCCCAAGGCAGGGAGGGCAGTGGATTGACGAGTGTGCCGCCAGAAGATAAAATTCCCTTCCCGCAAGGCACCATGCGCCATAAAACACCTGCCCCACGGGGAGTGCCTGCCTCCTGGGCAGCCCCAAGTCTGCCCACCTTGTCAGGGGATTGGCATGGGGCTTGGGGCACAACGAAGCCAGCTGTCCCCATGGCTCAGACCCTTGTGTCTGAGGTGGACTGAGGGGCAGGCGGGTCTGAGCACCAGGTCTGGGTGCACGGCTGGGCTAGGGGATGCGGGGAGAGAGTCACCCGCTCCTGGCACTGACAGCTCAAGCCCGAGGACCTTGAGGGTTGAAGAGGGGAGGGGCCGGTCCTCTGCTGCTCGTTCTGTGGGCAGCAGATCCAGGCCTGGCCGGCTCCCTGCACTGTGGCCTTGGGGACCCAGGTGCTTGGAAGCCTGTCAGAGGCCAAGCCACCCACCTGTGTGACTGCCCTTCTCCGTGCCCTGCCTCCACAGGCACGCAAGAGCTCCTGAGCTCCATGGCAGAATCCGGCAGGTTCCAGGGGCCTTGACATTTTAAATATTTAACAAGGCCTGGCAGACAGGGGGAAGAGCAGACAGCTGAGGCCCATCTGCTTCCTTTGATCTGGGAGAGGCCAGAGCCCTTGTGGATAAATGGCCCTCCACCCAGCCTCCTCGGGGGCTGGGCAAGGAGGAGGGAAGGCAAGAGATGCTTGGGAGTGGAGCCAAAGACATCGGCCCCAGCAGCAGCTGCACCGTGAGGGTGTGTGCGGCGGCGAGGCAGGATGTCACAGGCGCATCAGCTCCAGGGAACAAAGCTAGGGAGACCCAGGCAGACCCCAGAGTTCCTGACCTGGCCCGCAGCCCCCGTCCTCCATCTCCACTCCTCCCTGCAGCCTGAGTGCCACCTGCAGACAGATGGGGCCGAGGCCAGAGCCACAGGAGAACAGTCTCTGGGTTGAGGGTGAGGGCAGAGTGGGAGGCTGGAGGTGCCAAGGAGCCTCGCGGCTGGGAGCAGAGGAGATGGGTGGGCCCAGGCGTTGTCCAGACGGGTAGCAGATCAAATCAGCCCGCACTGGCTGGGGCACAGGCCTGGCACTAGGCTGGGATAGCCCCAGCAGCCCTGCCAGGCATGCAGGGCCAGAGAATACTGTGGCTCCTGGAATCTGGGGCTGGGCCTGGCTCCTGGGGGTCCCCGCTTCATGGCAGACCCCAGCAACCAGGGCTGGGCAGGCCTCACAAAGCCGGGTGGAGCATTGCCTCCCACAGGGACAGTCAGGCCTCCACCCCAGATCTTTCTAGACAGTGCTCACCAGGCTTTCTAGAGCCTCCCTCAGCAGTGAGACCGATACTGCCCTGGGCTGGTGCCTCTTTGGGACAGCCTGTGGCCAGTCAGTGCCACCTCTGATCAGCACTCTGGGCCTCCTGTGCCTCAGCTTCAGCCACCCCTTCCCGCCAGAGCCAAATGGCTCTGTGCCATCCCAGGCCATCCTCTCTCTTCCCAGGAGTGGCCCTGGTCACCCGCAACTCCGAAGGCTTGCACCCTGCACCCCTTCCTTCTGTTATGATCCCCCTTAACTGAACACAGGGTTGAGCACACGGGAATCTCCAAATATAGAGATGGGGCTGTCTTCCTCCTCCCCACCCTGCCCTGTTCCTTGGAAGGATTTCTGTTTGGGGCCCATTCTGCCTGTGTGTGCATCCCATGAGGTACCCATCTCCTCCTCCCCAACCTCGCCCTATAGAGCAGAGAACTCCTGATTATGGAGGTGCGGGGACAAGGGGGTCAGGTCACACCCCCTTGAGGACCCAGGTTACCTGGGGCATCTCCTCCTCAAGGGAAATGGCTGAGCGGAGGGGCACAGGTGGCCCTTGACCCTGGCCAGCCCTGGGGGTAATGACACCTTCAGGATGCTCCTCTGAAGGCTGGGAGCAGGACTGGGTGGCACGCAGCCTGAGAGGGACTTACCCTCTGTGGGTGAGGTCTTCAGCCTCCGGCAGAGCCCGCTGACATCCCCGTAGGCCTCCTCGATCTTCTGCAGTGCCTCGGCCCCTCGCAGCTCCATGAGGGCACGCAGCTCTGCCAGCGTGCACCCAAAGCCTCCAGCGTGGGGGGCATCCCGCTGCTGCTGGGGCTTGGGGTGGAACTCGATGGAACTATTGGCCATGTCGCCCATGCTGCCTGTCAGGCCTTCTCACAAGTGCAATCTTGGCTCAGCCACAGCTGGGGACAGGCGGCCACCTACGGTCCCAGTGCCCAGGCAAGGTTTGGCAGTGGTGAGAAAGCTGCTAAGCGTGGACACCTGGGGAGACGGAGGCGAGAAGAAGCCAGGGGAGTGGTTGAGACACAACTGAGATCCCATCTTCCAGAATATTTTCTGCAAATCTTCACTCAGTCTGTGCCATGACCCTCGAAGTGCAAAAATCACCTCCCAGGCTGGGCCAGTGGCCCTCATGCTCTGCCAGGCCCCACAAGCCAGGTCACTCCGGGGTCTTGCCCACCATGGGTGCCCAGAAACTGGAGGGCTTGCCCAGATGGGGAAGGGGAAGTGTCGATGCCCCCTGCCGGGGCCCTGCAGTGACTAACACTAGCTATAGCTGGAGGCAGAGGCTCTCACTGCCCCCCCCAAATTCATTCGGGAACCCACGCTGAAGTGAGGGCAGTGTGCTGGGATTGATCAGTGGCTGGTCTTGCCCGTGCCCCACCACCAGTCCTGGGCTTGTCCACTCCGGTTCACTCCCTGCTCTTGCCTTGTTAAGATGCGCCCTGTGCAGCAGGCATGCTGTGAGTCCCTGGTGGTCTTCTGGTGTGGCCTTAGTGGCTCACGGTTTCTGTGGCCCTGAGATTACCTGGGGGGCCAGGGGTGAGGAAAGGAAGAGGCCTGGAGGAAGGGTGGGAGACAGGGGAGGGGAGAGAGGGTCAAGAGGGAAGGGCAAAGAGAGGGAGGGAAAGGGGGATGGAGGGAGGGAGGAGAGGGAGGGGATAAAGGGAGTGGCTGAGGAGGAGAGGAGGAGCGGGCACACCGGAGAAAGCCAAAGCAGCCACAGGTCGCTGGCGAGTCTGCCAATGTCCCGGCCCACAGCATGGTGCCACCCACTCCCCTCCAGGCCCTTCTTCCCTCCAGGTGACAAAGGAAGGAGCTAAGGTCTCCCCACACTGAAAGCATCCAGGCCACGGCCCTGGCCACACTGCCTTCCCCCTTTGCCAAGCATTGCAAAGTTGTCATCCCTCTCCTTGGCCCCGGGGCAAGGATCCAAGGATCCGCTGGTGCCCAGGCTGCCCCTCCTGCAGCCATTACAGTGTTTGGCGGGGCCCACTGCAGCTCCTCTCTCTCTGCTTCTTCCCAGCCCAAGCTAAGCCTGCCACATCCTCATGGAACTGAAATGGCCTCAGTGTACATGGCCTGGCCTTGACATCAGCCAAGAGCCCTCCTGGCGGCTCAGCAGGGCTCTGACCCCTTGTCTCTGGGGAAGCTCCTGGCTCAGAAGCATCTGTTGGAAACTAGTGGCCCAGAGCCCTGAAGAAGGGGGAGAAAGCCCTCAGGCAGCCAAAGCAGACACGGCCAAGTCCATGGCCTTATTTTCAGGAGAGGCCTGGTGGATACTTCATGAAACATCCATCCACAGTGACCCATGTTTAAAAAGCATGCACACCTGTGTGTTTCCTCTCACGACACTTTGCACATGAAGCAGCCTTCACTTCTGGAGATGTGGGGACAAAATGATGGCCATGTGACTGTGCCATCCTCTCTCCCCACCTCTCCCTGCCCTGTCTTGCAGTTGGTCACCTGACACATATTTACCGAGCAGCTACTACATGCCTGACACTGGCTTGATGTGCTGGGACAGGTGCTCAACAAGTCTCAACTAACCCCGTCCCTCTCTAGCTGGGACAGGGAAAACGGCAGGCCCAAGGGCCAAGAGCTGCGGAGTTGCAGCTGGGGCAAAGGTGAGGCAAGGTGCCTGGGGACAGGCCTGGGGGAAAAAGACTGGAAGGAGCGAGAGCCGAGGAGAGGGGCCAGGACAGCAAGCGAAGCTGTCCGGGTGGGGCGGGCTCGTTCTGGAGGTGCCGTGTGGATGAATTGCCCTTGCTTTTGTGACGCGGGAAACTGAGGCTGGCTTGGGGAAGTGGCAGAGCCAGAGGACAGCTGGGTGTCCCGCTTCTGACCCCTCAAGGCAGCAATGGCAGCTTTCGGCTGTCACCTGGACTCCTCATCTTCTCGAGACAGCCTCCCCTCCCACCCCAGGACCTTTGCTTAGGACGGTGCGCCTGCCAGGGCGTCTTCCCCCTGACTCCCTGAGCTCCAGTCACCTCGTGCCTTAACAATCCCACCATGTAGCAACTTGGTGCCACTGTCAGGTTCAGGCTCTGCGCCCCCAGCAGGTGACAGAGTGAATGGCTTCATGGCTTGTGTGGTAGGCTCTTGGGTGGCACACGGCCATGACAGAAATGCTTGTTCCTCAGAGCAGGGGTTCCCTGTGGCACGGCCACTGAGGCCTGGTGGCCCTCCCCTGGCACGTGCTCATCCTTCCTCCTCTGACCAGGGCATACTCAAGGCCAGCTCTGTCCTCCCCAACCGGTCCCTGCCCCTGACGCCACAGCAGTGGCCCAGACAGAACCATAGCAGGTCCTACAGCTGCTCCTGACTGGTGCAGCCATGGCTGTGTCTGAGTGGACCCGCAGTGACTCATGGGGAGGGCAGTGGGCAAGGAGGCAGTCCTCCCCTCTGCCATGGTCCTGGGGCCAAGTTCCTTCTCCTCGGCTGGCCCTGCTGGCCCTCCCCACCGCAGGATCCCCATCCCTCAAGAAGCAAGCTCCGTGTCCTGTGGACCACCTCATAGGTCTCCCTTCAGTCCAGCAATTCGTGACAACCCTGCTGTGAGTCACCACTTTTCCTGGTTCAGGCACCATCGCTCCGGTGAGCCCCTGTTTCAGTCTCCCATCCTCATCAAGCAAAAGGCCAGATTCCTTCTGAGCACCTCCCAGCCCCACTCCCGCCCCAGCCGCACAGCCCTGCCAGCTCTGAGCCCTGACCGCACGCCCTCTGTTCCAGCTCCACCTGCTGACCTCCGATGAATCCTCTTAGTCACAATTCAAGTGGAACATTCTCCAGGAGTCTCTGCCAGTTCCCCAGCCAAAACTGATTGCGCCTGAGTCTATAATCCCACGACCCGTTCCTATTTCACTCTGCTTGGCATTGCAATGATCTGTGAGCATGTCTCCCACGAGCTGGGTCCTAATCTCTTTGAGACACGTGGTATGGAGTCGGCAGGAAGTCTACCGCGTGGTCAGTCCTGCATGTGGCTGGGGGCCTGGAGGAATGAGTGAATGGGGGCCTGGCCCACAGAGGAGGAGCTTGGAGTCCTGGGAGGCAGAGTCTCCATCCTGGAGGACAGGGTGGGGTCAGAGTGCTCTGCGAACCCTCATCGTCTTCATGAATGCAGTAGGCTATAGGGCAGACAGGATCCATCAGTTAAAGTAAGGCCGTTTAGAGTGACTGTTGGCTGCTGTAGAGACCAAATGGCATACTCTGCTTTCCTGGGTTCTATATAAGCCTGGGTGATGGCCTCCCTGAGTCCCAATAAAGACAGCAGTCATCGCCGAAATGGCCAAGAACTGAAGTGACTAGGCCTATCAGTTCTGCAGGCCTGACAGAGTTTCCTGCCTGGGCTGGCTGCCGAGAACGGTCTGTAGGCACCAAAAGGGCAGGGAACATACCATTTCTGTGCTCTTTCATCTTTCTGACCTTAACTGGCTTAATTGAAATGAGAACCTCCACAGAGGGGGCCTCGCACCTTCTGGCATTGCCCCATCCCCGCACAGACTGGCTGGCCTCGTGGTGGGAGACAGCCAGGGAGGTCCTGGCTGCTGCCTCCAGGGGCTGCTGGAGGGGATGGCCCAAGTCCAGGCCCATTACTCAACCACCTTCTGGACTCTTCCCTCCAGCAGGGCCCAGACACCCTTGCCTCCCCAGTAGGCTCAAACAGAGTGCCTGCTCCCCACCCAATGACTCAAACCCACCCGACCAGAGACCCAGGGTCCTCTTTCCCCTGTGTTGTCCCTCTCTGGCTTTGGGGGCTCTCCCGGCACCTCCAGCTTAATCCCCCATGGACTTCCTCCAGACCCTGGGCAGCCCAGCATCCTCGAGAAGGCTCGGCACTTTCTAAGTAGGGGGCACCCCTGCTCCCATGGGGCCCCTCTCAGAACCCCGTGGCACACACTGAGTTTTGAGCCCACATCTGCATACCAGCTCTTGACAGACATGTTTCTTTCATTGCACCCTTGGAAACACACTACAAGGACCAGGAGAACTCTCCCCGCCTTACAGAGGGGGAAACTGAGGCTCAGGAAGGCTCCTGCTCTTGCCCTGGTTCTCCCAGTCCTGCCTTCCATGTGACTTGAGGTGGGTCACGGCCGCCCTTGCTGGGGCACTTGATGGCACCTCTCAAAGCCTCCCCAGCAGGCCCAGGCTGCACTCCACTTGGCCACCTGCTCTGCCTTTATGGAGGAGAGGACGGATGGAGGGCGAGATCCCACCACAGTCCTCCAGATCTCAGGTGATGCACACATCGGGATTCACCCTGTTCTCTTCCTGAAAACAGCCCCACTGCACCCCAGCCGAGCACCCCTTCAGTCTCTGGGGTCTGTGTGGACATATATCCCCACAGGGATGGTGGGGCATGTACTGCTAGGAAGTCCCAGCTCCCAAGTCACTCCGTAGTCACCGGACCCTCAGTGATGAGAACATGTGCCCCTGGGGGTTCAGACCATCTGGATGCCAGAGCCAGGCCTAGGATGCTGTGGCCCCGAAGCAAGAAGGAAGCAGAACTCAGGGGCAAAGGGCAGGAGATGGAGGCCTGGGGGCCTACCTGGGCACATGCCCTCCACGTGGGCCCTCCTGGAGGCAGACTGTCTATCACCTGCTCCCTACAGTACAGACCCACAAAGCAAGGGCCTGCCTTTCAGAATGGCCCATCACTCAGCGACTTGACTCACTACAGGGATTCCTTAAAACAATAGTCCCCATCTCTCTCCACCTCTAGGCTCCTAGAACACAGGCCAGGCCCAGCAGAACCCAGAGAGGAAGAGCAAGCCAAGGCAACAGCGAGAGGCGCGGCCCAGGCCTCACTGATCGGGCCCAGGGTGGGCTCCTGGACCAGCTGGGGAGCAGGTGGGGAGAGGGCATGGAAGGAGGGGCCAGTCTGGCAGCCACCCTGCCTCTCCTGGGCCTGGCATGATCCTAGGCAGGTCGAGATGCTGGTGGCCGGTGTGCACCTGGGAGGCCCTTTTATCCCTAATTCCCCACATCTTCCTGCCCTTGCTCCAGGCCCTCTACTTCCTGCACGCCCCTGCCCCTCCCCTCTGCTGATGCACCTGGCGACCACCTGGGAGGGGAAAGGAGGGTTCCAAGGACGAGACTGCATGCAGCAGGGAGGGGGGAGGAAAGGAGCTAAGGCAGGGAACAGCCTCATTAATATTTCAGAGGCACCTTCGCTGCAGCTCCTGGCCCTCACGGTTCCACTTGTGCTGGTGGAGGGAGGAGGATGGGAAAAGAGAAGGAAATAAAACCCGAGAAAACAGATTTAAAGGGACAGGCCCCCCCACCCCCCACTGGCCCCCAGTGCTCCGTTCCTTCCTCCCCCTGTTCCTGGTACAATCTGTGCACATGCCAAGTGGTTCTCATGCCTGGAACAGCTTTGGGCAAAACAATAACCGTCACCATGGTGCCCCCTCCCCAGCCTGCATGCACCCACCTGCCTGAAGCTTGCCCTGCAGGGCAGGCTGGAGGGGCCACCTTGGGGATCCACTGGCAGTTGCGTGCAAAGCCAAAGCAACCGCCTGTCCGGCGCTGGGTGCCACAGAAAGACACAGGCATTGGAAGTCCTTGTTAACAAGGGCCCAGCCAAGGAGGATTCTGGAACCCAGAGAAACACCCTGGAGGTGGCAGGAGCCCAGGAGGTGGCCCGATTCAGCCTGCGCCTTTGGGTGGATGCACTTCTGCAGCACTCTTGGCCCCTAGGTGGCCCAGCGCTCTAGTCTAATCTACAGCAGCCCATGCCAGACCTGGGTGGGCAACCCTCACCACTCAGGGAACTTCACAAATACAGAGTCTTGGGTCCAGAGCTTCCCATTCAGAAGCGGGAGGACCAGAACGATATAAAGCACCCCAACCCTGGGGGATATGGGTGTCTAGCCAAGCTTGAGACCACACATTTGCCTGCCTTCAGAGGCTCCAGGGCTGGCCAGATTCTCTCATTCAAACAAGCACCACCATAGAATGGAAGATTTGGTGCAGCCACTGTGGAAAGCAGTAGAATTCCCATAGGACCCATCCACCCCACTGCTGGGGTGGGCCCCAAAGAATTGAAAGCAGGGACACAAAACTATTTGTCCACTCAAGTTCATAGCAACATTACTCACAATAGCCAAAAGGTGGATGCAACCCAATGTCCAGGGATAGGCAGCTGGGTAAACACAATGCGGCCCATCCAGGTTGTAGAATAGGACTCAGCCTTAAAAAGTAAGGCCGTTCTGAGGTGGGCTTCAAAAGGCTGACCCTTGAGGACGTTGGACTCAGTAGAAGGAGCCAGTAACAGAGAGGCCAACAATATATGATTCCACTCCTGTGAGTGCCTCATAGGAGAGCTGTGAAATCAAGGGGATGGACAGTGGAAGGGTGGGTGCCAGGGGCCGGGGGGTGGGGAGTTGGGGTTGAATGGGGCCAGAGCTTCAGTTTAGGAAGATGAACAAGTTCTGCGGCTAGATGGTGGTGTGGCTGCACAGCACCGTGAATGTGCTTGTGCCCCTGGGCCGCACACTAAAAATGGTGAGGTGGCGGGCGCCTGTAGTCCCAGCTACTCAGGAGGCTGAGGCAGGAGAATGGCGTAAACCCGGGAGGCGGAGCTTGCAGTGAGCTGAGATCCGGCCACTGCACTCCAGCCGGGCGACAGAGCAAGACTCCGTCTCAAAAAAAAAAAAAAAAAAAAAATGGTGAACGTGGTACATTTGATGTGAGTCTATGTCACCACAATAGAACACGCAAGCAGCCCCCACCAGCCACTTCGCCCTGTATCCAGGGTGGCGGACACTGGGCCTGAATGGCCTCTGTGCTGCCCAAGCACACACTGCGATTGCAGGAGTTTCACCGGTCAGTCAGCCAGCAGTTCGCTTGTATGGATTTTAACTTCCAGGAAACCCCCCTACTGGATATGGAAACCCAAGCAGACCTTCCCCACACATCCTACCCCACCCTACAGCCTCTGTGACTTCTAACACCACCCATGCCCTGCCCAGCCAGGTGGGTGCCCTCTTGCTCACAAATGGCCCCGTCTTTTTGCTGCAGTTCTTCAGAGGTACAGCCCCAGGAGGGCTGGCCAGGGGAAAAGTCAGCCTGGGGAAAGCCTGGCCTCAACATGGGTACCTTCCATTTCTCAAATGTGTCTTGAGGAGGTGTTAATTAATCCCCAGAGGCGTGTGGCAGAAACTTGCTAGCTACTCTCCCCCTTCCTAGGTCATGTTTTAATTTTCAGCTAAGTATCTCGTCATTCAGCTAATGATACATTCCCCAACTCCCTTGCAGCTAACCATGACCATCTGACTGTGTCCGGCCAATTGGGTATGAGCAAAAGTGAGGGATGACTTCAAGGGCCATGTCCTTAAAGAGAAGGAACGTGCTCTCCTCTGTCCTTCCCTCCTCCTGCCGGTGGGTGCTGCTACTGCCGCAGCTGTCTCTCTGTTGCCATCTTGCCCATGGAATCCATGTATGACACAATGAAAGGAGCTCAGATTCCGAGGGCTAAGTAGGCGTCGCGCTGAAGCCACTGTTAGGCTGGGTCTCTGTTACATAGGCCAAGCCCATAGCCTGAGTAAATCGTCACTCCTAACTCAAATCCAGCCTGGTTCTGGGAGAGCCAGGAGGCCTCCCTGAGGTCTCCAAGACTACCAAATCCCCACTTCCCCTGAGCTCGCTGGGGGTGATATTGTCCTAAAAGTTCTAGCTAAGGCAGAAGGGAGAGGATAGAGCCACAGACGAGAGGCAGAATGACTATCACTCTGCCAGAAGCCTCTATAGCATGGGGTGGCCATCCCCACCAAAAGGCACATGCGGCTCAGGCACAGAGTGGTTAGAGAGCTTACTCAAGGTCACACGGCAAGCCAGGAGCAGAGGCCAACATGACCTCAAGTGGTCTAGCTCCAGAGGATTCTACATGCTCCTCTGCCAAGTTACTGCCCTGAAAACCCAAGAAAAGCAACGAGCAAGTGATTAGAACCAATTAAAAGAGTTCAACAAAGTGACTGGACAGGAAATCTGTCCTCGTAAACCTCAGGGCTCCAGACTGCAGGTGCTGGAGTTGGAGAAGCCTGGCCATGCCAGCTGGCTTTGCTCACTCAAGCTCTCTGGGCCTTCACTTTTTAATCTGCGAAATGGTCCTCGGTCCTTTTCGCTGGGTTGGTGAGAAGGCAGGGCTCACCTACCCACACACCCTAAGGCTGGTCTCCAGTGTACTGGGCCCATTTTCCCCGGAGGTTCCTTCAAGCCCATGAGGTCACCAGGAAGCCCAGCAGGGCAATGCTCTTTGCTGAGTCAGCCCCTCCCGCCACACGCGCCCCTCCCAAGGCTTGTCCTGAAGTCCTCAGCTGGACTCCAGCTGGACCCCAGAGTTCACAGGTCAGGACCAAGCTCGACCGGTGAAGCCAGAACATTCCGTTCGGCCGGGGGCTGAGCCCATGTGCCTCTCTGGATGCTTCCCCAAGCTTGCCCGGACTCCCGCAGTGCTCCTGTCTCCCACACAGGCAGCCCTCACAATGCTGGGTGTCCCTGGGTCCCACAGGGAGGTTGGAAACCCCTTTGTGATTGGGGCCAGAAGTCTACACTGAGGGTTGGGGGACAGTCATTTGTTTCCTGCCAGAGAAGGCAAGAGCTACAGAAGGAGACAGTGAGGGAGCAGGAAGCATAATGACACTAATTATCCAATTACAGCGGGTGTGCGAGCTGCATTGCAGCGTGAGCCTGGCTAGCCACTACCCTGCCCCCATGCGCTCCCCACGCCCCTTCTGCCAACCCGGGCCTGCCCAGCAGCCCCGAAGGCACGGACAGCATGGGCACCTAGGAACGCTGTGGCTGTGGCCAGCGTGGAGGACTCTAGCCTGCAAAGGGACGGAGACCTTGTGTTTGGGGTTCAGTAGGAAGCTGGGACCCTGTCCTCCCAGCCCTTCATAGCCAGAGAACATGTGGATGGGAGGAGAGGTGCCCCAAGTCGCCCTAGCTCTGCTGTGGTACCTCGGTGCCCGTCCCATCCCGCTTCCAATCTCGGAGCCAGCTCTGAGGACCGGAAGCCATCAAGGCCTAAATAGGTAATTAAGGAAATTACAGGCAGCTGGAGGCCATGGGGCTGTGGGCCCTGGGCTAAGTCCTTCCAGCTCGGACAGGCAGTGACTAAATAAGGAGTTACCAGGACACATACACGTGTCCTCCCAGGGAACGAGTCCATGGGGCCCCATTAGGCATTCTGGCAGGGGCAGTAGAGGGGGCGCCCTGGTTTCTGGAAGCAGGCCAAAGTCCTTGGGAGGACAGGCTGGGGGATGCATTGGTGTCAAGGTCAGAGGCCAATAAAAGGATCTGGAAGGCAGACCTCCAAACAGGGGCTCCAACTGAAGATGGGAGTCAAGCCTGCCCTTCTGTGACCCAAAACCCAAGGAACAAGCACACCAAAGTATCCGTGCCACTCTCCCGGCTGAGGGGTCAGGATGCTGCTGCCAAATGTGGTGACGGAGGAAGAGCCAGTGGCTAGGGTGCCCAGAGAGAGGGTACCTCAGAAGCTGCAGCCAAGGCTGTGACAGCAGGACCTGAAGGTCATCAAGGGCTTGGCTGCTGTCTGAATCGCATGAACTGAGCATTGCTGGTTCATTTTTGAATTGCCTAAGACACTATTTCTGACCGAGGAACTCGGCATATGAGCCCAAAGCTTTTCCAACAAAGCCCAGAGGAAGCACCACAAAGCTCCTGCAGCGCTCCAGGAGTGCCTGAAGGGAGGTGCAGAGGCAGAGGGCCCCTCTCAGGCCGGGACCCAACACCAACGCAGGGCTCCGAGTCTCTCTCGGCGCGCCTCACAGCCCATCAGGTCCCCCCACCCTCCCACCACCAGCTGCTTCTCCAGTTCCTGGCCCTCTTATCGTCATCTGTCATCAGCACCATTCCTCCCGCCCCCTCTGTGCTCATGGACAGATGCCTGCTCTCCCCACTGGGAAGGCACCGGGAGAGCACAACTGGGCTGGGGATAGGACCTGGAGGGGTGGATTTCTGCTCTGAGTGCTCACCCCTCCCCTCCTCCCTAGGTTGGGAGACCCCAACCTTGCCCATCTCCATCCCAGGCCCCCTCCCACAATTGCGTGGATGGGGCACAGAGGGCCAGGCAGTGGGCTGGGAGCCCTGACCACCCCATCCCACCTACAGACACAGCCACGAGTGCCTCCCTAGGGGCTACCAGGGCAGGGGTCTGGAGCAGTGGCCCCCAGGCCACCCCTTTCTTACCCTCTGGCCCCATGGATGGTCACAAGGGGGGACTCTTGCTCCACTCCCCAGGACAGAGATTTCCAAGCCTAGCTGCTGGTCACAGGGTTGTGGGCAGATGAACCACAGACCAGGAGGGAGAGACGAGACTAGGTGGGAGACATGCCCTGCCTGTCCACAGCCCTCCCTCTTCTCCTGCACCAGGCATGGGATCATTAGCTGGCAGCCGCCCTCTGACTACAGGAGAGCACCCGGAGACCCCAGGAGCCAGAGGAGCCAGGACCAGCTACTCCTGAGCCCATCTCTCCTGGGCCTGTGGCTCCAAGCCAAGATGGGGCAGTGTCTGGTCCTGGATGCTTCCAGGAGAAATGGAGCTGAGGAACATGGAGGGGGGTGGAATGGACCCTTGTGCCTGGTGAGCCATTGCTCTGCCCGGGAATTGGGGCTGGACACACTCTTCTGCCCCTGCTGCTCTCTGAGGGAGCCAAGCAGTCAGCACAGGGCTGGTCCAATCTAGAGAAAGGGCCCCTCCCGACTTGGTCATGCCCTGTGCCACTGTCACACCCCTGGCCCGCAGTCTGTGGGAATGTAGGTTCAGTTTCGAACCGGCCACTCCATGTGCCTTAACTCAGTTCAGGGTTTGATTTGAAATGCCAGAGTGCAGGAAATTCTGAGTGTAAGGACAGTGATTTCCAAAAGATCAGCAGAAAGGCTAAAGTCCTGTCATCTGAGGTCATCTTCTGCCAGCCCACAGTGGCTTCCCAATCTCCCGCGCTCTCTTGTGCTGCCAGCTTTGTTTTCGTGTTTCTCAGTCAGGAGGCTCTGGCATTCCCAGGGCCGTCTGGCTGTCCTCAGCTGGGGGCCTTCACTCAGGATGGCGCTCTCCTGCCCACACCCGCTGCCGTCTGTGGAGAGTGAAACCTGCAGCGTCTGCACAGGGCCAGCCACCACCCTACCCCATGGGGACCGGACTCATCTGCGGCTTCAGAACTCTGAGGATGTCCAGAGAATGTATCATCCAGTGCTTTACCTTGGCGGGGAGGGAGGAAGGGGGACTTGACAAAGTGGTTCTAAAGTCCACCGGAAGGAGAAGCAAGCTTTAGGATTGCTGAGGTGGGGCTGGCAGGGCAGGTATTAAACAATACCAGGTACAAGAGGCAAAAACACATCACCGGCACAACAGCACACAGATGGGCTAATGGGTCAGGACAGGCAGCCAGCACCAGGTCTGACTGCAGACCAGTGTCAGTGCATGCAAATGAGCCAGGGAACAACCGATTTGCTACTAGAGGTGGGGACAACTGGTTAGCAATCTGCAAAGGATGCACCTTAGATCCTCACCTCAAACTATTACCTAAGACACATTTCCTTTGGATTCAACAGGTTTGGCAAATTACAGCTTAAGTGCCAAATCTGGCAGCCCAGTGTTCTTGTGAATAAAGTTTTATTGGGGCACAGCCTCGCCCACTCATTTTGCATTGTCTGTGGCTAGTTGCAGGCTACCATGCAGAGTTGAGTAGCCGGGACAGAGATTATGTGGCCTGCAAACTGGAAACCTATTTACCATCTGGCCTTTTGCAGAAAAAGCTTTGTCAATCCCTCAATTAAAGAGCTAAATATCTTAAAAATGCAGCTACACCACCCCAATACACACACACACACACACACACACACACACACACACGAAGACACATGGAAAACTCAGAAATGAACAGCTCTCAAATTCCTAAAAGGATTTTCTAAGCCTAGAAGCAATGGAAAAAATCACAAATAATCGTGAGCAGCAAAATGTTTACCTTTGCATGAAAAAAAATGGCAGAGAACAAAGGTGTTAAAAAGTATTGGCAACAAATCTGTTAAATTGTCACTGTTTTTTCATGCATACAGTTTATTCAAGCCCACAGAAGAAACACTAAGACTTCAATAAACGCCTTTCATTCCAGCACTTTGGGAGGCCGAGGTTGGTGGATCACCTGAGGTGAGGAGTTTGAGACCAGCTTGGCCAACATGATAAAACCCTGTGTCTATTAAAAATACAAAAATTAGCCAGGTGTGGTGGTGGGTGCCTGTAATCCCAGCTACTCAGGAGGCTGAGGCAAGAGAATGACCCGAACTCTGCAGGTGGAGGTTGCAGTGAGCCGAGATCACCCCACTGCGCTCCAGCCTGGGTAACAGAGTGAGACTGTCTCAGGGGAAAAAAAAAAAAAATGAAGGGAGGAACAGATAATTCACAAGGAAAAGACAACTTATGAGGAAAAACGTTCCCCCTCACCAGCAATTCAAGACATATAAACTAAAGTACATTTTTGACCTAGATACTTATGACAACTTGTTTGATTAAAATATCTAATGCTGGCAAGGTTGCAGTGAGCGAGACCATCCAGTGCGATGAAAAAGCCCTTTTGGAGAACAATTTGGCAGAAGATACCTCTGTCTGGGTCCTCTCCTCAGGACAGAGACTCCTCAGCAGAGCTCACGTATAAGAGCAAAATAAATCTGACTGCCTGGGTTTCCAAAAATAGCCAAATAATTAAGCGAATTACAATCTCTTGGGAGAATATTATTCAGCCATTAAAAATTGTAGTTACTGAAGGCCGCCTGATACATCCTGGGTGCTTGGTAAATAACTGTTGAATGATCAAATTTCTTCTTTGCACGGTTCAAGATCATTCTTTATTTTTGCAATAAGCATTTACTGCTTTTATAATCTTAAAAAAATTAAACTATAACCATTCTGAAAAAACATTCATTTAGGAGGGATTATATTAATAAAGAAAATGCTTATGTGAAGTAAAAATCAGATTACACAATTGAGCCCATGGTATGATGACAGCAATGTGAAATGAATCAAATGGAGGTGTTGGATTTGCATCTGCGTGATAGGATGGCTTTACTACATCTTTGACTTCTCTATTTTTTATACGTTTCCTATAGAGAGCATGTTACGAGTATTGTTTTTAAATAGGAAGAAATCAATTTAAATAAAAACAACCCACGACTCCTCCCTGCTGTTTCCTGAACACATGCGGCACGCTGGGCATATGGCAGGGCCCAATAAGGACCAGGCGGTGGCCGGATCTGGTTTCTGCCCCATGCTGGGTGTGCTAGGGCCACTGGAGTCAGCATGAAGCGAGGTCTGGGCATCCCCCATGGCACGGTGAGCTGCTGGGACAGAGGCCCTTTCCTTCCTCCCTGGTCTGTGTTTGTCCAGGTAACTGTGCAGCCCCTGGAGAGTACGTGCTTGGCCACTCCCTTCCAAGGAGCCATGGGGCAGTGGGCTTGGCTGGGGGTGTTTAGGTCTGTGTGAGGACTTGGGTCTCTATTTGCTCTAAAGCAGCTCTGTGTGACAGAACCTTCCAGAGTCTCTGCACTGGCCCATATGGTGGTAGCCACCAGCCATGTGTGGCTGCTGAGGAGGCGGAGTCAGGGCAGGATGGGCGGGGACTCAGGTTGTGGACCCGAGCCCTAGGAGATACTGGCTGGCCTGGTGGCCTCAGTCCATCCTCCTGGTCCCAGCCAGGTTTGCACTTACTTTGGTGAATACATAGCAAAGTGCAAAGGCTCCAGGAGGGCAGGAAGGGCACTGCGTTTGCTTTTTGCTTTCTGTCATCACCCCTGAAGCAAACACAGAGCCTGGCACACAATGAACCAGGGCAGTGTCCCTCACGCCCATCACATCAATAAGATGTGGCCCTTGGCATAGCTGGCGCCATTCTGACAATGGTATGCACTCATCCATTCTGAGGAATGACCTGCTCAAGCCCAGCCTGGCACTTTCTGTCCCTACCTGTCAAGCTCTCAGACTGGAGCCTAGCCCATCACAGAACACCTCTCCAAATATCTGTGAGCAGTCAGCCCTCTCTGGGGCTTCTCTTCAGGATGGTTCTCTGGGGAGCAAAGCTGCTGCATTAGTGGCCTTGTGCCACCAGGGAGTGGGTGTGGGAGGTGGCTTCAGGGTCCGTGTGAGGACTCGGTTTCCACTTCCTGTAAAGCAACTCTGTGTGACAGAACATTCGGGGGTGATGGAACTGTTCTCTCTCTGCACTGTCTGTGACAGTAGCCACCAGCCTTGGGTGGCTCCTGAGCCCTTGAAGTGTGGCTGGTGCACCTGAGGAAGTGCATTCTAATAAAATCGCTGCTTGAACAGCGCAGCTGGAGAAAGTGCTAGAGCCTGTGGCCTCAGGGCAGGACTTCTCATTGGAATAAAATGGTTGCTCACTTACTGAGAGACCCACCTACAGAACATGAGAGGCTGGCTCAGGACCCCTTTAAATAAGGTGCTCTCCAAGGACATGGACATACCCGCTTTGCACAACTTTGATTTGGAACCAAGACTCCGAAAACCTCCTTGTGCTCTAAAAGAGTCCTGCCAGTTCCAAGATTCCCCAACCATTGGCATTTCCATCCTTGCCCTGTTGCTCTGATTCAAGTTCTGCCACCTACTCAGCCATGTGACCTTGGACTTGTCCTCTTCCCAACCTTGGGCAGTCCAGGATGCCCGAATTCCCCTGCATTTGAGAGCCTGCTTCCCTCTGTCCCGGTGATGCGCGGCTCTGATCCTTCTCTGCAGGCTTCCAGGCCCACTGCCAGCACCACCCACCCAACAGAAGGAGCCCAGGCAGGGGAGGGCTTTCCAGCTAGGCGCTGCTTGGCCTGGCTTCTGCCAGCTTAGCCAGGGTGGGGAAGGGAGGAGCCCTGTGCATGCTCCAGGTCCCTGCCTGGCATACCCAGCCCGGGGCGCTGCTGGGGAGCTTGCTGCAAAGTCACAGCGAGAGCCCAGTGCCTCGGCCTATCTCAGAGATGGAACTGGTGAGGCTCGCACTTGCTTAGATGGAAGTGCTTGCCTTCAGTGCCATGGCACAGGTCCCCATCTATCAGCTGCCATTTACGTGCACTACCAGTGCTTCGGGGTGCCCTGAAGGGGCCATGAATGCAAAGCAAACGGGTCTCTGAGTTGCTGGAGATTGATATAAATCCACCTGTTGTTCATTTCTCTCAATGGGTACATGGGGCAGAGGTGCAGGTGGCTCAGCTTCTGAGCTGCAAGGTCTTCCCAAGAATCCTTGACTTTAGCCCACAGGGCTGGGAGTACCCGAGACAGTGAGTTCACACAAACCACACTCTATTCTGCAGACTTCTGCACACACTTCTGGAGATATAGGAACTAATGACTACAAGCACAGACCAGACTCCGGAGCCTGATGGACTGCATTTGAGCCCTGGATTTGCTACCTACCGGCTGTGTGACCTTGGGCAAGTTACCTAGCCTCTCTGGGCCTCAGCCTCAATGCAAAATGGGGATAACAGCACTTGCAATCATTTGTTGTTTCAATTAAGTGGGCAAGGAAATGTCTGTACAGCACTCAGTGTCTGACATAAAGTGACTGCCATTATAACTATTACCATTGTTGACATTACTTGATGTGCTACTGACCACTGATGGAGACAGTGGCCACTGGTGAAATACACAAGCCATCAATTTAAAATCAGGAGGGAGTTCATATGTGCTGATGACTTGCTCTGTGAGGTGGGGGAGGAGGTGCAAAGGCCAGAGGAAGCTCTGCCTGGCTCTGCTGGTTGCAAGAGGCCCAGAGGGTACTCAGCTCTCAGAAGCCCCTGGGGCTCTGGGGCACCCTTATCCTGTCTACTGGGCAGGCAAGGCGCCCCTTTCCACAAGACATTCTCAGAGGGTCCTCCACAGCTGACCCCGGCACTCCATGGCTGCATCCCTGGGCTGGGAGCAGATGTTCTGGGATGGAGAGCACTCACTGACTCACAGGCTTGGCTTCTCCCGCTAGTGAATGATTCAACCTCTGAAGTCCCAGCTCTCCCAGGCCCACCCCCACCCTCCCTGGATCTGGAATGGAGAAGGGACTTGGCCAAGGTCACAAAGACCATCAGGTATGGCGCTGCTGTCGCTGAAGCCCTAGGCGTCCACAGGAGCCTCCTCTGGCCCCTTCTTGCCCCTTGGGGGCCGATTGGGGCATCTCCATCACCTGGCACTGTGGCTGTCCCCTGGCATGCTCTTAGCCTTAGGGGCTTCCTTCCTCAAGGGACTGGCTCTCCTTCTGGCTCTGTGCAAGCCCCCTCCCGCGCTCGCCCCACATCCATCTGCCTGTTGCCCCCTGCTGTGTGAGAGCGTGCCCCTGCACTCAAACCACCTGGCCGTGCTGGGCATGGCCCAGGTGGAGCTGATGGAGACTGGTTGTGTCCTTGGCCCTCCCCTGCCTTGGGGCCTGCAGCAGAGATGATCAATGGCCTGGGACCACAAGTTCCCAGCCCCTTCCGATGGCGCAGACTTGAGGGCTGACCTCACCCTGGGACCCTCTGCTGGGTCTCAGCTGTGTCCCATAGGGGCCCAGGCATCCCCAGCCCTCTCCTCGGCATCCCAGCTCCCCTTCATGAGCCACATGGCTTTGGTTTCTTAATCTGTGAAAAGAGGCGGCGGGGGGGTGGGGGTTGGGGATGAAAACAGTCATTCACTCGTGTGGTTGATGTGAGACTCAGATGGAGCTCAGGAAGTGGGGCTGGCCTTGATTAGTATGATAACCTCTCCCCGCCTCCCTGCCCCGCCAGGTCCATAGGAAGTCCCCAGCCATCTGCTCATGAAGGAAGTGGCCTCAATTCAGGGCTGAGTCCCTTCTCCTCTTGGGGGCCTCAATGATCCCATCTGAAAAATGGGGACAAAAGTCCAGGCCTTTCCTCTCCTGTTCAGTGAGTCTGCAGATTCAGTGAGGTCAAGGTCATGAATCTGCCATGCAGAAACCAGGTGCCCACTCTGTGCCAGGCCTGTGCAAATGAAGAGCCAGTCCTGCCTTAAGATGGTCACTGACTGGTAAGGGGTGATGGCAGGGGCGAGGGCACAGAGCCTAGTGGGCAAAAGAGGGGAGGAAGTGCAGGGGATGCCTGCCAGACTGGTGCCAAGTCAGCCAGGGGAAGTTGGCTGACTTTTAGGGTGCCAGCGGAATTCACGATGGGGGCCAGCTGGGGACAGGCTGGACTTGATCCTTCAGCAGGTAGGGACTCCCTTGAGGTCAGAAGCCTCGGGGCTTCATCTTTGAAAGTTATATGGCCTCACCAGGAAATGGCGAGCATCTAGTTGAAGAATTCTGGTCCCTTCCCTGCCCCTTGAGTGAGCGAAGGAGCATTTCCACAGTCTCTCCTAAAGCCTCATGGAGCCGTCACCCCGGGGGATCTCCAAGACTCCCTCCAGTTCTGACCTGCCGGCGCGCCATGCCCCTGCCCTGCCTCCCACCTCTCCTCAGCCGGCTGGCTGAGCCACCAACCCCCAGAAGGGCCAGCAGAAGATAGGAGACCAGGTCATAGAGAGAGAAGCCCATCGTCTCAGGCTCTGGGAGACGCGGCACCTGCCATTCCACATTCCAGAATCTTAAAGCCAGAGCTTTCACCCGTGAGAAAACGGAGGTGGCCACAGGAAAAGCTGGCCAAGGTCACAGAGGCGAGGAGGGGGAGACAGCCGTTCCTGGAGGGATGGAGAAGTTACCTAAGTGCGGCCCCGGGCGGCTCCTCATGGGCACTGCCCATGACCGCGGTGGGGTCTGCTGGGCAGCCGCGTGGGCGTGCGGGGAACGATGTGGGAACGCGAGAGGGGAAGGAGGTACAATGTGGGGGCGCGGGGGGGAGGGGGTGCCCGAGGCTCTGAGAAGGTGCGTGCGCACCGGCGGGCTCCCGGCCCAGATCCCGCGCCCCCGGCTGTGCCCACCCTGAGCCCCGGCCCGCAGCCCCCAAAGGCCTTGTTTCTCAGACACGGATGCGCGTGCGCTCGCGACACGGGGCGCAGGGTGCAGGGTGCGGGGCGCTGCCCGCCGGCCTGGGGCCCCGGGGTGACGCGCGGCCGCGGTGCCGCAAGGACACGCAGGCCCGGCGCGGGGCTCAGGTGCCTCGGGCGGGGACCCGGGTCCCTCTACCTGCCGCCGCACCACCTGCCGGGTCATCCTCCCATCCCCGCCCGCGTCTGTGCCCGCGCCGCGCCCGCGCCCACCCCGGCGGCGCCCGCGCGCCCCGAACACCACTTACCCGGGCATGGGCACGGCCGCCGCCGCGGCCTCGGCTCCGGCGGGCGCTGTCACTGCGGGCGGGCGCCAGGCGGGCAACGATCTGCTCCAAGGACGGAAAGGCCCGGGCACGGGGCGGCCTGGCCAGAGGCGCGGGACGCGACCCTCCGCGGCGGGCGAGGGCTGCGGCCGGCCGAGTGCTCCCCACGCTCTGCACCGGCGGCGGGCGACGCGGCGCGCTCGGCTCCGCAGCTCTGAGCGCGGAGGGAGGGAGGGGGGAGGGGGAGGGAGCTGGGTGAGGAGAAGGGAGGGAGGAGGGAGCGGGCGCGGGGGGCGGTGCGCGGCGCAGGGGCCTCGGGGCTCTGGTGCTACGCACCTGGTGCGTGCCCTTCTGTTCCCAGGACGCGCGGGGGTGCCTGCCCTTCCAGGCCTGGCATTGCCCCCAAAGGGCACTGGCCGAGTGAGGGTGGGTGGGGATGGAAACTGAGGGACCATGGCACCTGTGAGTGCAGAGAGAGCACCCTGAGCTTGCGGTTGGGGCACCAGGCTGCCACTACCTCTCCAGACCACTGCCCAACAGTAAAATGGGGCACAGAGCCGGGTGGCTGATGTGTAGCGTGGGGTCCTTGGGTCTTGCCTCGGTGGGCTCCAAGGCCTTGGTGATCTCCTGCAAACTCACACTACCTGTTGAGAGTACAGGTGCCCAAATGCGTCTACCCAGAGGAAGGGCGCTTACCACAGATACTCACCGTTGCTTATCACGGGAACCGGTTAGGCAGAACACAGAGACTGCACACAGGTGGGCACCAGAGACAGACACGCAGGGGCACATACATCCCCGGTGTGAGTGGAGACAGACACACAGACAAACCCCAGTGCAGACACCTGTCCAAGCCCACAAGCACGCGTTCCCACCTACCTGGACAGAGACCCCCGTGCCTGCCGGTGGACCCCCAGGCTTCCCAGCTCCAGGGGCAGTGGAGGCCTCTGACCCCAGGTCCGGCCTTTGCCAGCATTCTGAGCAGCCAGCAGAGAATGCTCGCGGGGGCACAGGTAGAGGCTCTGGGCGGGAGCCTGAGGCAGGTGCAAGAGGCTGGATGCAGCCTTGAATTCTTTCTTGCCTTGGACAAAGAAGGCCCTGGTCATGCTGTGTGCCAGACCAGAGCTGAACACCGGGGACACAGCAGGGACCACAAAGCAGGGAGTGGCCGGTAGATGGCAAATGTGCTCACACCGCTGAGGTCGGGGTTATGGAACCCCATTGATGGGGAGCCATGAAAGAGGCTGCTGGCGGCTCAGGGAAGGCCTCTTTGAGGAGGCACCATTGTGCTAGGGACCAAAAGGACAGGAAGGTTCTGCCGCCCCTGCTACCAGGGAACTGTCACAAACCCCACAGACTGCTCCTCCCTTCCACAGGAAGCAGCTGGTTCTGTGGAAAGCCAGTGAGATCTGGCATCCCAGAGCCAGGGCCAAGCCCCTGGCACCTCTCAGTGTGGGCTGAGGTTCGCGCACACACACACTCAGACACCTGCTCACATGTGCGCTCACACATGCTTACTCACACCCACTCACATGCATGCACACATACACCTGCTCATATGCACGAACTCATGCTCGCTCACCTACCAACACAAACACGCACTCACACACTCATGCACACACAATCTCACGCACACACATCCTCACAGTCACATGTGCTCACTCACACACCCTCACCCACACCAGCTCGGTGGCCCACACAGTTACACAACGATTCACACATAGTTACATGGTCTCACACCTACACAACTCACACACTCATCCAGTGAGCACACACGGGCACATACATGCACACACACACAGTTGCTCACAGTCACACTCACACACACACTCCCCACTCGGTTTGCACCCACACTCACTCTCACACATATTCATTTCCACACTCATGCAGTCCCCCTTCCACGCCAACTCTGAGGCAGCTTTTCCTGAGCCTGGGGCATGTGCTCCTCAGGGCCCAGAGCTGCCATGGGGACATCCCCCTGTCACACATACACAGTCTGTGACTTCCTATTGCCCCAAATGGGAAAAATCAAGACTAAAGCAAGCCCCAATCATGCTGGAAAGTTATCATGAGCTAAGTTCTGGCCATTTCGCGAGAGCCCTGCCATCTTGGAGTCGCTCCTCTTACTACCCCACATTCCAGATGGGGAAGTGGAGGCCCAGAGGTCAGGATCCCACCCCGAGCAGGTTGTAAACTGGATTTTGGCCCCCGGCCGGGAGGCCAGCTGCCCCCCATGCCCCCAGACACCACAGGAGGGCAGGGGAGCTGTGAGCACAGGAGTGCCTCCTGAGGGCCCGTGGTCTCCCTTTCCCGGCACATTCAGGCCGTGTTCCTTCTTGGCCTCCCACACTGTGGCAGGCTTCCTGGGGTCATGTCGTTCCATCCCAGGCCCCAGGGCCCTGCTCTGGAGTGAGCAAAGGCAGAGGCAGTCTGCTGAGCCGGCCTCCTTTGGTGGCCCCCAGCAGGAGCATCCCTTAGGCAAGGAGTGGGTCCTGGCTGAAGACAAACACCTCTTAGCAGACATGTGTGGGCAGCTCTGGGAGGGCAGGTGTGGGGCTGGGGAGACCCACACTTAAAGGCTTAGGAGTGGCTGTGAGAGCTGACAAGAAGAGAAGACTCCCTTTGGGCTGCGTCACTGTCTTCCCTCGGGGACCAGGGAACATACTGAGCACCCCTGGGGATGGAGGTTGTTCATTTAACTGATGGCTGCTATCCACATGGCGGAATCTCCCTGAGCTTGGAGCAGCTGCTGTCTGGGCTGGATGTTTATGCATCTCCCCTCCCTACTCTCTGACCCTAGACTCTGCACAGGCCCTCTCTGGTCAGGGGAAGAAGCAAGTTTGGGGGAGAAAATCTGAGGCAGGGGTACCTGCCCCACCACTTTGCCTCTGTCCCTGGGCCCCCAGGGCACTGCTCATGGCTAATCCAGTCAAGAGTTGGCCATGGTGCATACCTTTGTGATGAGCCCACTGGGGCCAAGGTCAGATGGCCAAGGAACAAAGTTTCATGGAAGTCCCCTGTCCTCAGCAAACTGTGGCCCCTAGACAGCTAATGGCC
The DNA here is from genome assembly GCF_009764315.1 of Trachypithecus francoisi. NCBI lineage: Eukaryota > Metazoa > Chordata > Mammalia > Primates > Cercopithecidae > Trachypithecus > Trachypithecus francoisi. Next base: position 28,135,840 of record NW_022681471.1, read on the forward strand.
AGGTAAGGTGATGGTCCTTTCTCTGTGGTTTGTGTCTGTTGGTTCCCAGCCCAGAGCCCTGAAGCTGGGAGGGAGGGCCCAGGCCTGGGAATGAGGACACCTGAGTGCCAGGCAAATGCTGCCAGTGTCACTGGTGATCCTTGCTCACTGGCCAGCCCCTCTTGGGTCCTCCATCAGTAAAGAGGTGGGAGCTTTACTAGAAAGTTCTCCCACACACCAAGTCCTGTCCTCTGCACTGGAAGTACTTAGGGAGCCAAACCCAGGGAGGCCCAGACCACTCTGCTTTCCAGCTCCCTCCCAGGTCCCAAGCCAGCCTGTCCCACCATGCCCTGGACCTGCCTCCTTAGGGCACACCAGGCCTCTGTCCCCACCACACTCTTCCACATTGCCGATGATTGCCTGGGAAACAAAAGCCACAGAGAGCACCCCACTCTCAGCAGCTGCCCCCACCGCCCCTCCTGGCCGCCTCATCCCCACTCTCACCCCTCTCTCTCTCCACCTGCCTCCAGCCCCTTCAGTCCCCGCTCCCCTCCCACAACTGCTTTCTCTCTTGGCTCCTTGGCCTCTACCCGGTCACCAGGCCCCTTCTCTCCTGGGCCTCTAGTCCATGCCCCCTCCTTGTGCAGGTCCCTCCTGCCACTGTTGGGACAGCAATGCCTTGGCTAGCTCTGAAGTGAGGGCCCCTTTGGCTGGGCCCGGGCCGCCCATCCCGTCTTCTCATGCCCACTGTCTCCCTGGCTGAGGTCCCAGGCCCTTCCCCAAGTCCTCAGAGACCAAGCCCACATCCACTTGCAGCCCAGGGGCAGGCTAAAAATGCCCCCACGCAGGTGTCCTTGTCCCAACCCCCAGAACCGGAATGCAACCTTATTCGGAAATAGGGTCTTTGCAGATGTGATCAAGTGAAGAATCTTGAGGTGTGGGGTTATCCTGGGTTATCCAGGCAAGCCCTGCATGCAGTGACAAGTGTCCTTATAAGGGGGAGATTACACACACACACTCTCACACATGCACACACATGCTCCCACCCACACCCATGCACAGAGACACACATACACGCACATACACACACATACACACACATGCACACATATGCACCCACTCCCCCAAAATACACATGCACAGTCACACACACACACACATATGCACACACTCATACACATGCATACACACACACATACAGACACAGAAACACATACACACACATTGCACACATAAACACACATGCAGACTCCCCACACATGCACAGTCACACACACAAACATACACACAAACATGCTCACATGCACGCACACACATATGGCACACTCATGCACACACATACACTCACATGCACCCCCCCACAAGAAGCCATGTGATTGCAGTGGCAAAGTGGAGTGAGGTGGCCACAAGCCCAGGACACTTGGAGCCTTCCGGAGCTGGGAGAGGCAGGAAGAAGCCTTCCCTAGAGCTTCTTGGGGGAGTGTGGCCCTGAGACACCTGGATTTCGGACTTCTGGCCTCCAGGACTGGGAGAGGGTCTATGTCCTCTGTGGTGAGCCACCCGGCTTGTGGTTATTCATGACAGTGGCCTCGGGCCACTCATCCAAGTCCCAGCTGGGCCACTGAGGAGCTCCAGCTTGGCAGAGCCCTGCCCACAGCACAACACAGGCTTCTTGGGCTGCTTGGCTTGAGTACATCCACGCCTGGTGGTTCTGGAAGGCTCTGGCAATGCAGAGTGTGTGTGTGTGAGTGTGTGTGTGCGAGTGTGTGTGAGTGTGAGTTTGTGAGTGTGTGATTGTGTGTGACAGTGTGTGAGAGTGTGTGTGGGTGTGAGTGCGTGTGTGTGTGAGTTTGTGAGTGTGTGTCGGTGTGAGATTGTGTGAGAGTGTGTGAGTGTGTGTGGGTGTGAGTGCGTGTGTGTGTGAGTTTGTGTGTGTCGGTGTGAGATTGTGTGAGAGTGTGTGAGTGTGTGAGTGTGTGTGGGTGTGAGTGCGTCAGTGTGTGTGTGAGTTTGTGAGTGTGTGATTGTGTGTGACAGTGTGTGAGAGTGTGTGAGTGTGTGTGGGTGTGAGTGCGTCAGTGTGTGTGTGAGTTTGTGTGTGTCAGTGTGATTGAGAGTGTGTGAGTGTGAGTGAGTGAGTGTGTGTGTCTGTGAGTGTGAGTTTGTGTGTCCCTTGTGTGAGAGTGTGTGAGTGTGACTGTGTGAGTGTGTCAGTGTGTGTGTAAGAGAGACAGATGGTTCTTTGGGCATGACTCCTGCCAGTGCAGGTCCAGCATAGTCCCCTGGGCACTCTTGCCTGGGCCCTGGCTGCCCATGTGCAGCAGGCATCAGGGCCTTTCAGCACCCAGTGCCCAGGGTTCTCCAGGGCGCCAAAGAGGCTGTGCCCTCCCAGAAGCTGAGGGAGACAAGGTCTCTCTGCTGGCGATGTTGCCCTGCCCTGGCTGTCCAGAGTGGCAGGCAGGGGCTTGGCCTCCTCCTGTGGTCCGTGCCTCCCGAGACTAGAGCTGGAGCCTGTGGGAGCAGAGCCTGGAGACCAGGCCACTGCCAACTCCTCAGGGCAGCCCCTCTGACTTGGCTCCCAGGCCTGCCACCTGCCCCTGCAGCCCTCCAAGGAGGGGTCGTGTCCCTCAGGGGTCTTGCCCACATTGTGGGCCCAGTCTGCCAAGGTCTGGCTTGCTGTCCCTTTGGCAAGCCCAGACTCGTCTAAACCCTAGCAGTGGATTCGGCTTAGGCTCCGGCTGGGCCCTGCTGTGCCCAGAAGGCACCTGACCTGCAGCAAATGCTGGGAAATGGCCCCACTGCGGCCCCGCGCCTTCCACAGCCACTCCCCAAGGAAGCGGCTTTGTGACCTTCATTGCTGTGCGTGCTTGTATGCACATGTGTTTGTGCGGCATGTTTGTGTTTCTGTGTGCTTGTGTTTGTGTGTTCAAGTGTGCATGTGTGCGTGCGTGTTTGTGTATGCATTTGTGTGCGTGTGCACGTGTGTTTGTGCGTGCATACGTGTGTAAGCCCACGCCTGCTGCCTTCCAACAGCTCCGGGATGCTTCTGGCCCTCAGTCGGGGGTCCTCAGGGCCCTCTTCCCCTCTCCAGGCCAGGGAGCATCACAACCAACCCCGTTCTCACACTACACCAATCTGTCCCCAAGTTCAGGGGATCTTACTCAAGCAAAGATGGACTGGAACCTGCAGCCCACCTGTTGTCCACCCTGGGCCTTCTGTGCCACAGCTGGGGCCCTGAGCACAGTCCTACTTTCCAAGCCACTTGCAAATAAATGTGGGAGATTGGCAGTTTGCAGGGAGAACCTTCTCAGCACAAGTGATCCTCCCTCCTCAGTCCCCTGAGTAGCTGGGACCACCGGTGTGTGCCCCAATGTCTAGCTAATTTTTTAGTTTTTTGTTTTTTTAGAGATGGGGTCTCACTGTGTTGCCCAGGCTGGTCTTGGACTCCTGGCCTCAAGCAGTCTTCCTACCTTGGCCTCCCAAAGTGCTGAGATGACAGCCGTGAGCCACCACGCCCAGCCATTTTCTTTTTTAAGCCCAAATCAGTCTCACCTTGGCTAGGATTATTTAACAGTTTTTACCACACTTGGCGGTGGAGTGAGGCTACGTGATTCATCTTCACACTGTGGTCAGGACCAACTGCTTTGAGGATGGAGCTCACCTTCCACCATGACCCAGAAGCCCTTGCAGGCTGTGACCCTGTCCAGCTCTGGGCTCCTGCCTGGGGGACTTGGCACCCCGTCCAGGCAGAGTGTGTGCTGCCTGCAGGGCACTCCCTGCTGTGTGGACTAAGCACGCAGCCCACAGGATGCCTTCCTCTGCACTGACCACCTATATCATACTCGTCCCGCTAGCTTGTCCTCCACCCACACTGCAGCCCCGAGCTGGGACATGCAGAGGACGGGTGTGATGAAGGTGTATGAAATGAGAGGGAGACAGAGAGGAAACGAGGCACAGGAGGGATGGGAGGGAGGCAGGAAGAGTGGACAGAGATTCATGGGGGATGTGCTGGACCCACTGAACACAGAGCCAGTGCCCCAAGACTCACTCACAGATGAATGGGCGGAAGCCCCATCTTTCCATGTCTGCCAGGCCGTGGTGCTGGCTGCTCCTCCTCCCAGCCAGTGAGGGGACTTGCCTGAAGCCTTGACTCCTGGCCCCTGGCCAGTTCCCTTGCACCACGCCTGCCCAACTCAGCAGACATTGCCAGGCCGTGGAGCACATGGCCCAGAATAGTGCTATGACGCTGATGGTGACATTCTATCACTGGGCCACCACACTGCGTGGCAACTCCTATCCCAGGAAGGAGAAACCTGGGAACGCCAGTGCCCCAGTGCCAGTCCAGGCTTAAAGACACAGTTATGTGCGAGGAGCCAACACACAGTGCCAGGCTGTGACTCACGCGGGCCCTGCCCACTCTATTGCTGTTGGGAGCCTGGAGCTGCCCAGGGAAGCCCCAGGTTCCGCCACCTGCTCTGAGGCTCTCCGTGCAGGACCGAAGGAAAATCACAGGTGGTAGGTGTTGCTCTGGAGACTGTCCCCCTCCAATCTGTCCTTTCCAGGACGACTGTGTCCCCAGCATGCAGCTGACCTGGATCCTCTCTCTGGAGCGGTGCCAATGCCTCACAGCCCGAACTCGGCTTCCTGGCGCACAGTGTGACTTGCTAGGGGGCTGGCTGGGGAGCCAAGGCCAGGCCAGAGCAAGTGGGTGCACACAGCACCCTGCCCTGGCTCCATGGGGCCCCGTCCCTCCTGTGTTACCCCTTGGGTGTTGATGGTGCCTCGTTGTGAACCCTAGACTCCATGGAGCTGGGCAGCCCGGGTCCCGCTTAGATTTCCAGGCTCTAGCCTGGTGCCTGCAGTCTGTGTGCTCTTGGCAAATGCTCCACGCTGAGAGGGCAGGTGCCATTCAGGCCTGTTTGGATTCTGGAGCCCTGTCTCAGGACAGCTGGGGCCATGAGTGTCTAGGAGGGAGGGGAAACCGGCTAGCCCAGACCTGAGGATGACGGGGCCCCTCTTCTGAGGGTGAGGAGCCCAAGGGCCAGGAGGGGCATGGAGAAGCCAGGCCGCCACAGGAGCAGCGCACGGAGCCATGTTGCACAGTGTTTCTTTAATGGAAAGACAGCCACCGACCTCAGAAGCAGCCCCTCCTTGCACTGAACCAGAAGAAAGGGGAGACCTAGCCGCCAGTGGCGGTGAGGGGGTTCCATGAAAACGGTGTCTGGGACTCTGGCGGAATGTGGGGCCTCTTGTTTCTTTGGGGCAGAAGGGCCAGGGCCTGACCGGCCTAAGGCTCCCCTCCTTGATGGTGTCATCTGGAAGGATGCTGGGCCTCCAACTTCCAGCCTCCTCTGGGACTGTACAGGTTTGTGGCAAGGGCTGGGCAGGGCAGGCTGGGGAGACCGCTGTCCCTGGGGTTTCGTGGGCAGGGGCTGGGTGCAGGCCGGACAGACAGAAAGCAGACCCAGCTCAACGCAGAAGTCCAGAGGGTGTGGAGAGAAAGGGACAGGCAAAGCCAGGTGTGGAGAGATGGAGGGGACAGGCCACCAAGCTCAGAAGCGAGAAAGGTCTGAGGAAGCACAAGACACACACGGAGAGAAAGAGAGAGAGAGAGAGAGAGGAGAAAGAAGGGGAAAGAGAGAACAGAAGGGAGGACTGGTCGAAGGGCCAGTGGAGCAGGGGTCTGGGAGGGACAGGCCATGAACTTGCAAGGGGGCGGAGGGGAGCCGCGACAGTGGGGAGAGTTGAAAGGCTGGAAATGCATGAGGAGGAGGAGCAGAACATGCGTGTCTGGACAGGTGCAACAGCCCTGGCAGAGTTCACTGTCCCCATTCTTATGGAACACCTCCTGGCTGCTGACCCAGGGACCGTTCTCCTAGGACTGGAGCCTTGGACACTTGGGTTTGGGAGTGAATGAGAAAAAAGCTTCATGGGGTGCCTCTGGGTGGCTGTGGTGGGAGAGCAGGGGCAGCTCTGAGGCGGAGGGAGCATGTGATGGGGGCCAGACCTTGAGCCCACCTGCACCCTTGGCGAGCTGGGGTCAGGGACCTGAGGTGGGGGGCTGGGTTGGACGCAGCTGGGTCCTGGCTTAGCTTCCTGGCTCTGCCTCCCCATCAGGATGTCTGGCTGTGTTCCCCAGAGACCCCCACCGAGGCCCCGCGGTGGCTGCAGCTGCCTCTACTTTTTGTAGTTGCCAAACTGGATGGCCAGGCGGTCCGTGACGCAGCGAAGGTGGCTGGCTGCACCTCCCAGTAGGGCACGGGGTTGTTGAAGAGGCTGATGCCGTTGTAGTAGGCCCGCTTCACCCCGAAGCCCACGGGACAGAAGTCGTTGACACCCACTTTGGTGATGTTGTTGGAGTGCAGATAGACCACCTGAAGGCAGAGGGGCCGGGTCACTGCAGGCCTCCCTCCCTCCATGCCAAGCCCGCTGCCTCCAGGAGGCATTTTGCTGTTACCTCTGCACCCTACTTCAAGGGCCACACCAGAGGCTCCCTGTTGTTGGGAGGAACAACCAAGGCATGGGCGTGTTCTTTGTGTGGGTGTCAGCCAGGATTAAGGCACTGGATGTGACCAGGGACCAGGATGAGGGTCTCAGGTGGGGCAGGTTGAGGACATGTGGGGGTGGGGGTGGGGCTGGGGTAGGGGTGTGTTTGGTGGTGTGAGGTGAAGGAAAGGTGGCCTGACCCTCGGGGGAGCACCCTCACACTCCATGGGGCAGTCAGCAGAGGAGCTCGCCCTCTAGCAGCCCCTCCAACTCTCTGGAGTCACTGTCTTGCTGTCTCGGAGAGGAGCAGAGGAGGGCAGGCAAGGCGTCTGCTGAGTTGGGCTGGGAGCCCAGTGCTAGTGAACATGACAATGACCACTAGAGGGCGCTCTCGGCCCATCATGGGCATGGCCTGCGTGGTGCTGGCTCACAGCTGGTGCAGATGGGGGTGCTCCAAACACGTGTGGATGGAGCAGGGCTGGGCAAGACCAAGATCACCCATCTGGTTGGGGGCCAGGCCAGGGATGGAAGCTCCCTACAGAATCCCAGGCAAGACCGTGATCCCCCTCTTCAGCCTACTTCCTGCCCTGGGCTGTCGCTATCTTGGCACGGATCAGTACACCCCCACACCCACAGTTTCTTGACTCCCTGGACTCTGCCACATCTTTCTGGTGTCCGACCCTCCTGGAGACCCTCAGGTCCAAGATCTACCGGGCTGCCTTGCTCTGTATCTACCATGGAGCCCCTGCTCCCTGCCTCCTCAGCACCAGCTGGGAGCATCAAGACCGCTCCTTTGCAGATGCCCAGAGTTGGCCGGGAAGGAGGGCCAAGGGGCTGAGGGACTGCTTGGGGACATGCACGCCTCCCCCAGCCCAGCCTTAGGGAACCTGGCTATACACGCCCAGCTCTCACCTGGAGGAGCTTGAGGTCTGGGAGCCCCGAGGGCACCCTGGCCAGCTTGTTGTTGTCCAAGTGGAGCTCCCGAAGGGTTGGCAGGAAGCTCAGGCTCCCGTTCTCGATCGTCCGGATCTGGTTGTGGCCCAGGCCCAGCCTGTGAGTGGGAGAATGACAGGGACTCAAAGGCTGGAGAGAAGGATGGTGGGCTGGGCGCGAGGGGCCACACAGCACTGAGGGACTCTGGCATCACCCTCGGGCAGTACGGGCTGGCCTCACCTGTACAGCTTGGAGTAGCGGAGCAGGTCCTCCAGTTCGATAGCCTGGATTTTGTTGTGGTCCAGGTGGAGTTCATTCAGGGTCTCAGGGAGGTCTGCCAGGAGAAGAGGGCACGGGGGAGAATGCAGGTGCTGAGGGCAGGGGCCCTAGCTCTGCCCCAGGTGGTGGGAGGGGACTGTTGAGCCTTTCCCTGAGTCGACCAGGCCTATCCAGAGCCCCCACCCTGGCCATCTGTGCCGTTGGGGCTGAGGCAGGCAGGTGCGCAGGAAGAGTGGGCTTCCTACCTTTGGGGATGCCAGTCAGCTTGGCCTCTGAGATGCGCAGGTAGTTGAGCTTCAGGCCATCGAAGGCTCCAGGTTCAAAGCCACTGTTCTCCAGTGGGTTCCCGCCCATCTCTAGGTGAGAGACCTCATTAGCCCGGGAGCCTGGTGGTCCTGCACAGCCCTGGGTCCTGTCATTTCCAGGCTAGTGTGGTGAGCCCTGCTAACTGCCAGCTGCTCCCATCTCCTGAAAGCAGTTCTGCTAATTTACCGGGCTAATTGTAAACTCCTAGCTGTTCAGGACTGCTAGCCCCAGGACTGCTAGCTCCAGGGGCAGCAAGAGGAAAGGGAGGAGTGCCAGAGATGCAGACAGGGCTCCCAGAAGCCACCCGGAAGCCACCCGGCCCCTCTGGCCCAGTCTTCTCTTTAGCCATGGTGATAGCCTGCATAGAGGATTTGCCAAGAAATTCATGGATTATCTTTTGACCGTTCTCACCATACTCTTTCTTGAACCGAGCCTCTAAAGGTGTCCCTTGGTTTCCCTTCCCCATGCCCCGAGACAAGGCTCTGGAATGTTCTGGGAGGCTTTCAGCTCACCGATGCAGTTCATGTTCCGGAGCCCACTGAACACGCCCTTGGGCACCTTGCGGATGCGGTTGTCGTGGATGCGGAGCTCCACCAGGGAGCTGGGCAGGTTGGGCGGGATCTCCACCAGGTGGTTCTTGGAGATGTAGAGCTTCTGCAGCTTCCGTAGGGGGCTGAAGGCCTTCTCGTGGATCTTGGAGATCTTGTTGTTCACCAGGACGAGGGCCTGAAGCAGGGCGGAAGGAGGAGGTGAAGGTGCGGACTCCCTGCCCCACCTGCCTCTCCCTCCTGCCTTCCTGTGCCTCCCCAGTCCACTGGGCCTCGAGGAGGTCAGTCCGTGCTTGTGAGCAGAGTGCAGGGCAGGAGACAGCACCCAGGCCCAGCCCTGAGCCTCAGCAGTGCCACCACTGCCTTGCCGCTCCAAGCCTCAGTTTCCTCACACATACACTGGCTACAATGAAATCCGTTCTCCTCTGTTGCTGGGAGGAATGGATGTGATGAAACGTTTTCAGTCACGAAGGGAGCTGAGCTGAGTGATCCAGTCCTGCAGCTGCGGTTGCTCAACCCCACATGGGTGAGCTGCAAGCCTGGGAGCTTCCATCACGGCTGGCTCCAGGCTTTACCCTGAAAGCCACGGGTCCCCGAGCTCCTCTCATACCCACATGTCCATGCACATGCACCCACCCGGACCTCTGCCCCCTGCTGTAGGCCTGCTGGTTCCTCCCAGCTCCTTACGTAGAGGGCTGGAGACCCTTGAAATCATCCTTGCGGAGCTCAGAGATGTCGTTGTTCTGCAGGTCCAGCAGCGTGGTGTCAGGGGAGATCTCTTTGGGCACAGACTTCAGACCTAGGGGCCCCACGACCACCAGCAGCATGAACTTGGAGCCATCCAGCCAACTAGCCCCACCGCAGGGAGGCCCAGGGACACACGCACGCGACACCGACGGGCACACGGGGATGCCACCACAAGTGGGCGCAAACTGCACAGCTCACAGCCAGACGGCTGGACCCCTCCTACACTCACATCATGCTCGCCACCAGCCCACAGGACCGGCATGTGCCTCCCTCAGAAGGGGCTCTCAGGCTGCACCTGTGCCTCCTTGCATGCCCCTCCCCATCACTCAGGGACAAACCCAGATCGGAGCACTGAACCACCCGCAGGTGGCAGTGGCAGCCAAAAGGACACATGGCGCTGTAGGTGGGTGTGACAGAGTCCGGGTCCAGGATGCCCGAGGTGTCGGCGCCCGAAGCTTCCTCATCATTCATCATGAACGGCCCATCGTCCAGGGTGAAGTCCCAGAAGCCCCTCTGCTCAAAGGGCAGGGCCTGGCTCAGGGCCAGCAGAGACGCAAGGAGCCACAGGGGCCACATGGCGGATGGGCCTGGGGGAAGAGGCAGAGGGATCCTCAGCACCAGCACCCGCCCGTCTTCCCCATGCCAGGGGCTAGTGTTCCGTGTGTGTGGTGGCACTGCGTTCCCATCCCTCACCAGGGACGGCCAGACCCTGGGGCAGGAGGCAGAGAGGGCGGAGTGTGGGCAGAGGGCTCCAGGCAGGAAGGGAGTGGATACTGCTGGCAAGGAGGGTGCCCCTTGCACTCCACTCCCCTCACCCCTTCCACTATCCCCCTCCCCATCCCGGACAGGACTTGGCTTAATCAGGCGATGAAATGTCTCCTCATTAGCAAGTCTGCAGGCCCCCACACCTCTGAGTCTGCCAGAAGCCTGCTTTAGGGCAGGGGCATCCGTGAGGGCTGCATGGAGGGGGTGGAGGAGGAATCCTAGCCATTGGCCCTCAAGGGCTTTGAAGATCCACTTTTTGGACGCCACTGTGGCCTCCTCCCGGGCCAATCCTTCCTTTGAGTTCTGGGCTCAGGCACAGCGTGGATGAAGTTAGTTGAGTTTGGCAACTCTGAGTTGCTTCCTACCTCCTGAGCCCCCCTTCCACCCTGCCCACGTTTCTCAGAGACCCTCTAAGGCCAAGGCAGGGAGGCAGGGTGGAGAAAGAGGGGGTGTCCTTTGAGGCCATGAGCAAAGTTGGCTGAGGCAGCACTGAGTGGAGACCCGAGAGGTGGAGGCCATGGCGCCCCCAACACAGCCCCTGGGCCTTGGCTTCCTCCTCTGGACCACCCGCCCCAGCCCCCCCGCCCCCCACACACGCTGCCTTGGCTCAAACAGCCCGGAGCTCCTAGATGTGCTCCCCCCCTTCCTCCCTGCCCACAGCCTCGGCAGCTCAGAGAGGCCCCCCAGGGGAGCAGGCTGCCGCCAGGGTGGCAGGGGCAGGGTCAGGCTTGCCTGAGGCCCCCCAGGCCGAGGCGGCAGGTGGGAGTGGAGGGGAAGCAGCCCTGCCCGAGCCTGCCGCCAGCACCCACTCTGCTTGCCTCCTTCCTCCTCATCAGACACGGTCTCCCGTCCAGAGGCAGCCGGGAATGTGCCCTACAAGAAGAGGCTGGAGCCCTGGGCTCTCCTACCACTCCATCCACCCTGACTGCCTGGCAAAGGTCCAGTCTCACCCCAGCCTCACTTCCCCATCTGTTAAGTGGGAATAAACATGCCTGCCCTGCTCGCCACCCAGCCTGGGGTGGCGCTCGGTGCATCTGGAGACAGGGAGCCTAGCTGGGCAGCAAGGGCCTCTGGAAGACCTGAAGCAGTCACACGCCCAGGAGACCTCACTTAGGGCCAGTACTAGCTGGGAAGGGGCTGTCTGGGGCTCCAGCAGGGCGAGGTGAGCCCCCTAAGCCCAGCTGCTGGTTGCAGGGGTCTAAGGAGGCCGTGGGGAGGTGGGGGCTCTGCCCCCTAGGCCAGCACTCTCTGAGCAGCCCCGCCCTGCCCGATGCTTCCCCAGTTGACCTGGGGGCTGGGTTGGCTGATGGGGGCTGCCGCTTTGGGTCCCTTGCTGCCAGCGGCCGGGGGCCTGACGCCACTTCGGGGCTAGGTTGGGTCTGAGCACAAGCACTGTGCCTCCAGTTCCATCAATCCCAGGAGAGGGTTGGGATGGAGGCCTGTCCTGTCGCCCCCTTGCAGCTCCTCGGGTGCTCCAGGGAGCATCTGCTGGCAGGCGTCCCCTCTGCATTGGCATCCCCTCTGGAAGCCGCCCATGCCCCCTCCCACACCCGTGGACAGAGGGGCCTGTGGTGAGGCTGTGGCTATAGCGGCTGCCAGGCCAGTGGAGTGGCCTTTCCGCAACTGGCCCCAGAGCCCTCCTGAGCCCATAGGCCCTGGGCCATACTGCAAAGTAGGAGTCAGAGCCCAAGGCTTAGCTCAGCTTCCCCCTCATGTGGAGCTAGACTTTATGCTGACCCCGGGGTCACCAGGAGGCCCCTGCTGGGGCAGCACCCAGCCTCCCTCATTCTTTTGAGCCTGGAGACCCCAATTGCAACCCAGGGCCTGCCAGCCCCAGGCCGGTCCGGCAGGACCTAGGGGAGCCCCCCGGAGGGTCTTGGCCCCCAAGTAGGGAGAAGGCTCAACACTCACCTACGTGGATGGCGTTTCCCTTCCTCCGGGACAGGGCAGGGCAGGGCCTCTGATGCCTGCTGCCACTGCGGGACCCTCTCCCAGTGCCACTGGACACCCGGGGGCAGGAGGAGGAGGAGGAGGAGGAAGAGGAGGAGCAGCAGCAGCAGCAGTGGGAGAGAACAGGAAGGGCAGGATGGAAGCAGGAGAGCAAGATGGAGTGGGGGAGGTAGGAGACTGCCCTGCCCCTCCCTACCGATGCCCCTGCCAAAGCCGCTACCTCCCAGCGAGAGTGAGTCAGGGCTGGAACGCCCCACCAGAGCCCTGGAAAGCTCCAGGGTGGGCAGTCCACCTGGACAGGTGGGGTTGGGGTGGTCTGGCTGGGCCTAGGGAAGGCTGTGGGGAGGGGCTGGGGAAGGCTGAGGGGACAGAGGACCATCTGACCATGGCCAGCTTGGAGGCCCCAGGACCGCGCATTGGCCTGGAGGAGGACTCTACAGGGACTCCTGCCCCGGGGCCAGGGGTCTCCCCAGGAGCTGGGACTTCCCTGCAGGCACTCCTGTTAGGGAATCGGGCCCTCCACCAAGGGAGGGGGCAACAGGCGCAGGGCTGTCAGTCACGGCAAGACTGGTCATCGGGGTCTCAGGTGGGTTCCCAGGACCAGCCGTGGGGCGACGAGGACTCTGAAGGCAGGCTGCCTGATATAGTAGGATGTCTGGGGGGTCTCCAAGAGACTGAAAAGGGGGCAAGGGGAAGAGGTTCCCTCGGAGCAGGGAGGGAGGCTGAGGGCTGGGAGGCCCACACACTCGGGCCCCGTGACAGAGGCGAAGGACAAGGTTTGGCTGGCTTTCTATGGCTCATGGCTGTGCCCAAGCAGTGGGCAGGCTGGAGGAGTGGGGGCCGGGCAGGCTTCCCGGCACATCCCTCATTTCCCCTCAAAGAACTGGCACAAAACTGAGACCGCTCCCGAGGAAGGGACAGGCTCTGTGTCTGAGCCCACAGGAGGCGGCAAGGGGCCCATGAAGCCAGAGGGAGCCAGGGGAGCCTGGGGGGAAGGATCCCCTGGAGCTGGCACGATGAATATCCCCATTTTATGGACACAAAAGCTAAGGCCGAGAGAGAGGCTCTCATTTCCCCCAAATCACTCAGCCTGACTTGGAATTCAGCTTTGGCGCTTCTAGGCCCTGAGCTCTCAGCTGTGCTCCTCAGCCACAGGGGCTCCAGCCATGTCTCTGGGCCTGTGACAGCCTGAATGCCCGAGACTGGGGGTGGCAGTTTGGGAGGTTCTGGAGATGGATAGGCTCAGCTGTCCTCCCAAAGCCTGGCCCCTGCCTTCTCCCCACCACCTCACACCGAGCCCCTCCCTCCTGCCAGATATGCACACACACGTATACACATACACACACAAACATACACACAGATGCACACATACACATACACACTCGTATACACACACACGTGAACACACACATGCACACACCTACACAAAACACACATGTACACACATCCACACACATCCACATACAGGCACACATCCACACACATACATGCACAGACACATGCACACTCCTATACACACATGTACACACACATATACATGCACAAACCTAGACACACACATGCATACCCATGTATACACATTCACATACACACGTGTATACATATATAAACACACATACACAGATGCACACGTACACACACACTCATGCACACACCTATACACACACATGCACACATACACATATGCACATATACACACTTATACACACGTACACACATGCATACATGCACACGTACACACATGCACACATACACCCGTATACACATACACATATGTAAACACATACATGCACACATCTATACACACATGTATACACATTCACATATACACATGTATACACACACACCTACATACACATATATCCACACAGAGATAAGGCACGTGAGGCCCCCAGCCAGGAAGCAGGAATACCCCATAGTCAGATCCTGAGAGACCCACAGCAAGTCCCTCCAGTCCTCAACTCTCCATCACCACAACTGAGGCCTCTGGGCCTCAGTTTCCCTGCATTGGCCTCCCTGGATGTGTCCTCAGGGACTTCAGGGAGGGTTTCAAGCCCCATCAAAGTGTGCCCTGAACTCCCTGGATGCCACCTCTTTAGAGCAAAGGACAGGAGCGGCAATGGCATGAGCCCCAGGTTGGGCGACCGCAGGTGTGAGTGAGGAGGAGGCTGGGCTTCCTGGAGCCTCCGCCACCACCCCAATAGGGCCCTCCTGTCTGCCCCTCTGAAAGCCAGCGCAGTCCTCTGCACTGGATTGCTCGAGGTCACAGCCAAACAAGATGCGTTGGCAGCCTCTGAGAGCATGGAGGGTCCGTGCCAGGCATTCAGGCCAGGCCAAGGGCGGCGGGAGCAGGGCTTGAGGTCTGGCGGGCCCTGGGAGCTCGCCTGCAGACGGTGTGGCTCACAGCTGCCAAGTGGCAGACGCCAGACGCTGTCTCCGCAGCCTCAGCCCTGGGCGTCTGCCCCCCTGAGCAACCCGACCTGAACTCTGACACACGTGCCATCTTGCACGCAGCCCTGCAGGGTCCCCGGGACTGTGCCCTTCCTCCCTCCCCTCTGGCTGCCAAAGCCTTTTGGGCCCAGTTTCAATCAGCAGCCAGTTGCTTGTGCCCCGGCTGACACCTGGCCTGCCCCCTGCCACTCTCCCAGGCCCCAGTCCACCAGTCCCTCCCCACTGATGGCTCCAGCCTGCACTTGGGCATCAACCAGAGAGGGGATGTGCAACCTCCATGGCCTTGCCAAAGCCTGCTGTGTGCGTTCATCTGTGGGAATGGCTGCCTGAGGGGCTGGGGGCTGGAGTGGGGAGGGGCGGACCTTGTGCACCCCAGCCACATTCCAAGCCCCTGCCATTGCCCCAGCATGCCCTTCAGGCAGCCACGCTTGGGTGTCTGCTCCCCTTGCAGCCACGTGTGGAGCGGCTGGGAAACCCCGGCTCATCTGCTGCTCAAATCCTTTCCAGAGGTTTTCTGGCAGGGTGGGGACAAGGGTGGAGTTCTCCCTTGATGCGCCCAGCCACTTCCCACATCTCTGTGCCAGCCCTTTGCAACCTGTGGTGCCCATGTCGAGGTCCAACCTGTCCCCACAGTCGGCGGAGTGCAGGACTCAGCCCTTCCTGCCGTGCGCTCCTGGTCCTCTGCATGCGGAATACTGCTGCCCGCCCCCTTCCCCCCACTCCCTGAAGAGATTCTGGGCCTCTTGCTAGAGTCTCCAAGGGAAAGGGAGGATGCTGTCATCTGTCAGAGGCAGAGCAGGGGACTCATGTGATTTCTTTACTTAGTCCCCTGCCATCCCCCGTTGACTCTAAGAAGGAAGTGATACTCTTAAGACTTGATGAAAGGGTAAACTGATGCTCAGGGAGTTGGCCCCAAACTCTTGCCCAAGGCCACACAGTGAGGAAACAGCGGAGCTGGGACTGCGCACACTGTCTGTCTGTCCGTCTGTGTCCTTGCCCACTGCAGACAGTGCCACAGGCCCCAAAGCTGGCAGGCCTCACACTCTCGGGGCTGTGCAGGGAGCTCCCCTGGAAGCATGGCCCTTCTCTCTGGATGCCACCATCAGCAGCTCTCAAGGCCCACAGATCCAGAAGCCCGTCCTCAGCCCCAACGCAGCCAGCGGGGCAGCCCCCACCCAGCCTCTCACCTCTGCCTCTGTCTGCAGGGGCGTCTCCTGGAAAAGCCATCTTCTCCCCAGGCGCGGCACTTCAGGGCCCCAGGGAAGATGCTCCTGGCCTGCTCCCCAGACCCTGGGGCCCTGCCTCCCTCCTCCCTGGTACAGGCCCACCAAGGCCAGGAGGGGAGAGGAGGGTTTCCTGCAGCCCCTCCCTGCCGCAACCCACTCTCTGCCGGGGGCTCAGGCTGGGCTGGGATTAGCCTCCTTCAGCCAGCCAGGGCGGCCCACAGCCTGCTTAGCCTCAGGCTCCTAGGGTTGCTGGGCTCCCATGGGTGTGTGTATCCTTGCATGAGGGCAGCCTCCAAGACCCATGTGATGGCAGTCAAGGCCAAGCAGGGACTCAGACTTCCAGAGGATAGAAGTCACACTGGCTTCCCAGACTTCCCCTGTCTCCATGGACAGGGCTGCCTTCTAATCTTGTGGCCACCCAGGTCTGCCCACTATGCTCCCCTTGGCCCATTTGAACACCTCAGGGACCGAACAGGACTGGGATGCCCAGCAGAGGCAAGTTCAAGAGGCCCACAGAGTCTGTTGGGTCCCTGGTCTTCCAGCTCATCTCAGGCCAGTGTTTAAGTGGAGCTCAGGCTTAAGATGCAGCGGACCGGGAGAGTTCCATGCGGGAAGGCTGGCTAGAGCCCCAGGCCCCTAAGCCTCAGAAGTAAGCCCCATGGGAATGGGCAGCACCTTCACCAGGCCTGCCAGGGAGCCGGGACCTGACCCTGCCCCTCGGGCTGGCTGGGATCGGAGCCGCGCAGGTGGGAAGCTGGGAGGGGGAGGATTCTGCAGTCCTTGGAAGAGCCAAGGCTGGCGGCCCCTCCATAGCCACCCCAGAGCCCCAGAGGCTATTCTGACGCAGAGCCATCATGGGGCGGGGGAAGAAGGCAAACGGCAGAGGAGGCAGCTGGGGTGGTTTCCGGGAGTCTAGAGTCCCAGAAGGGGCTTCTGGCTGTGGGCTCCAGGTCGGGGAGGGGACCTAGGGAAAGAGGAATGAAGCATAGCCCCCACCCCTCCAGAGGAGGTGGCCCCAGGCCTTCCCCAGGGAACCCTGGGAAGCTGGTTCTTTCTGGAAGGCTGGAGAAGGGCCTGGCCATGGGTCCTGGAGGCCACTTAGGCCAGGCAGGCCACAGGCCAGGAGGACTGAGCCACGCGCCCTCCCCACAGCGCAGCCCCTCTGCACGCCCCCCACAACTGGTCCCTGTAACCCTTGCAGAAGGGATGATCTGGCGGCCGAGCTGTGGCCGCGGCTCTCCCAGCCCAGCATCTGAGCAGAAGAGGACAGGCACTGACCGCCCCAGGCCCCGGCGGCAGGATCCCAGGTTGGGCTGCCTTCTGAGGGAGCCGGTGCCCACCCAGCGGCCTGCAGCCCAAGGCAGGGTGCCCTGGGAAAGCCACCATCACCCCCAGCCCCTCGGTGTGAGCAAGACCCCCGGCTGGTGTGTCCCCACCCACCAGTGCGGTTCCCAGGCCTGTCGGGGGCTTGGTGGTGGGCCTGGACGCTAGGGGAGCAACGTGGGGCAGGGACGAAGCTCTCCCGCCCACAGATGAGTGGGAGGAGGTCGTGGTGGGCATGGGAAGACCTTTCCAACAATCAGGAGTCTTGGGGGTTGAGCAAGGCAGGGGAGGGGCCCTGGCAGGTGGGGCTCCAGGGGCTCCAGGACTGGGGCTAGGCCTGCGGGTGGGATGTGTGCTGGGGATTCTGGCTGGAGATGCTGGGGGGTGGGCCCGGGAAGCACGGGAGACAACAGAGCGGGAGGTCCCCATCCCACCTCTATACAGGGTGGCAAGGACTCCGAAGCCCTTGCTGAAGGCTCTGAGTGCTAACTGTCAAGTGTGAACTCATTACAAACCCCTCCTCTGGGGACTTGGCGCTGTCACTGAAAGGGATATGCTATAGCTTTGTTTGAGTGACTCTGGAATGTTGCTAAAGACAGGAAACTCATTCTTGCCTTGGAAACACTCCCCTTCCTTTCCCAGACTCCCCATCTATGCGGTGGTAGGGTTAATGCCCACTGCCACCTGGGTCCTTGGGGCTTGAAGGTGGGCCAGGGAGGCCAGGGCTGCCACCCACAGCTGGCCAGCTTGCCATGGGAGCCCTCTGCGCTCCCTGGCTCACAACCTGCTCCCACCACCCAGCCCTGGTGGCTTGGAGGCTGCCCTGCATCTTCCTTTCAATACACCCACATGGGCTTGCCCTCAAAGACTCACTATGCTGGCCCACAGTGGCCATACATGGGCATGCTCCGTACCAAGACACCCCTGCTCATATACCAGCTCTCCTGGGGTGCGGCTGGCACAGGCAGCTGGGTGTCACCAGGAGGTGCTCACCTGCACCCCTGGGCGCTGGTCCCCGGGAGCCTTTCTGGCACAGGGGCGGGGGCGCTGAGCATCTCCAGCTTGTCTCAGTTCCAATTAGTTGCTATAGGGCAGAGAGCTGGCAGGACACGGAGGGGCGAGGACACAGAAACAGGAGCCCCTGAGGATGGGACCTGAGCAGTCTGGCGGCCAGGACAGCAGAAGAGAGACCTGCCTACCAAGACAGACCACTGGAGACTGATGTGTCCTGTGCCTGCAGGTCCCTCGGTCCCCTGCTCTGCTCAGCAGGCGCTCAGGCACCCAGCCCAGCCCACGGGGCAGTGACGGGGCGCTCCTCTCCCTGGGCCTTCCAGAGCACTCCCTCTCCTGGGTCCCTTGGCAGGCCCTTCTGGGACCCCAAGCCAGGTCCGCCCTGGGGAACATGGCACAGTTGCCTGATTTTCTCTCCTTCCCTTCCCCATCCATTCTGAGTCCCGTCCAAGGGGGTCCTGGAAAACAGACAGGGCTGAGTCACCCAGGCAGCCCCAGTCAGGGCCCTTGCAGCCAGGGCTCCCAGGACCCATACTTCTCACAGAGGAAGTACAGGCAGGGCATTAACCTGGGGGTGAGTAAGGAATATCTGGGCAGGGTGCCTGGGGCGTGCCTGGGAAACCAAGTCTCTCAGCCCATGCTAAGGACTGGCCTCGGGCAGTGCAGCGGAGTACTGCTCCTGGGTGCTGAGCTCAGTGGGTGCTGGGCAGTCCTCCCTGACCCGACGCAACCCAGGCCAGGTGCCAAGCTCTAGAGCAAGGAGGCGCCTGGGCAGAGCAAGGCTGAGGGAGTGGAGCATGCGCCTGGACTTGCAATGATGAAACACGGCCGTTGGCAAAGCTGGGGTGCCAGTCACCCAGCCACGCTCTAGGGTGGCAACCAAGAAGACGGACCCCAAGTGGGAGGCAGAGAGACAAGAGCTGGATGAAGCAGAGCAAGGTCAGAAGGGAGAGGGAGAGGAAGGGGTGAGGGAAAGGTGCCTGGAAGGTGGTGAGACGAGGCAGAAGCCTGACAGGGACCAAGGGGACCGCAGGGTGGCGATGAAGGGGCATGGACCAGCAGCCTACAGAGAGCACTGGGGAAATCCGTGGACACCCTCGGGGCACTGGGGACAGCAGGACCAGGGCTTGGGATAGCGGAGGCAGCAGAGCCAGAGGCATCTCTGGGTTGCTGAGGGGGCAGCTTGAGGCCAGCAAGGGGACAGTGCGGACAGTGCAGGGCGGGAGTGGGCCTGGCTCAGGAGCCCTACCTGGAGAGGGGAGGCACCAGGCTCAGGCTGGCTAGTTGGCGGGCTGGGGTGGTGGGCCGTCCGCACGTCTGTCTGTCCGGTCTGTCCGGTGGACCGAAAGCAGCTACTCACTCCTGGGCAGTTTGTGGAGAGAGGGAACAGAGGCGGCGGGAGGGAGGCTAAAGGCTGGGCAGGCGGGCCGACGGGAGGGGACCGCGGGAGAGGGCGGGGAGGGAGGAAAAAAGGGAGGGGGCTGGTGGGGCGGAGAGGGCGGCGGGCAGGAGGGGGCAGGCTTCCCGGCCCCCCTGGCAGCTTCAAAGGGAGCAATTTTCTTGTAGACGGCTGGACTAGCTGAGCCCCCGCCCCTCGCCCCCACCACCTCCCCATCCTCCTTCCCCCGCCTGGGGCAGACAGCAAAGGAACGGACACACTCACCTCACTCAACAAGACCCAGAGAGTCAAACTTTCCACTGCCCAGATGGGGACACTGAGGTGCTGGCTGGCATCTCGCCAGGTAGAGGAAAGCGAGATGGAAGAAAGACGAGGGGGAGGCGGCCTTGGGCTGCTAGGCCCGTGAGTGGCCCCTGGAATTTGGTCCTGAGCCTGCTGGGAACCTGCTTGGGCCTAAGCAAGGAGGTGGTTTCTCCAGGATCAGAGAGGTAGCTGTTGTGGATTTCCGGAAGGACTTCATGTAGGCTCCTGGCGCCCTGTACCCTCCCTTCCACCCCAGGCTTTCTTCCCTTAAAAACAGGACCCAATCCGTCTGGTGGTGGCAGGACGGGGCAAGGGGCTCCCCAGCTTGCCTGCCGTGAGCTGATTCAGAGACGAGGATCCAGCGAGTCAGTCTTCTTGCTTAATCCCTGCAGGTCCCCCCAGAGAACCACTCTGTGGGTGGCCACTTCCTCTGGGCTCAACCCTGTGCCGGTCACTTATGGGGGATAACCAGGTTACCCCACCAAGTCTCGGCCACTTCCTGAGGGCCCAAATGAGTCCAGCTCCTCCAGTGTCTAGAGCCCAGGTCCTTAGTACGACACTGCCCCCTTGTCCCATAGTGTCCCCTTCTTCCCTCAGCAAGAGCAGCTCCCAAGACACAAGGGTAAGGCTTTAGATGGAGCGAGAAACCAAGATCTCCAATAGAACTGGGGGCCAGGAGTGCAGAAGACCCAAAGAGAAAATTGCATATTGACAGAAAAAGCTCGAAGGGGCCGAGAGGGAGAGAGGGGTGGCTAGAGGGAGGCGGCATCCAATGAAAAGAGGACAATGTCGAGGGCTGAGGGTCTTCACCCCCCTGGCAGTGCCATCACTCAGCTGGGGGTTGGGGTCTGGGAGGTCCAGGCCAGGGAGGATGCTCCAGGAGAGCTCTACCTGGGGACATGGCAGGGCCAGAACCTCTTCCTGTTCACCAGCGGCAGCTCAGGCCTGGCCAGGACCTGGGACACATGGCACCTTGACCAAACTGTGGTACCTGCCTGCAAGAAGCTTCTAGGCTGGGCCAGGGAGAAGAGGGACGTGGGAAACTAGGGGCCGGCCGGGCGCGGTGGCTCAAGCCTGTAATCCCAGCACTTTGGGAGGCCGAGACGGGCGGATCACGAGGTCAGGAGATCGAGACCATCCTGGCTAACATGGTGAAACCCCGTCTCTACTAAAAATACAAAAAAACTAGCGGGCGACATGGCGGGCGCCTGTAGTCCCAGCTGCTTGGGAGGCTGAGGCAGGAGAATGGCGTAAACCCAGGAGGCGGAGCTTGCAGTGAGCTGAGACCCGGCCACTGTACTCCAGCCTGGGCGGCAGAGCGAGACTCCGTCTCAAAAAAAAAAAAAAAAAGAAACTAGGGGCCAGGCTGGTAACCCTGGTTCCCTCTTGATTTCATGGTTGGAATGAGGAGATTGGGACGACGTACGCCCCTTCCAGACAAAGGGGGTGGCTTGTTTTTCGGCAGGTTTGTGTGTTTTACCTTTTGCCCAGCCTCAGCGTCCAACTCACTCACAGCGGCCTGGTCTCATCTTTGTCCCGCCCTCTTTTCCTCCCCCACTGCCAACTCATTCACGGAGAAATATGTCGGTAGAAAGCGGGACAGGCAGTGAAGCCTGACCAGCAGTCTGGGTGGAGAGAAAAGCATTTGGAAACATTGCGCTCAGTGACAGCAGCCAGTCGCAAAAGGCCGCAGAACCTTCGGTTCCATTCATTTGAAATGTCCACAATAGCTCATCTGTGGGGACAGAAAGTGGATTTGTGGCAGTGGGTGCTAGGGGGTGATAGCTAAAGGTATGGGTTTTCTTTTTGAGGTAATGAAAATGTTCTACAACCGACTGAGTGATGGTTGCAGTTCTGTGAACAGACCAAATAAAAACCCTTGCCTTGTACATGCTTAATGAGCAAATCGTGTGGTAAGCACAGTCACTCTCAGTAAATCTGTTTCAGAACAAAGGAGAAATCCACTCAAGGCATGCCTGCTGCCCAAGGTGCTGGTACCCAGTCCCTTCCTGCACTGCTTGAGGACTGAGAACCCAGGAGCTGTCACTCAGGGCCTCAGCCTCTAGGAGACCCATTGGGGGTGAAACAGCTCTAAATACCTTGGGGGCGCAGGGCCATGCACAGTGCCAGAGGCTCAGGAGGGCTACCTGGAGGAGGTGACCTGGCAGACCAGTAGGGAAGAGGGATGTTGCCGGTGGAAGGAAGAGCACACGTGCGGGGGGCGTGGGAGACACAGCCCTGCACCGAGCTCACCCTCAGGTTTCAGCCAGGCATATTCCTGGAGGGGGCTTGGAAGTGGCGATGAGGCGACACCCTGCTTGGGGGAGACACATTATGCATGCATCTTGCAGCTCTTACCTGAAGTTGGGGGCTGCCTCTGGGGGCAATACGCATATAAATTCGGTCCTTGTGTCTGGAAGGTTCTTGTGTCTGTGGTTTGCAGTCTGCAATAAACCATAACTGCATGACCGGCCCAGGGCCCACTGAGTCACTCGGCCTGGGCCTCTAATTTGGGGGCCACTCCCAGACCAGCCAGGCAGTACCTCGGTCTTAGGGCCTCCCCCTTCTGCTCCCCCTCCCACTCCCCCTCCTCAGGCCTGGGCTCCCTCTGCAGCACAGAAGCAACTTTGATCCCAGCTGAGGTGCTCTAGGAACAGTGCTTCCTTGCTGGCGAGCAGAGTGGGCAGGCGGGCAGGCGGGCAGCCTTCTGCCTTTCTGGCCTCTCAGGGCTGGGAGGAGGCAGGGGGAGGCAGGGGGAAGCAGGGGGAGGGCAGGCACCGGGGCACAAGGCAGGAAGGAAGAGCAGGCATTTCCTGAGGTCCCCAGGGCTCCTGGGGAGGAGGCGGACACACAGCTGTCTTAGCTCCCCAGGAGCCAGCGGCAGACAGGGCACAGGAGGTGGGGGAAGTAGAACCTGGCCCCTTCCAGCATGGCCTGTATGTGACCCTGGGATGCCACTGCACAGGCCCCCTAGGCCCTAGCTGGCATGCTTCCCCCAAAAGGCTGTAGAGGGCCGGAAGGTCCTGCTGGCACCAGCCTTGCCTTGCATCTCAGCCCGGGAGACCCCGTCTCCTGCCGGATGGAGCTGAGAGCTCAGTTCTCTCCACCCGACAAGGAGCCCGGCCCCCTCAGCTGCGTGGGGAGGGCAGCCCTGGGCAGCCTGCTCAGGCTTCCAGGGAAAGCTGTCTTGCTCTGGCAGTTGCCCCCGCACGGGGCCCCAGGTCATACTGTGGTTTCCCTGCTCTGAGCCTAACTCTCGTCTAGCCCTCATCAGGCAGCTGCCACCCCAGCCTGCCCAGGGCAGAGCCCAGGACAGGTGCTGGAAGGTAGCAGGTGGGGCGGCAGCCATGGGACGGAAGGATGGGACAAGGGCATGTCTGAGGGAGGGAGAGGGCCACGGAGGAAGGGGGCTGGGAGGAGGGGAGGCAGGGCGCAGGGATCTGAGCCAGCTGCCATCTCCTTGGCCAGTGTGGGAAGAGGACCTGGAGTCAGCTGCAGCCTGTCCCCCACAGCTGGCTCGCAGCTGTTTGTGTCCTGTCTTCAAAGCTACAGCAGGGAGGCCCAGGAGAGAAGCGGAGTGGGGGTGCCCAGAGGGCAGGCTGTGAGCCCTCTGGCCCCGTTTGGGCATGAAATGCTGGCGGCTGGTGTGAGTCCTAGAGGGCAGAGCCTAGGAGCCTGGGAGGCGGTCTCTTATGCAGGGGCCCCTTACAGAGGTGGGCTGCTTGTTTCGTGATTCTCTAGGGTCTGCCCTGCTCCCCAAGTGTGTCCAGCGGGCCCTCTTCTCTGTGGGTGGCTGCTTCTCGAATCCTTCTGCCTGGACACGAACTTCCCCGCCCTTCCACCTGATGGTGTGAACAGAAGGGCCATGCTTGTCTTGGGGATGGGGCAGAGAGACAGAGGAAGAGCCGAGAGAGCTGGGACAGAGAGCTGCAGTGGGCGAGGCAGACGGGCAGCACTCCCATCCCCTGGACCATTAGCAAGACCCTCAAGAAGTAAGGAGGTGACACGTGCTATGCAACCATACAAGACTGGGGGGCACAGAGAGCTCCTAGAGGAGGAGGCAGTGCCCTGAGCCCGCCTCTCAGTCACTGGGGAGTAGCTCTTGCAGAGCCTCAGCCTCCAGGACAAATTCCCATCCAGGGACCTGTCACTCACACATCGAGGTTACCTCTTGAGCAAGTGACCCTGCCCAGAGCGGCCCCAAGTTTATGGCCTTGAGTGGGCCTCACTCCCAGCCTGCAGGCTTCGTCCATTCCCAGTGTCGGCACCCTCGGAGGCAGACACCAGTGGGCAGCCCCACCACCACTGAAGGGTCTCTGGATGACCTGCAGCCTCGAAGCGACATGAAGCGGACGCTCAGCGGGGCCCTCTGGGTTCAGAGGGCGGGGCAGTCATGGAGGAGGCTTGTGTCAACATGTCCCGGATCAGCCGAGGTGGTGCTGAGTGAGCGGAGCCTCCACTATCTGGAAGCTTCCCAGTGCTGGATCGCCGAGGTGTGGCTGGTGAAAGCTGGCACTCTCCATGCCAGGAGCTTTTTTTGACCTTCCACTGAGGACATAATCACACAGCATCTCTCCCCTCCGGGCCACCAGGGCTGTAATTTCAGGGCCTGCATGGGGGCTCCGGGGAGGCCCGGCCTGCGTCTAGCTATCTTTAGAGAGGCATAGTCTGGGGCATGGCCAGAGGATGGAACATGGGTTGCCTTGGAAGCCGAAGCCGGGAGCCAGAGGCCAGGGGCACTCTAGGACCCCTGTGGTCTTCCCTCAGGGAGGCCAAAGCCCAGGAGCAGCACCGGGAGGCTCTGGCGGGAGTGGGGAGGGGCTGGGCCGTGTCCTGAACCCTGACTTCAGCTCGGAGCAATCTTTGGCCCAGATGCTCAGAAGATGAGGTGGGATAGCACTTGGCCTGAGGGCCAGACAGCTTAGCATCTCCCCGTGTGGCCATGGTGGCAGCTATTATGGGGGTAGGGGGTGGACGGTGGCACAGTAGGTGAGATGCTTGTGTTAGACTGGAGGGAAGGCTCAGAACAGAATGTGGAGAAGGCGAGGTGCGGGTCCGTTGGGGGCCAGTGAGGGGCAGTTGGAGCAAAATTTGGAGGCTGATGGGCAGTTTTCTGGGACTGCAGCTGGCAGAGGCGGTGCAGAGGTGCAAGGTCCCACCCAGGTCTCAGGCCGGAGACACAGGCCTAGGCCAAGGCCCAGGCAGGGCATGGCTCCCCGCCCCCAGTCTCCACCCCTCTGAATTGTGAGCTGTCCCCACTGTCCTTAACCTCAGTTCCACCCCATCACCTCAGCATCCCCATTGCCATCTGAGGACCGATGAGCGCCTCCCTTCTGACCCCAGTCACACCTACCCTGTTGCCATCACTACTGCAATTGTCACTGCAATGTCCCCTCAGATGCCCAGCACTTTGGGGTCACCGATTGGGCTGCGCCCACTGCTGTACCCTCAGATGGAGCCAGCAGCTACCCCGAAGAGGAGCACAGTAACCACAGCGAAGGTGGGAGTGAGTGGTTGTTGGAGGGTGGCCCGTGCTGAAGGAGGGGCAGGTGCAGGGCCACGGCTGGGCTGCCCTTGCTCTTGGGCTGGGGCTCTGTCTAGAAATTCCCTTCCGGTGGCAACTAGACTCTGAGCAGCCTTCCCACAGCCCCAAGGAGTGAAGCCCCCAGCCCTGAGCTCCTGGCCCTCTGGGGAATCCCCTGGGCTGAAAACAGCACCCTTGTCCCAGTCATGAGGGGGAAATAAAGGCCCAGTCCCTTTGCCCCATCTCGGAGTGCAGGTTGGCTGAGGCCTGGCTGGGCCTGTAGGGTCGGCTGCAGCCCAGCTTCTCCCTTGGCCAGGTGATGACCCCAAGAGCCTGCAGGTACATTTCCCAAACGCGAGTCCCCTGCCTCACCAGTCGGGAAGGTCATAGGAGGATTAGCTCCCACCCAGGCTCTGAGAAGTGGACTTAACCACCTGTGGGTGGCCCGTCTGGCCCCTGCCTTCTTGCAGCTGAGGGGCCCCTCGCCTTCTCCTCCCCACTTGCCTCATCTGTTGGGCAGTGGTGGGAAGCAAGCAGGAGATGTCGGGGGGCTCACCCAGCCTGCACTTCCTGTGCCTCCTGGGCCTGACCTCTGGGACTGTGAGAAGGTGGGGGCTGCAGGGTGACCTGAGCAAGAGGCGCAGGGAAGGGGGTGGCCAGGCGGGGAGGAAGGGTCATGAGAGCTGGGAGAGTGGGGCCAGCGCCTCGAGGTCTGCTGACCTCTGACCCAGCCCAAACAGGAAGTACCATATCTGCGGGGCCAGCTGGAGGAGAAGGAATGCCGGGATGAGTCCAAAGCAAACAGCCCGCAGCTTCCCAGGCCTCTCCCGCCCCCGCCACAGTCTGGCGCTTTCTCCACTGAGAACTCAGGGGTGGGGGCAGGGGTAGGGGAATCAGCCACGGAATGGGAGCAAGGCGAGAGTCAGTTCCCAGGCCTGGTCCTAGGCAGATCTGATGGCGGGGCGAGGTCCTTGAAGCGGACACCCTGTGCCCTTCCTCCTCTGCTCCACCCACATCCAGCAGCCCGGAGGCAGAGGAGAAGCAGAGGGGCGGCCCTGCCAGGGTGGAGGAAGGCCGGGGAATAGGAGGTCGTGCCCAGATCGAGATGGGGGTGCTGAGGTGATGGGGTGGGATAGCGAGGGCCGGAGGGGCATGCCAGAGGCTCACAAGTTAGAGGGACAGAGGACAGGGACACAGCCATGCGCTCCTTGGAGCTGGACTATGTCTCTGCTGGGCCCTCTCCTGCAGCATCCTCCATGCCTGTCGCCTGGCTGTCTCTGTGAGCCCCACCCCAGGGCAGTGGCTGTCGTGCTCCCTGCTGGTTGTGACCCTTTGTCCCTATCCCTTCCTGGCACAGGGCTTGGTGGCCTAGATAGCTGTGGTGGCTGCCCCAGGAACCCCATCCGGTTCCCAGGGACCCCCTCACTCAGGCAGGCCAATGGGGCAATGGCCTCAGTGGCCTTCGAGGGCTCCACAGACCCAGTGTCTCCACCAGCATATCTGGCCAGTCTGTCTTCAGGGCTCGGCAGGGCTGAGTTGTCACTTCCCAGGGACTCCTGGCACATGGGGAGGTCAGCATGGAGGGCTGGCCTTGCTCAGGCAGACAGTCGGAAACTGGCCAGGGGTGGTCCCTGCCCAGTGCTCAGGGCGGGCCTTGGCTTTGCACAGACCACATGCTCACTCCCCACTCTTCCCTGGCACCAGGTCAGATGGGCACAGCCTGGTCTCACAGGGAGCCAGACATACATCCCTGGGCAAGTTACTCATCTGTGAGCTGGGGGTGGGGCCCTGGGGACCTATCTTACAGGTGGGTGTGTATATTGGGGGCAGGGATGAGGGTTCTGGGACCAGGAATGTGGGGGAGGTGTCAAGGGAGAGGCAAAGCGGCTTCCCGAGAGGTGCCACTGTGCAGAGCTCACTAGCCCCTGCCTCAGGCCTCAGTGCAGGTGTGGGTGGCCCTAGGACCAATGGCAGGTGCCCTGAACCTCCACACCCTCCTGCTCTGCCAGCCAAGCCCACCTCTTTGGGTCCAGGCCCAGGACAGGGATACTTCTTGGACGAGAGGGGTCGGGGGCAGATGCTGCCCCAAGCAAGGGCGGGGAGACTGGCCCCTTGATGGCCTGAGGCCAAGCAAGGACTTCAGGACCCTGGTGAGGCAGGGTGGGGGTGGGGAGGCTCTCAGAGAAGCCATGGGACCCAAGCCCTCTGAATCCCTTTGCTGACAGTCTTAAGTGCGGTCCAGGAACTGCATGGACATGGGAGAGCCAGGATATGCAGCATAGCTCCTGGAGGGAGGGAGGCTGGCTGGTGAGCCTGCCCAAGCTGCATTTATTATGTTCAAATACAAACCAGTGCCACCTTTCGCCCCTGGGCCACTTGCTAAGTGAAGGGGCCTCACCAGTCAATGTGGAGTGGGTGCACTGGAAGCAGTTGGGTCTTCTAGACCTTTCTCTCAGGGGTGCAATGGCCAAGCACAGCTCGGCCCACCCCTCCACCCCCTCGAGAATCAGAGTGTGTGCTGGAGGAAGGCAGCAGGCAGGACTAGGAGCCCTCCTCCTCCCCCTGCTGGGGCTGGAGGACCACGCTGTGATAGGCTCGGATGCAGGAGAAGGCAGTGGGTGGGATGCGGCGCTGGTCAATGAGGTTGTTCTCCAGGTGTGTGGAGATGAGGTTGGAGTCTTGGGCCACGCGCATGTCACAGATGGAATTCAAGGGCACTTGTCTGCAAGGGAGGGGTGGGGCAGAGCAGGGGAGAGAAGACCCTGGAAAGAAGGGGTAGGCATCATTCAAGAAAAGACAGAGACCCCTGCCCTAAGAGAAGCAGTAAGACCAAGCCACAGAATCAGAACTGTGGAGGAGTGATGGCGGGCTTCAGAGACCACTGCAGCCTTCTGGCCCCCTCCCAACTCGAGGCTCAGTGTCAGGTCCCCAGCCCCAGCCCTTGTCACTCCAGGCTGGAGCCGTGCCAGCATCCGGCTGCCGGCTGCCCTTGGCTTTCCAGGCCTGCCAGCCACTGGGCACAGCCTCCATCATGGCAACCAAGACGGGTGGATGGCTGGATTGGGGGAGGGTGGATGAGCCCCGACTCCTGCCCTTGGCCTCTGCGGCCTGCGGGTAAGGAGCCCAAAGGCCAGCCTGTCCTAGCCCAGCCGGAAGGCAGGGCCTCCTGGCCTCAGGGTACCTCTTCCTCTGTGTGTTGGCAGGAGTGCGGGGGTGGGGACGGCTGCAGGTGTGGGGACGGGGAGGGGGGCCCTACCCGATCCTGTTGTGACTCAAGCCCAGCACTGCAGTCCCTTGAGGCCCAGGAGGCCGCGTGGGATGGCCTGCAGCTGGTTATGATCCAGGAGCAGCTCTGCCAGTGAGGTGCGCAGGCCCAGGAAGGACACACTGGATGCCGTCAGCCTGCAGCCTGTTGCGGGGCAGGTGCAGGAACTCTAGGCCTGGCTTCATGTGCGCGAACGCTTAGCCAGGGATGTGCTTGATGTGGTTGTGGTGCAGCATCAGGCGCCTCAGGCCCCGCGGCAGGAAGGAGGGCACGTGCACCAGACGGTTGTAGAACAGGTCAAGGGTCTCTAGCTTCCTGTGGGGCGGGGTACACAGGGGCAGAGGGAGCTGACAGCTGGCAACTCCCAGAGGGGAGCTCCAGGGGCTGCAGCCCCAAACTCCCAAGACGAGCGTGGGATTCACTCCGAGATGGCAGCCGCAACCCGAACTCTCAACAGCTGGGACTCTCGCAACTCCTGTGTGAGTCAGGCCAGGCCCTGTGTGGGTTATGTCCTCCTCTGTCCCCCAAGGCCTAGGGATTAGAGGATCTGGGTGGGGGCCTTCCTTGCTCCCTGCAGGGCTAGCGATGCCTGCCGTCATTGTGGAAACTGAGGGACTGTCCTCCCACTCACTTCCTTCCCTCCAGGTGTTGTCTCAGGGTCTCCTGTCTCCTAATCCTGACACCTGACAGAGCTCAGAGGGTGACGCCTAAAACCTAGGGGAAAAGTGGGGCGGGGGAACTCTCTGCCCCTGCCAGTCCTCAGCCTCGAAGCCCTCTCCTCTGTCCTTCCCTCATCCTGTCTCTCCCAGTCTTATCCTCAGATGTGTAGAAGCTAGATGAGTAGGGAGAAAAAAATCAGGCTCCACCGGGCTGGGGGACCCTGGGAGGTCACAGAGTCTTGCTGTCCGATAGTGGAGTTCAGGTTGCCACCTTCAGCTGGGAGCCCCCGGTCGCTCCATGGTGGACACCTTACTCCTTGAGGCCCTGACCCCATCAGCAGGAATCCCTGGTCCCTGTGGCCATGCAGGTGTGCAAGGGCAGAGGGTGGTGAGGCTTCTGGAATGGGTAAGAATATGGAGAGAGGGAACAGGGAAGGCTTCTCTTGGCAACACCCTCAGCCCCTGTGGCTGGGGTCAGCCTTTTGGGCTGCTCCTGTGCCTCTTGGTTCCCTCCCTTTCCACCAGCCTGAGAAGAGATGGGCGGCTCCAGAGTCCAGGAGAGGCCGAGGCTGAGGCAGCTGGGGCTTGACTGCCCGCCAGCCCCCTGCCCAGGCCCCTCAGCGGGAGTGGAATAGTGGCGGGCAGCCCCTCCCAGGCTGCTGTCTGCTTTCCTTTGCCCCCTTGGCAAGCGGGGGAGAGGAAAAAGGAATAATTAAACCCAAACGTCCTGGTAACTTTTTCCTGGAACGCGAGGATGCAGGGCGGGAGGCTCTGGAATGGCGGGTCAGACTGTCTGTCGACCCCCGCCTCCCTCCCCACTGCGGCCCCACCCTGGTTTGGTGGTCATCAGGCCCTCCTGAGCCTCTCGCCTGTCACCCGCCTCCCCCAGCCCTCCCCGCTGTTCCCAGGACTGTGTCCTGACTCCCTAGCCTGAATTCCACAGCCCTGCAGCATCTGGTCGCCGTGAGTGGCCCGTGTGCCAGCATCCCCACCTGGCTGTCCGACCAGATCCAGGGAATTGCCTTTGACGTTTCTTGGAATGAGGTGAAGAGTGGCCCCCAGAACCTATGTCCACCAGAATTTGTGAATGTGGTCTTATCTTCAGATGTAAGGATGCAGGGCAGGATGTCGAGTTGAGCTCATCTGGGTTCCCTGGGTGGCCCCGCTCCCATGACAGGTGTGCTTTTGAGAGACAGAAGAGAGAAGACAGACAAAGGGAGACACACAGGGGAGACAGCCACGTGCAGCCACAAGCCCAGGAACACCTGGAGCCCTGTGAAGCTGGGAGAGGCAGGAAGGATCCATCCTGGGCCTCCGGAGGGAGCACGGTCCCTTAATATCTAAATTGCAGACTTCTGGCCTCCGCAACTGACAGAGTTTATTTCTGTTGTTTGAAGCCATCCAGTTTGTGGCTCAGTGATGGCAGCCCCAGGACACGCACGCACTTCTCTTCCCCACGTTCCTGTGCCCCCAGCCAGGCCCGTGGCACCTCCCAGGTGAGCTTCCTGGGGGCCAACAGGGCAGGCCTAGGCACGAGAGGGCAAGGGGGATTCTGCTGAGTGGGAGGGACAGAAGGAAGGCCTTGCAAGCTTGCAAGCAATATCTTGGAAGAGTCTGTGGTGACTGAGGGCCCAGGCTAACCTAAGCAGGGAGGGAGGTGACCCCAGTGACCCACCGAAGACCAGGCCCAAGGAACAAGTCCGCCCCTGGAGCCCCTGCCTCCTGGCTCTCTCCGGAGTCCCGTGTCTCAGCATTGCCCTCTCCGCCTTCCCCACCTCCTTCTCGGGGCTGCTCTGGGCCATCCTTGCTCTCTGCCTCTGAATGCCCACTGGGGCGAAGCTCTGGGGCTACCACTCACGGGAGATGGATCCAGGCTCGGGGTACCAGCTGGTGCTCCTGAAGCCGGTTGTGGCTAAACACCAGCACGCTGAGGCTGTGGATGTGGCTTAGTGCGCCCTCTGTCACCTCCTGGATAAGGTTTGTGCCCAGGTGCAGCTCCTAGGGTCAGGGATCAGGAGTCGGGGTGAGGGGCCCACCTGCCAGTTGTTGGCCACCTCGTCAGGCTCCAACTCTGGCTGTCCCCATTCTCTGCCAGCATTGCCCCCTTCCACCCAGCCATGTCTGTGCAACTCAGGTGCCAGTCTCTGCCACTCTTAGGCCCATGGCAGGGGGTGGATTTTCAGGGGACTGTATGGTCCAGAAAGAGGGTATGGGCCTTACTCAGAGACCCCAGAGGGTGCAGAGCCATCCAGGAGGTCCCACTGTGGACTTCTGGAAGGTTAGGTCAAGTTGAGGAGAGGCCTGAAGCCTCGTGAGTTTTAGCGCACAGATGCCCCATTGGCTGCTCCACGCCCCCTCAGCAGAAGCCGAGGCAGGGCTGTTTGACTGTTAACAATGTTGCCTCCCATCGTGGGGGCTCCAGCTCACCTGCAGGGAGGCCAGCAGGCCGCGTGGGATGGTCCGCAGCCCGTTCTGGTCCAGCCTCAGATAGAGCAGGCTGCAGAGGGGCTGGAAGGCCAGAGGGGAGATGTCCCTGTCACGCAGCTGGTTCCCTTCCACCTCCAGTGTCACCAGCTGGCTGAGCCCTGCAGGCGGGCAGAGGGGTGCGGTGAGCCATTGCAGAGCTCCTCCCGGTAGCTCCAGAACCCCTGCCTGCCCCTAGAGGCCAGGGCCCCTTACCCAGGCTGGCAGTCTCCTCTGTGTTCCAGCCAGGCTACCTGGGCACTCTCCCGAGTGTACCTCCCAGAGGGCAGACCCACCCCTTGCCAGCCCCTGTCCTGGGGGGGTACCTGCCCAGGCCTGGCTCCCTGGGTCCCTGCCCCTGGAACTTGCCCGCACTACGGAAGCTGCTGTGTTGCAGGCCCTGCAGGAGGTTGTCATTGTTTGAGCTCCTGCAGGGAGGCGGGTAGGGCTGGGACTGTGGTCAGAGAGCTCCCATTCAGGTTCAGCTGCTTTAGCCGCATCAGATTCTGGGGGGGCCATGGGGAACAGGTGGGCTGGGGTTGGGGGCCTGCTGGTCAGGGCATAGGCCTTCCTGGGCATGGCTTTGGGCCCATCCTGACCAAGGGCACTCTGTTGGTGGCATCATGGCTTCCTAGTTCCCACTGAATCCAGGCCTGTCTGGGAAGGTTTCTGTTTGCTCCTATACAGGGCCTGCAGGCCTGTGCTGCCCCCCCACTCCCAGCGACGGAACATGTCACACCAAATTGCGGAAGCCCACCATGCTGGGTGCTCTCTGCCATGCCTCCTTCAAGCCTTATCCCCAAGCAGCTCCACCCTGCAGGGAATGGATGCCTTGGGTCGTCTGGGACCTGCCAGCCCCAACCCCAGCCCAGGCCCCCAGGAGCAGATGAATGGGCCGCAACATACCTTGAAGGCATGGGGGTGCAGGCCTCGGGGGTCCAGCTTGTTTTTGCTGAGATCCAGCCACTCCAGGCTGGGCAGCCCAGGAACGTGTGGGCTGGGATCTTGGCAATTTCATTCTCTGTGCGCACATGGGGCAGCAATATTCTCTGCCCCCTGCCCGCTGCCACTCTGTACCTCCCACACCAGACGGGGCTGCTCAGGAGAGCCAGGGTGGGAGCCCAGGTGTCGGCCTTCTCACCTCTGCCATAGGGGTGGGTGTGGGGGGAGGGAGGAGGTCACCCACCTGCCAGGTAGAGTGTGGTCAGACCAGGGTCGGTCAGGGCAGGGACATGCTTCATCTTGACGTTGCCACAGGCGATGACTGCCTGGGCCAGGAGGCACGAGGCCGGCAGAGAGGGCATGGCCTGCTGGGTGGTGCCCAGGTTTGCGTGCCTGTGCCTGTGCCCGTGTGTGCTTCCTGGTCTTTTCCACCCACGGCCAGGGTCTTGGAGGTGCCGCTGCCAGCATCCCAGCTTAGCTGTGGTCCTTCTGTGGGCACTGGATCCTTGGCCCAGGTTGATGGAGGTCCCTGGAGAAAGAGAGATAGCCCCCATTGGGTCACAAGCAACAGGGGCCCACTGAGGAACAGGGGTTTGCCCAGGGCTCCCAGGGCCTGCCAGTTACTCAGCCAGCCTGGGCTGGAGCGACAGGCTGCTGGGACCCCTCCCCTCAGCACCAAAGGCAAAGGCCCAAATGGGGCTCTGAGCCTGGGGAGGGGACGTGACTTTGGAGGGCTTCCCTCCTACCCCGCACTCGAGGGCACTTGGCTTGGAAACACTGGGAATGGGGCAGTGTCTGGGTGGTCAAAATCATGCGTGGTCTTGTCAGTCCCAGCAGGCCTCAGGCACCACCTGAGGGCCGCTTGTCCTTGCCAGTTCTCACCTTTGGGGGGCCTCCTGGGTTTCAAGCCCCTTCCCTTGTCTTCCCGGCCTCCTGCCTTCTGACCCTGGTCCTCCTCGGTGACCGCTGCTCCCTCTTGAGCTTGAGGGTCCCTGCCGGCCTGCCAGGGCCTGAGCTTCAAGGGCCTGGGCTTCCCTGCCCCAGCCCTCCCAGCAGCTGTGGCCTGGGGCTGAGCCCACTCAGTGACCAGGCCCTTGTTCTGACCCTGCTCCTGCTCCGAGGTCACTGGGGGTGACTCCTTCCTCAGGGCCAGCCCTGGCCTGGGGAGGCGCTTTCCAGCAAGTGGAGGGAGACTTGGTGGGGGTTCCTTGAGCTCCCTGCTTCGGGGTGGGCTGAGACCGCAGCTGGTCCAGCTGCCCAGCCTCAGGCTTGTCTGGGCGGCCAATGCCAGGGATGGGCTGCAGCTGACCTGCGGAAGGAGCCATTGTGGGCTGGGGGCCTTGTCTCCTTTCCCAAAGGGCTGTCAGCTGCTAGCCAGCCCATCGCCCTTCCTCTTTACTCAGGCCTCACCCTGCCTTTCCCTTCCCTCCTGAGGAGCACTGGCGAGAGAACAGGGTGTCCCCACCGTCAGCAGCAGGCCAGGAGACTTTGGGGCCAGTCACCCAGACTGCCTCTCAGAACTTATGCAGGTCCTCACGGCGGGGGGCGCTAGAGGCCCATTAGGGCTAGGGGGTTGGGCCTGTAGGTTGGGCCCAGGGGTTGGACCGGTGGTTGGGCCCAGAGGGGCTTCAGCAGCCCTGGGTAGAAAGCCTTGGGCTGCTCAGGGGACCTTGGGTCCCACCTCCCCTCACTTCCCCAGTGTGTCCCAAGAATGGGGGGTAGGGCATTGCCCCAGCATCCCCTTTGCCCCATACCTGTTGGTGAGCAGGGGCCTCACATGTGCTTCCTGGGGACAGCTTCTGGGGAGATGAAGGGGTTGCAGCTACTTGGCGCAGTTTGCTTTTAGAGGTGAAAGCCCCAGTGTCTGCTACAGGGGGTTTGTTGGGGATTAGGCAAGCCCGGGCGCCACCTGGCCCCTTTAGAGGAGCCACTTTAGAGAAGTGGTGATAACCCCAATGCCTCCCCTCCTCCTTAACCAGGGCCAACCATGGGGGGCACTGCTCTGTCTGCAGAGGTGTGGGCCAGAC
This sequence comes from Trachypithecus francoisi, assembly GCF_009764315.1. Classification (NCBI taxonomy): domain Eukaryota; kingdom Metazoa; phylum Chordata; class Mammalia; order Primates; family Cercopithecidae; genus Trachypithecus; species Trachypithecus francoisi. Next base: position 28,170,426 of record NW_022681471.1, read on the forward strand.
CCACCCACCTGGCCCCTCCTGCCTACCCTCAAGCCTGGGGTAGGGCCACCAAGTGTGTGGCTACAACCTCTGGCCTATAAGACAAAGGCTACACTCATAGCCCATGCCTTGGACCCTCGAGCCCCTCTCTGCCAGTGACCCCACTTCACCCCCAAGCCCTATACTTCCAGCCTCCCGAGATTCTTCCTGTCTCAGGAGGCATTGGGGCAGCCAGAGCAACTGCTCCCGAGCACAGCCCGACCCGTTTTCAGCCTCACTGTAGCGCCTGCTCCAGGCAGGCCTCTTTCCTCCCTCACCCCTAGAGTCTGCACCACCCTCGCCCTCCGGGAGTGCTCTCTCAGGGCCATTGGGCCATGGGCCTTTGCAGCCCTGCCTGAGTACCCAAAGTGGGCCTGAGGTGGGCAGCCTGCGGCAGTCTTCTTCCTGCTGGTGCCAGCTACTCACCGTTGGGGGCCCCTGGTGGGCTGAGCAGCAGCTGCAGGGTGGCCAAGCCCATGGGGGTTGGTGGGGTCCCTCCTGAGAATCACCCCACTCACAGTGCCAGGATGGGGAGCAGCACACTCCTCTTGGCCGCCATGGAGGGAAGGAGAGCTGGGAGAGGCACGGTGGCGACCACGGCAGGACGATGGCAGATAAGCATAAGGTGGTCTTTCTCCCTGAGCTCTGGCCCTGGCTGCGGCACTCAGAGCCTTCCCTACCCACCCCAGCCCTTCCTGGGAAAGGCCCCCTTTCTGTCGAACAAACACCTCCCCAGACCTTGTCCCCAACTCCCTACAACGTGCACTGCTCCCACCTGAAGAGAAAGACAGATCGCCCTTTCCTCAGACCAGGCGGTCCTGCCCTTTTGCTGTGAGGCCCGCATTGATTCTCCGCTGGCTCTGGCCCAGTGGCCTCCATGAATGGGGCTTCTGTCTCACACGTGGCAGGCCTGAGAGGCCCACCACAGAGCCAGTCGGCCACCGCAGGCTGCTGGGCCCTGCATTCATGGCTGCGAAAGGAGAGGGGGTGGGTGCCAAGGCCATGGGCTTCTGCCGTGGGCAGCAGTGTGGAGGCCTCTGGGTTCCAGAGGAAATAGAATTTGCGGGCACAGCACAGGCAGCGAGGGTACACCTCCCGCGCCCGAGACCCAGCGCTGCTTGGGCATGGGTGTGCCGGGCTGGGCTGGCTACTAGTCCTCTGCTCCCCTCCACGTCTCTACTTTCTCCTCTGTAAAATGGGGTAGGGGGCAGACCGGATGTTCTGTGGCTGTCCTGACCCCATACATAGGAGCATGGGTGTTCCAGGCACTGCCGGGTGGGTGAAGCCATGTCACAGGTCCCCCGCAGACTTCTTGGCCAACGGTCTGGGGTCTCTGATGTGCCTGCCTAAGCTGCACGCGTTCTCTTGGTCGGAGGGGCACCTGGGGGTCAGGATAGCATGAGGTGGAAAATAGGCTGGGCTCGATGAGGGGACTGCGGGGTGGGGCCAAAGGGGCGTGTGGTGGAGTAAGGGGCAAATAAGTGGATGTCTAGCCCCAGTTCCCAGAGCCCACCACCCTCAGAGGGCTGCCAGAAGTCCCTGTGTCCCCGCAGCCCCATCCTCGGGTTCTGCTGTGGGAGCCAGGGTTGGGGGGAGCAGGCAGGCGGGGGCTGGCAGAGAGGACTGATCACCGCCGGCTCAGCTCTTCAGGGCCAGGGTTGGGGGGAGCAGGCAGGCGGGGACTCAGCTCTTCAGGGCCAGGGTTGAGGAAGCTTTTCCTACAGCACTGTCCAGAGTTGACTTAGGTTTGGAAGCGATCTTAAGAAATGAGTTAATTGTGGGCAAGGCTTGGGTGGAGGGGAGAAGGGAAGCAGTGGAGGAGGGGCAGGGGCTTGCAGGGGCCATCAGGCAGGAGCTCCCATCCTGGGGCAATGGGGCAAAGTGTGTGAGACCCAGAGGGGTGCAGGGCCGGTCAAGGTGGGGAGGAGGCCTGGCAACTGGGTCTTCACTGGGCTCCTCGAGGAGCTGCCACTCCAGCTAACAGTCCTGTAGGAGCCACATGGGGTCCTCTGCCATATCCAGGGCACCTCCGCCGTCCAGGGCTCTGGTTTCTGACCTGAATTTGGACCCTGCCACGTACAGACTAGAGACAGGGACCATCTGGGGAGTCAGCAAATGCCTCTGGAGTCAGGGATGAGGCCACCATCTCCTTGTGCGTCCTGTGGGTGACACAGGATGGTCGTGGGCCAGTGTTCTGCCTGGGGGCAGCTGCGAAGCTGGGACAGGGTAACACTGGGGCACAGCAGACTTGAAGTATGCCGCCGAGACTGAGTGAAGCTTGCCGCAGGATCCTGCAAGAGAGAGCACAATCGACCCCCCATTTTACAGAGAAGGAACAGAGAAGGAATGGGGCTCACCCAAGTGTCGACACCAGAGACCAGGCCTCCTGCCTCCTGGTCAGGCATCGCCTGAGAAACAGGGTAGGTCCCTGCCTGAGGTGAGCCTAGCACCTGGGGTCTGGACACTGGACAGTGATGGGAACCTGGCTCCTCCCCTCCCACCGCCTGGGGATGGATTCTGGAATCCTGGCCCCTACCCATTTCCCCTGTTTGCGCTGCTCCCCAGGCGCGGACTAAACATCCTGCCATCTGGTTCCCATTAGCTGGGTGGGGGTGGGGGAAAGTCTCCCAGGTTTCTCTGGCACAGCCAGCCCGGAGGAGGGAGGGACTCTGCTCTACCCACCTAGGCAGGAAGGGGTGAGGCCTGGGGTCCTCTTGGTTCCCAGCTCCTGTGGAGGCCTAGCCTCCCTGCCCTTCTTCCTGGTTGGGAGCCTGGTGGCTGACCCGAGTGGGCCCCTGGGGAGTGGTACTCCTGCCACCCACTCAGTCCAGTCCCAGGGCACCCGGCCATTGTGGAGACCTTGAAGGAACCCCCATGGAGCAGAGCCAGCCTCAGGGGCTCAGCAGAGCCAGAGGCTCCCAGCAAGTTTCTGCCTTGCCCTCTCCCCCGCCCAAGAGCTCACTGATGGACTTGTGCTGAGACAGGCAGGCCCCAAGCCAACAGTAATCCTGAGCCCGGTGTCTGGAGCAGAGGGTGGGAGGGCTGTTGGGATTTTCCAGGAACCAGGGATGCAGCCCGAGGGTTGCTGGAAAGAGCTTTGGGCTCCCAGTTCTGCCATGGACAGACTGGCCATGTGACGTCAGGAACAAGCTTCCCTCCTCAGTGCCCCAGTCTACTCATCTCAGTATGGTGGAAACAGGCTCCTTAGACAGTTCTAGAATCTGAGAGCCAGAAGGGGCCTAGAGAAGCTAGATGACACGATCAAGGTCGCTTCTAGTTGTACAATCCAGGATTCTAAGGTCAAGGAAGGGAGTCCTGTCCATTTTCCTCCTTCCCCTTCCCTTCCATGTAGCCCACTCTTCACACACATGCACGCACTCATGCAACACATACCCTCTGCAAAGTGGGGACTCAGATTGGTAGCCTGGAGGACGCCAAAGCAATGCTGTTTGTCCCTCAAGGCTGTCATCAACGAGGATTGGAGAGTGGATTCTTTGCTCACTGACAGGGAATCAGGTGAGGACTGTGAGAAAGTGACATTTGCACAGAGGTGTGAGTGAAGAGGCCATGGCCATGCAAAAAGCTGCAGAAAGAGCCCTCTGAAAAAGAAGGATGGCCAGTGCAAAGGCCCCAGGTGGGAAAGGGTTGGGCCCAATTTGAGCATTGGCAATGACAGCAATGTGGTGGCGCAGGCTGAGTGAGCCGTGGGAGGGTTGTCTGTCGGGTGGGGCGGCTTGCCTTTGTCCTTGAAAGAATCAGGGAGCCACCTTGGACTGCTAAGCAGAGGAGTCACAGGACCTGGCACCCTCAGGCTGTGGGGTGGAGCACGAACAGATGTACTGGGGGCATAAGGGTAGGAGGTGGGAGCCAGTGTGCATCAGCTGAGCCCGCCAGGGGCCAGTGATAGTGGCTGGCCCAGGGTGGACGCAGGGTTTCAAGGAGGAGTGGGTGGGGGTCAGGAGCATGTGGGCCTCAGGGTCAAGGTCTGGGGGCTGTGCCTGCTCTCCTGCTCTCTACAGGAGCACCTACTACGTGCCTGTCCTTTTCCCAGGGCTCAGGGCAGCCAGAGACACAGCCTTGGAGTGAGCCCCAGAGAAAGGGAAACGGGCCCGTTCTTGAGCTTTCCACATGTTGTCTGAATAAAAACAACAGCAGTGTGGGCACATGGGTGGGATTCTCTGGGGACATGCTCCTGCAGTTATCTTACATGGTCAGTAACAATACGGGGCCTTTCCCCTTAAAGCTTGGAGAAGAAAAAAGTCCCACTTTCCATGCCCTCTTCCTGTTGCCCGCAACTCTTCCCTGGAGGAACCCATCTTATTTAATGCCACTGAAACCTCAGAGGATCTGGTCCCAATTAAATGACTTTTCTTGCAGATGCTTTGGTGAGCACTAAATGCTGAGACCTGGCGATCCTGCGCTAGAGAGCCTGCTAGGGGGTGGGGGTGGAGAAAAAAAGCAGGAAGGGGAACACAGGACCCCAAATGGGACAAGGTTGGCTGCGGATGGTGTAGAGGGTGCCAGTGGAGTGGGACTGCAGAGGGTGGCACGCAGCAGGGACCGGCCCATAGGGAGCAGGGCCGTGGTTGGGATGGGGGCATAGTAGTTTCCCACCCTCCTTGCCCGTGTGAAATTCGAGTTCATTCCCGCCCATATCGTGGCTTCGCTGGACTCCGTGTTGAAAGCGGCCCTGCCCCGCCCCCTCGGGTGGGCTTCGAGGATCTTGGCAGGGGAACGGAGGTTGGGCAGAAGCTGGAGCTCAGGCCCGGTCGGGGAGCTCGGGCAAGGCAAGAAGGCGAGGCGGGCGCCCCCTCCCCCGGCCGGCCCTCCGAGCGGGCACGTTCGTGTTCCTGTCCTGGCGCCCTCGCCTCCCGCTCCAGACGCATGTGACTCAGCCTCGCCGGCCTTGCCAAGCCGTCTAGACCCGAGCGTCTCCCCGCGGAGGGGGCGATCCCGCCCGCCGCCATTTCCTTTGCCGCCGCCTGGGCGGCTGCGCCCCGCGCACGTGCAGCTGCGCGCGCCCCCGCCCGCCACCTCCCGCGAGCCGCGCGCAACGCGCACAGCCGCTCACCCGCCCCGGCGCCCCCACCCCCGCCCCGCCTGGCCCAGTGCATCCACTGCAACAGGCAGTGCGAGGGCAGAAGCGGGAAACCCAAAGGTCCCCAGGGCCCCAGACCATCCCTCCCATTTTTGGGGCCGGGGCAGGAGGACAAAGATGGACAGCTGGGTCACTGCCTCCCTGCCAGCCAGACTCTGTCCACACCCCCTACAACTGCCTCTGGCCTCAGAGCAAGAGTCGCCCTGGGTCGCAGGCCCTGCCCTCTTGCAGGAGCCTGTGGCCTGGGGGACTGGGCGGGGCCGGTGATGGTAGCACCTCTAGGCCCACAGGAGGCGATGGTGATGGCAATGGTGGTACCATGCCGACTGCACTGGCTGCAGGATGTGCTCTTGCAGGAGCTAGTGGCCTGGGGGCAGGACGGGGCAGATTGAGGCCCCTCAACTGCAGGAGGTGAGGATGGGGCCCTAAAGCAGGAGGCCCAGCATAGGGACTAGAAGTGACAGGAAGAGGAAGCCAAGGTCCCAAGGTAGCCTCTCCATTCTCATATGCCAGTAGACTCCAAAGATGAACACAGAGGCCTAGGAGGAGAACGTTCTAGAGTCGAGTCTTCAGGCAGCTCCCAGGTTGACAGTGTGGTCCCTGCAGAGCTAGGGCCACAAGCTGCGGGACTCCCCCAAGCTTACAGCCACTTCCTTGTCTCATTTGCAATATCCCCACCCCTGCTTTCATGTTCTCCACCTCTTCCCCCATCTGCGAGGATAGGGCTGGGTTTCGGGTGGGCTCCTGGTTGGTGCAGATGGCGTGGGCTGCCTGCAAGGCCTGGGTACTGAGCCTGCATGCCAGGATGCGGGGTGGATGGGTGACCAACAGCTCAGCCTGGCAGCTTAGCAGCAGAGAGGTCCCAGGAAGAGAGGGAAGAGATGAGGAGAAGGAAGAAGGAGAGGAGAACAGG
>NW_022681471.1:28176554-28269118 GCF_009764315.1 Trachypithecus francoisi
CTGCTTCAGCTCACACCTCCATGGGCTGCACCCACTGTCCAACCAGTCCCAGTGAGATGTGAATCAGGTACCTCAGTGGAAATGCGAAGAAATCACCCGTCTTCTGTGTTGTGATCACGCTGGGAGCTGCAGACCAGAGGCTGTTCTTATTCAGCCATCTTGGCTTTTATTTTTATTTTTTATTTTTTGAGATGGAGTCTCACTCTGTCACCCAGGCTGGAGTGCAGTGGGTGTGTGATCTCCACTCACTGCAAGCTCCACCTCCCAGGTTCATGCCGGTCTCCTGCCTCAGCCTCCCAAGTAGCTGGGGCTAGTGGCGCCGCCACCACCCCCGGCTATTTTTTGTAGTTTTAGTAGAGATGGGGTTTCACCATGTTAGCCATGTGAGTCTCGATCTCCTGACCTTGTCATCCGCCCACCTTGGCATCCCAATATATTTTAACTTTTTACATAATTCATTCTTACTGGTGCCTTTACTACTCCTCACTGAATTTTTTCCTGCATAGCATCCTAAATTTTCTTTTATTTTCATATCTTTTCGCACAGATATGTTCTCATAATATTGCCAAAATGAACCCCCACAACCTAACTCTGATCATGTCAAATTCATATGAGGAAACTTTTATGGATTCTGCTATATACAAAAAAAAAACCTGGCATTGAAGACTTCCACAAAGGCTTCACTAACTCTGCAACCTAGTAATACCAATTTATGTGATGGCACTTAAATAAGCTCTGTGTTCTGTATAATTTTTGTTGTCAAAGTTTTGCCCTTTTTACAGTCATTCCCTTCAATCAGTCAGTTAATAACATTACTTTACTGAGCACTAGTAGTGCCAGGCATGATTCTAAATTCTGGAAATGTAGCAATCAACAAGAAGCCAATATAGCTCTTGCTTGCTTCCTCTCTGAAGTCCCCCCACCTCAAACCCTCTAAGCTAAGACACCTCCACAGATTAATCCAGGAGCCCTTTTTTCCAGGGGGAAAAAAAAGGCTGGAGGAGACTTGTGTTTTCAATGGTTCCAACAATCCCTGTTCCCCAGCTATTCAGTATTTATTCTTTTAATCAAGATTTGTGAGGTGGGCATCCAAAGGGGCTGGAGGCAGAGGAAGAGCTCAAAGAGAATGGGAAAAGGGAGAGCTAGCTCTTCTTGCCTGTTCCTGCCCAGAGTTGGCCTTGGCAGGCTGATTGGGGTCTTTTCTTGGAATGCTTTCAGTCCCTCTCTTGCATTCTGCCTGTGCTTGATGACCATCAGGCAGACGTGGAAAAGGTCTCTGGTGAGGGAAACAGGGATAGGAGTGTTCATGGTTCCTGGTTCTGGGCAAGTGGAGATGTGGTGGGGCCGGGCTCTACGTAGGGAGGTTCAGCCTTGATCTAGGTCCCAAATGAGAGAGGAAGGCATAAAGAGGCTTCCATTGTTGTGACTATTTCAAAACACTCCTTTGCACACCACAGAAGAAAATGCCACCTTTAACTCCATGGTTTGGTGGGGGGAAGTGAAACAGAAATTTGAAAATAGGCACCGAGGGGCGGAGCAAGATGGCCGAATAGGAACAGCTCCAGTCTCCAACTCCCAGCCGAGCGACACAGAAGACCGGTGATTTCTGCATTTTCAACTGAGGTACTGGGGTCATCTCTCTAGGGAGTGCCGGACAATCGGTGCTGGTCAGCTGCTGCAGCCTGACCAGCGTGAGCTGAAGCAGGGCGAGGCATCGCCTCACCTGGAAGCGCAAGGGGGAAGGAAATCCCTTTTCCTAGCCAGGGGAACTGAGACACACAACACCTGGAAAATCGGGTAACTCCCACCCCAATACTGCGCTTTAAGGAAACAGGCACACCAGGAGAATATATCCCACACCTGGCCGGGAGGGTCCCACGCCCACGGAGCCTCCCTCACTGCTAACACAGGTCTGCGGCGATCTATCCGCAAGGCAGCAGCGAGGCTGGGGGAGGCGCCCGCCATTGCTGAGGCTTAAGTAGGTAAACAAAGCCGCTGGGAAGCTCGAACTGGGTGGAGCTCACAGCAGCTCAAGGAAACCTGCCTGTCTCTGTAGACTCACCTCTGGGGACAGCCACAGCTGAGGTCCAATAGGGAAAGCAGCGGGGGGGTGCAGAGGCGAACGACTCTGTCTGACAGCTTTGGGGAGAGCCGTGGATCTCCAACGCGGAGGTTGAGATCCGAGAACGGACAGACTGCCTGCTCAGGTGGGTCCCTGACCCCTGAGTAGCCTAGCTGGGAGACATCCCCCACTAGGGGCAGTCTGACACCCCACACCTCACAGGGTGGAGTCACCCCTGAGAGGAAACTTCCAAAGGAAGAATCAGACAGGTACACTCGCTGTCAGCAATATTCTATCTTCGGCAACCTCTGCTGCTGATACCCAGGCAAACAGGGTCTGGAGTGGACCTCAAGCAATCTCCAACAGACCAACAGACAGTCTTCTGACTGTCAGACGGAAAACTATCAAACAGGAAGGACACCTATACCAAAACCCCATCAGTACGTCACCATCATCAAAGACCAGAGACAGATAAAACCACAAAGATGGGGAAAAAGCAGGGCAGAAAAGCTGGAAATTCAAAAAATAAGAGCGCATCTCCCCTGCAAAGGAGCGCAGCCCATCGCCAGCAACGGATCAAAGCTGGTCAGAGAATGACTTTGACGAGATGAGAGAAGAAGGCTTCAGTCCATCAAACTCTCAGAGCTAAAGGAGGAATTACGTACCCAGCGCAAAGAAACTAAAAATCTTGAAAAAAAGTGGAAGAATTGACAGCTAGACTAATTAATGCAGAGAAGATCATAAACGAAATGACAGAGATGAAAACCATGACACGAGAATACGTGACAAATGCACAAGCTTCAGTAACCGACTCGATCAACTGGAAGAAAGAGTATCAGCGATTGAGGATCAAATGAATGAAATGAAGCGAGAAGAGAAACCAAAAGAAAAAAAAGAAGAAAAAGAAATGAACAAAGCCTGCAAGAAGTATGGGATTATGTAAAAAGACCAAATCTACGTCTGATTGGGGTGCCTGAAAGTGAGGGGGAAAATGGAACCAAGTTGGAAAACACTCTTCAGGATATCATCCAGGAGAACTTCCCCAACCTAGTAGGGCAGGCCAACATTCAAATTCAGGAAATACAGAGAACGCCACAAAGATACTCCTCCAGAAGAGCAACTCCAAGACACATAATTGCCAGATTCACCAAAGTTGAAATGAAGGAAAAAATCTTAAGGGCAGCCAGAGAGAAAGGTCGGGTTACCCACAAAGGGAAGCCCATCAGACTAACAGCAGATCTCTCGGCAGAAACTCTACAAGCCAGAAGAGAGTGGGGGCCAATATTCAACGTTCTTAAAGAAAAGAATTTTCAACCCAGAATTTCATATCCAGCCAAACTAAGTTTCATCAGTGAAGGAGAAATAAAATCCTTTACAGATAAGCAAATGCTTAGAGATTTTGTCACCACCAGGCCTGCCTTACAAGAGACCCTGAAGGAAGCCCTAAACATGGAAAGGAACAACCGGTACCAGCCATTGCAAAACATGCCAAAATGTAAAGACCATCGAGGCTAGGAAGAAACTGCATCAACTAATGAGCAAAATAACCAGTTAATATCATAATGACAGGATCAAGTTCACACATAACAATATTAACCTTAAATGTAAATGGACTAAATGCTCCAATTAAAAGACACAGACTGGCAAACTGGATAAAGAGTCAAGACCCATCAGTCTGCTGTATTCAGGAGACCCATCTCACATGCAGAGACATACATAGGCTCAAAATAAAGGGATGGAGGAAGATCTACCAAGCAAATGGAGAACAAAAAAAAGCAGGGGTTGCAATCCTAGTCTCTGATAAAACAGACTTTAAACCATCAAAGATCAAAAGAGACAAAGAAGGCCATTACATAATGGTAAAGGGATCAATTCAACAGGAAGAGCTAACTCTCCTAAATATATATGCACCCAATACAGGAGCACCCAGATTCATAAAGCAAGTCCTTAGAGACCTACAAAGAGACTTAGACTCCCATACAATAATAATGGGAGACTTCAACACTCCACTGTCAACATTAGACAGATCAACGAGACAGAAAGTTAACAAGGATATCCAGGAATTGAACTCATCTCTGCACCAAGCGGACCTAATAGACATCTATAGAACTCTCCACCCCAAATCAACAGAATATACATTCTTCTCAGCACCACATCGCACTTATTCCAAAATTGACCACATAATTGGAAGTAAAGCACTCCTCAGCAAATGTACAAGAACAGAAATTATAACAAACTGTCTCTCAGACCACAGTGCAATCAAACTAGAACTCAGGACTAAGAAACTCAATCAAAACCGCTCAACTACATGGAAACTGAACAACCTGCTCCTGAATGACTACTGGGTACATAACGAAATGAAAGCAGAAATAAAGATGTTCTTTGAAACCAATGAGAACAAAGATACAACATACCAGAATCTCTGGGACACATTTAAAGCAGTGTGTAGAGGGAAATTTATAGCACTAAATGCCCACAAGAGAAAGCAGGAGATCTAAAATGACACTTAACATCACAATTAAAAGAACTAGAGAGGCAAGAGCAAACACATTCAAAAGCTAGCAGAAGGCAAGAAATAACTAAGATCAGAGCAGAACTGAAGGAGATAGAGACACAAAAAACCCTCCAAAAAATCAATGAATCCAGGAGTTGGTTTTTGAAAAGATCAACAAAATTGACAGACCGCTAGCAAGACTAATAAAGAAGAAAAGAGAGAGGAATCAAATAGACGCAATAAAAAATGATAAAGGGGATATCACCACCGACCCCACAGAAATACAAACAACCATCAGAGAATACTATAAATGCTCTACGCAAATCAACTAGAAAATCTAGAAGAAATGGATAATTTCCTGGACACTTACACTCTCCCAAGACTAAACCAGGAAGAAGTTGAATCCCTGAATAGACCAATAGCAGGCTCTGAAATTGAGGCAACAATTAATAGCCTACCCACCAAAAAAAGTCCAGGACCAGATGGATTCACAGCTGAATTCTACCAGAGGTACAAGGAGGAGCTGGTACCATTCCTTCTGAAACTATTCCAATCAATAGAAAAAGAGGGAATCCTCCCTAACTCATTTTATGAGGCCAACATCATCTGATACCAAAGCCTGGCAGAGACACAACAAAAAAAGAGAATTTTAGACCAATATCCCTGATGAACATCGATGCAAAAATTCTCAATAAAATACTGGCAAACCGGATTCAGCAGCACATCAAAAAGCTTATCCACCATGATCAAGTGGGCTTCATCCCTGGGATGCAAGGCTGGTTCAACATTCGCAAATCAATAAACGTAATCCAGCATATAAACAGAACCAAAGACAAGAACCACATGATTATCTCAATAGATGCAGAAAAGGCTTTTGACAAAATTCAACAGCCCTTTATGCTAAAAACGCTCAATAAATTCGGTATTGATGGAACGTACCTCAAAATAATAAGAGCTATTTATGACAAACCCACAGCTAATATCATACTGAATGGGCAAAAACTGGAAAAATTCCCTTTGAAAACTGGCACAAGACAGGGATGCCCTCTCTCACCACTCCTATTCAACATAGTGTTGGAAGTTCTGGCTAGGGCAATCAGGCAAGAGAAAGAAATCAAGGGTATCCAGTTAGGAAAAGAAGAAGTCAAATTGTCCCTGTTTGCAGATGACATGATTGTATATTTAGAAAAACCCATCGTCTCAGCCCAAAAATCCTTAAGCTGATAAGCAACTTCAGCAAAGTCTCAGGATACAAAATTAATGTGCAAAAATCACAAGCATTCTTATACACCAGTAACAGACAAGCAGAGAGCCAAATCAGGAATGAACTTCCATTCACAATTGCTTCAAAGAGAATAAATACCTAGGAATCCAGCTTACAAGGGATGTAAAGGACCTCTTCAAGGAGAACTACAAACCACTGCTCAGTGAAATCAAAGAGGACACAAACAAATGGAAGAACATACCATGCTCATGGATAGGAAGAATCAATATCGTGAAAATGGCCATACTGCCCAAGGTTATTTATAGATTCAATGCCATCCCCATCAAGCTACCAATGAGTTTCTTCACAGAATTGGAAAAAAACGGCTTTAAAGTTCATATGGAACCAAAAAAGAGCCCGCATTGCCAAGACAATCCTAAGTCAAAAGGACAAAGCTGGAGGCGTCACGCTACCTGACTTCAAACTATACTACAAGGCTACAGTAACCAAAACAGCATGGTACTGGTACCACAACAGAGAAATAGACCAATGGAACAGAACAGAGTCCTCAGAAATAATACCACACATCTACAGCCATCTGATCTTTGACAAACTGAGAGAAACAAGAAATGGGGAAAGGATTCCCTATTTAATAAATGGTGCTGGGAAAATTGGCTAGCCATAAGTAGAAAGCTGAAACTGGATCCTTCCTTACCCCTTATACGAAAATTAATTCAAGATGGATTAGAGACTTAAATGTTAGACCTAATACCATAAAAACCCTAGAAGAAAATCTAGGTAGTACCATTCAGGACATAGGCATGGGCAAGGACTTCATGTCTAAAACACCAAAAGCAACGGCAGCAAAAGCCAAAATTGACAAATGGGATCTAATTAAACTAAAGAGCTTTTGCACAGCAAAAGAAACTACCATCAGAGTGAACAGGCAACCTACAGTGGGAGAAAATTTTTGCAACCTACTCATCTGACAAAGGGCTAATATCCAGAATCTACAAAGAACTCAAACAAATACAAGAAAAAAACAAACAACCCCATCAAAAAGTGGGAAAGGATATGAACAGACATTTCTCAAAAGAAGACATCCATACAGCCAACAGACACATGAAAAATGCTCATCATCACTCGCCATCAGAGAAATGCAAATCAAAACCACAATGAGATACCATCTCACACCAGTTAGAATGGCAATCATTAAGAAGTCAGGAAACAACAGGTGTTGGAGAGGATGTGGAGAAATAGGAACACTTTTACACTGTTGGTGGGATTGTAAACTAGTTCAACCATTATGGAAAACAGTATGGCGATTCCTCAAGGATCTAGAACTAGATGTACCATATGACCCAGCCATCCCACTACTGGGTATATACCCAAAGGATTATAAATTACTCTACTACAAAGACACATGCACACGTATGTTTATTGCGGCACTATTCACAATAGCAAAGACTTGGAATCAACCCAAATGTCCATCTGTGACAGACTGGATTAAGAAAATGTGGCACATATACACCATGGAATACTATGCAGCCATCAAAAAGGATGAGTTTGCGTCCTTTGTAGGGACATGGATGCAGCTGGAAACCATCATTCTTAGCAAACTATCACAAGAAGAGAAAACCAAACACCGCATGTTCTCACTCATAGGTGGGAACTGAACAATGAGATCACTTGGACTCGGGAAGGGGAACATCACACACTGGGGCCTATCATGGGGAGGGGGGAGGAGGGAGGGATGCATTGGGGAGTATACATGATATAACGTTATGCACAGTACCCTAGAACTTAAAGTATAATAAAAAATAAAAAAAGAAAAACAAAAAAAAAAAAAAAAAAAAAAAAAAAAAGAAAAATAGGCCCCAGGAAAGGCTTGCCAACTTTTGCATATATTTTCCAGCTCTGCGTCCGTGTGTCTGTACAAGCAAGAGTAGTAATGACAAGTAGAGACTACACTTCTTTAAAACTCTTTTTTGTTTCCTGACTTTTAGCTTTAGAGACTGCTTTGCCAGTCTCCTCACAGCTGCACTAGGATTAACAACTTTGTCCTTCAGTTAATGTGGGCTTCAGGTTTCCTCATTGTGGCTGAGAAAGGAAAAGCAGTGATATGATGTACTTGGTACATACTTAGTGTACCATAAATCTGTGAAAGTTGGCCCAAACTCTATAGGCCTACTTGAAATCAGTCTCCATTATGTATCCCAACTACTCAGACTTCCAAGAGTTATGTGTATGTTAAATTCAAATTTATTTGTTTCTTCCTCTCTTAAAATTCATTGATAACTTCAGGGATTCCTTTTGGGGTGGTCTCTTGCCAAGCTATATCTACAAGACAGGTCTCTGTGAGGCCTTTACAGCAACCTAGTTGACTCACACCTAGTTTTAGATAAAAAATAAGAGGATTTTACTGGTTTTTTTTTTGCTCTACGTTTAGCTCTGTATTTTGCTAAACAAGTTTTCAAAATCCTGGAAAACAATTTTATTACTTTTTCCTTTTGGGCATCATTAGGACCACATTGAAGTCCAAGAGAGATGGAAAAGGAAAAAACACTCTTTACTCAACATTTCTTCACTCAACAATAAAATAAATTATTAAAAAGACCGCCTATTGTGTACCTGGCCTTGATCTTGCAACCAGAGGCTCAAAAATAAGGCATCATCCTGATCCAAGATTTGCTCAAAGTCTGTGTCTAGCACAAGCTCTAGTGGCTTAGTCAATGTATTTGGCTAACAGAGTAATGACCAGAGTCATTTGGATAAGTGCCCTATACTGCAAAGTGAGAGCACACAGGAGAATGAGGTAAGCTACATTTGAAAGATGATGAGTTACGTAGAGAGAGAAGTAGTGACAGGGAAGAGGACCTCCAAGCAAAGGGGTCATAGAGACATGAAAGAGTATTATTCACTTGGAGTGTTGCCAATGTTTGAGTGTGACTGTACTGAAAAGATTTTGTAAGGTGGAATGGTGGAAAATGAGGGTAAAGAGGCAGGCAGGGATTTTGGATGCCAAAGTCAGTAGTTTGGAGTTATCTTAAGGCTAGAAGAAGTCATCAGAAAACTTTAATTAGGGAAGTAATTTGTATTTTAGAAATATCATTCTGAAAACACTGTGGAGGAAAGATCAGAGAGGGGCAACAATGCAATGCAGAAACTTATGTGAGAGATGCTGAACTGCTGACCTAAGGTAGCTGCGAAGGCACATAGAGAAGAACATAGAATTTAGAATCAACAATTGGATGTGGTTCATTACTGATGTGGGAATGCAAGGAGATGTTGAAAATATAGGAAAATAAGTGGTAGGTGATATATTTACAACTTAGTAAGTCTGGCATAGAAACAGAAAAAAGCAAGTAGAGAGTTTCACCAAACCAAATCAATGGGGAGATGAGGGGGAGAAAGAGGAGAGGAAAGATGGGCAAAAAATAGAGAGGTCAAGGGATGGAGATCTCAATAAGATCAAAGAACAGGTTTAGAGGGAGTAGGAGAATGAGAGAGTAGGATGGCTAGGAAGTTGTAATCCAAAATTGATGTTTTAACTTATGCTGTCAGAGGTAGAGTAGTTTCAAGTAACGAATAAACCCAAACTGTATGTGTAGATGAGTGTGGCTACTACAGGGTAGAGAAGTTCACTAGAAATGAAAAGGTCAAACTGCTCGGTGGTTGATGTGGATATTGAAGTCATCTGAAAGATGGTAGGATGGAGCAGAGAGAAAGACCATGAGTCAGAGCATAAGCCAGATCCCCAAGCCCATGCGAAGTCAGAATAGCTAGGAGGTCAATGGATGCTAGCAGGAAGGAGGCATAGAAGATGACATAGTGGAATGGCTTAAACCTCAAAAGGGCAGATATTTTTTGGCCTAGAAACAACAGAGGATTGGGGAAAACCCAACTCTTTTCTGGCCCTAAAGTATTTGGCTTATGAGAGAACAGAGTCTCCACTAGAGAGGACTTCAGAGTAAGCTATGTCTTCAGTGAATAACAAGGTTGCAGTTAAGGCCTGAAGATTAAGGGATCATTCAAAGAAGATGGTGTTTCTATTCTGTTCCACTGATGTATTTAACTACCTTGGGCTAGGACTTCACTGTCTTAATTACTATAGCCTTAAACTGATATTTGGCACAGCAAATTTCCTCACCACTTTCTTTAGGAGTATCTTGATTACTCTGGGACTTTTGCTTCTCTGTATAAATTTTCAAAT
Organism: Trachypithecus francoisi; assembly: GCF_009764315.1. Classification (NCBI taxonomy): domain Eukaryota; kingdom Metazoa; phylum Chordata; class Mammalia; order Primates; family Cercopithecidae; genus Trachypithecus; species Trachypithecus francoisi. The sequence goes on from NW_022681471.1 coordinate 28,186,528, forward strand.
TATATTGAAAAATTCTATAAAATAGAATCTGTTAGAATTTTTATTGTAATTACATGGAATTATCAATAAAGTGAAGGAATGCTGACATATTTATAATATTGAGCCTTCAATCTATGAATATAGTATCTGTATTGAGTTCAGTCTTGTTTGCGGTCTCCAATATGATTCTGTCATATTCTCTGTGAAAGTCTTACACATTTTAATTAGAGTTTTTTGTTGGTACTTCATATTTTTAATACCACTGTAAATGTTAGTTTTAATTTCATTTTCTAACTATTCGTTTGAGACAGTGTTGCTGTCCTTTTTCTAACTTCTTGGAAAGAATACTTAGCTCATTAATTTTAAGGCTTTCTTCCTTTTCCTTTGATTCTTACTTTAACTGCATCCCACAAATTTTGTTACTTGCTATTTTCATAGTTTTTCAGTTCAAATTATTTTCAAGTACCCACTATGATGTATTCTTTTTATCTATAATTTATTTTAAGTTGACTATTTTCAAACATGTAGAGATTTTTTCTAGTTGGCTATTGTTATTGATTTCTAGCTGAATTCCACTCTGGTTAGTGTAGATGCTCTGTATGGTTTCAATCCTTTGCAATTTGTTAAGATTTTCTTTCTGGACCTAATGTGGTCATTTAAAAAAATGTTATACATGTGCTGAAAAAAAGCTGTGCTTTTCAGTTGTTTGGCAGATATAGACATAGATGTACAGATAGATATAGATAATCTAGGCAGAGATAGGTAGATGTTGAGGTAGAGGTAGCATATATAGATGCATATATATATATATATAATCTTTATCAGGTCAAGTTTGTTAATTACTTTTTTTTCAAATCTTCCATGTAGCAGATTTTGTTCTGCTTGTTCTATCAATTACTGAGAGAAATGTGTTAAAATATCCAACGTGATTGCTTATTTCTCCCTATAGTTATGTCATTTTTTGCTCTTGTATTTTTACACCATGTCATTAGGTGACCAAGTTTTAAGACTGTCAGGAGAAACACACACATTAATAATCATATTTAGTGATTTTGACCGACCACTTTCAGAAACTGAGAGTTCAAACAAACAGAAATAAGCAGTGATATCAAAGACATAGTAATAAATCTGAGCAATTAGACAATATAAAACCCTATGCCCAACAAAAAATATTTATATTATTTAGAGGTACACTGCTGATTTACAGAATAGAATATGAATTTAGGAAAAGAGAAAAAAGCCTCAAGAAACTCCAAAGGATCAATATCATACAAAATAAGCTCTCTGATCATAATGCTAACGCAGAACTAACAACACAAAGACAGCATTTGAAAACCAAAATGTACACTTCATTATCCTCAGCAAGTAACGCAGGAACAGAAAACCAAACACTGCATGTTCTCACTTATAAGCGGGAGCTGAATAATGAGAACACACAGACACATGAGAGGGAACAACACACACTGGGGACTGTCGAGAGGGAGGGGAAAGGGAGAGCATCAGTAAGAACAGCGAATGGGTACTGGGCCTAATACTTGGGTGATGGGTTAATCTGTGCAGCAAACCACCATGGCATACATTTGCCTATGTAAAAAACCTGCACATGTATCCCAGAAATAAAAATAAAAGCTGATAAACAATAAATAAATAAAAACAAAAATGTCTGGAAATGAAATAGCATATTACTAAGTTTTGGATAGAAGGAATTAATAAATATTTAGACATTAATAGAAACACTGCATTAGCACCCCAAAAAGTTTAAAATATGTTTACCCTAAAACCCAGCAATACTACAGCTAGGCACTTAGACTCGAGAATCCCATGCACGCATGCCTTGGGAGACACCGCCCAGAAGGCTCAGAGCTGCATTGCTTGTAATTGTCCCAAACTGGACACAATACAAATTCCAAAACTAGTTGAGTGGGTATACAACATGTGGCATATCCATCAGTGGGATACCACACAGGAAAGAACATGAACAAAGTTGGCTACATGCAACAAATTGGATGAATCTTGCAAACATAACACTGAGTCAAAGAATCCAGACACAAGAATATATACTACATGAGGCATGCATATAAAACACACACACACACACACACACACACACACACACACACACATTAACCGGGGGGCTCGTGTTGGGAAAAACCATGAAGGACTTGTGGGAGACTGGTCATATTTGTTTTTGATGTAGATAGTGGTTACATTAATGCCCACCTCATAATTATTCTTTATGCCATATAGTTACATTCTACGCATTTTTCTGTAGGTGTGTTTTCTTTCACAAAAAATGTCTTAAATATTGTACAGTACTGTGATATTCCCACAGTTGAACTCCTTTATAATGCTGAGGTTGAAGGCTAACATGTTCCTCCATGCATTAGAGTAGGCTCTGGGTGTGTATGTGTGTGTTGATGGCTATAGGAGTATTTAAATTTGTCTGAAAAAAAGATGGTCTAAGGATTTCTCTGGTTTGTGATTGACCCCATCTTTAAAAGAACTACAGCTACAGTGTCAGCAGGTCCACCTTCATTTGTGACAGAAGGCCCATTCCAGAACTTTTTCACTGGACAAATTAGTTGTGGTCGATATCAGTGGTTCTCAAAACTTGGTGTACATAGAAATTACTTTATAGAAAAATTATTTTCAACAAGCACATGTAGAGATTCTAATACAGAGGATTCAGGAACATAGGGAATCAACATTGCAGCATCCAATATTTCATTCCATTATGGCTGCATGAATAAAAATGTCTGATCAATGCAGCCCCAAACTAGATTTGGTTATGTGGACAAAAATACCAAGATAGTGGAACATTCCATTGTTAGATGGGCTCAGCCAAACCCTATCAGTGACCCCAGCAGTAGTCTCTGTGTGCAGACTCTGCCTGGAGGACAAGAGGCTGGAGACCAACACAAGCAACTGGAGGTTTGATGACAGAAAACTGAGGAAATTCCCATTTGGATTTTGCAGTTCTCTGTTTTCTCCATGAAGTAGGAGAGTAAGGTAATCTGCTGTGGGAAAAGGTTCTTAAGGACCATGTACAAGATAAACTATAATTGTGGAGAAAGGATGAGATAGCTAGCTGGGAAACAAGTAGGAATGCTAAGCAGTGTGGAGGGTCTGGATAAGATTTGTGATTATGAATTTACAGTGCCACAGAGACTGTAACAGTGTCTGGCAGCAATGAGAAAATAACTTAAATCACCTGAGGCCCAGGCAAGGGTGGGAGACAAGCCATTGGCAGTTGTCCTGGGTAGTTCAGTTGATGCCTACAGTCTGTGGCCTGGGATCTGTTGGTAGTTGGGGCTGGAAGGCTGGATGTTGAATTCTACCCTAGTTTCAAAGCATTTCATAGTCTCCCGTTCACTGATGCTGTGGTTTCTGATTCTCTGTCTTCCTGGCCTAGTCCTTCTCCAGAGCATCCACATCATCTGATTCCTACAGGACAGTCCTTTCCTAGTCAGCTCCCTGACCCTTATTGGACAGTAACTCATCTACCCACTTTCTTTGTAGATAGGATCTGTGGCTTTTCCCTTCCCTGCACTCATCCCAGAATGCCTAGTGCAGGGTTGAATACACAAGAGAGGTTTGCAAATGATTTTTTGCAATGATAAGAACCCAAATGCCCTGTTTTATTACTTCCCAAATGACCAGACAAGACCAAGTACATGCTTTTTTGGAAGAAAATGCCAAATAAGCCACAGAGTAGGTCATGAACGAGCCTTCTAATTGGATGCCAATGATGTAATGGCACTCATTGCAGACACAGTTCTGGCTGTTATTCACACTGCTTGCATATGTAATTTTTGTTTCACAATTGCAAGAATATTCTTCAGAAAATGCCACCTTTCTCGGGTGATTTGTGTTTTCAGTCTTTGGCACTTTGCTATCTAACCCTCCTTAAACATCCTGGTATGTTGAAAAATGTACAGTATTTTCTATTTCTTCTTCCTCCTTCTGAATTCCTAGCTATATTTGCAATGCATTGGGATCTGCTTTTCCCTGGAACCCACCGAAAAGGTCAGACATGGCCTCTTCCTTCATGAAACTTATATTCCAGATGATACACAAAAAATCAAGTAAACAAAATGATCCCAGAAAGTGATGCATGCTCTGCAGAAAATCAAGACAGTAATGTCAAAGAGAGTGAAACTGGTCTACCATGGATTAGAAAAAGATGACTGGCATGATGTAGAAAGCTGAGCCACACACTTATCTAGAGGAAGAGTATTCCAGGTACAGAGAAATATCAAATGCAAGACCCTGAGGTGGGGGTGTTATTGGTGTGTTTCAGGAACAGCTAGTAGACAACCAGAGCTTCCATGAAGTGAGCCAGAGAAGAATGAAAGGAAATTAAGAGCTTGACTTGTATTGCAAGTGGCACAGAAAGCCATTGGACGGTTTTGAGCAAAGAAGTTAGGATACTTTTTTTAAACATTTCCTTTAGCTTTTGTGTAGAGAGTAAAGTGCAGAGTTCTCTTATGGAAAACAGAAACCATGTTAGCCCATTTAAGTAGAAATGGGGAATTTGGTGCTTCCAAAATTGTTGAAGGAATCAAAAGAACAGACTCTAGGTTGAATTTCCAAACCTGTTTCCCAGAATAACACCACATATAACTGGTACCATTGGGAGAATCAGGAAGCCACTGCCTCAGTAACTGGCCCCAGAACCTCACCACCTCTGCTAAGTTCATCACAAATCTTGGCTCTAAGACCATGCTGCCTCATTCTCCATCTACATAAGCTAGGTGGACACCCCATGACCTGCCTTTTGATGTCCACAAAACTAGGAAAATTACCTTGGGATCTCTGTGACTGCTGATGCAGAAGAATCAAAAGCTTCCAGCACCATGCTCCCTAACAGAAAACAGAAATCACAGAAGCAAAAATATGGACTCTCTGCTTCACTCCCCCTTCCAAATCACATACAAGTTTGTCTACTTGGCAGAGGTTACATCACCTGTGGAATCCAGGCTGTTAGGGGGCATGGGAAATATAGTCTTTAGCTTTCCAACCTCTATCATTTAGTAAGGTCCACTACAATTGGGGTTGGAATGGAATGAAATGAGTTAATCTATGACACTTGCCACAGGAAACAAGATCAGAAGTAGGGGAGCCAGTTAGAAGCTACTATAGTTGTCCATCCACCTGAGAAATAATGTAACTGGACCAGAGTGAAAAAGTGAAGTTATAGAAAAGTGGTTGGATTTAATATTTTACTCTTAAGTAGGACTTGTTTATAAATTGAGGCAGAGTTGATGTTAAAAAGGTATGAAAGAATAAAAAAAAATAAAAATTCCAGTCACCCCTATTTTCCTTCCTGAGCCCTCAAGCCTGATTCAGAAGCCCCTCTAATGTATATCATAACATCACACTGTATTGGAATCCCTTGTTTCATTGTGTATATTTCTACTAAAATTTCACTTCCTCAGAAGCACAATATGTGACTGGTTGTGCAGGGCACAGTACCTGAACATGGTACAATGTCAATAAATATTGTTCCAAGAATGGTTGAAGGAGATGAGTGAACTAGTGCCTACCAAAACTGACTGAAGAGTAAATACAAAATCTGAATAAACTGTAGCAAGTAAAGAGACTGAATCAGTAATCAAAACATCCCAACAAAGAAAACCCCAGGACCAACTGGCATGATTGGATAATTCTACAAATTATCTAAAAAGGTAATACCAATCTTTCTCAAACTCTTCCAAAAAATAGAAAAGTGGGCCGGGTGCGGTGGCTCAAGCCTGTAATCCCAGCACTTTGGGAGGCCGAGACGGGCGGATCACAAGGTCAGGAGATCGAGACCATCCTGGCTAACATGGTGAAACCCTGTCTCTACTAAAAATACAAAAAGAAAAAAATTAGCCAGGCGAGGTGGCGGGCGCCTGTGGTCCTAGCTACTCGGGAGGCTGAGGCAGGAGAATGGCATGAACCCGGGAGGCGGAGGTTGCAGTGAGCTGAGATCCGGCCACTGCACTCCAGCCTGGGCGACAGAGCAAGACTCCATCTCAAAAAAAAAAAAAAGAAAGAAAAGTATGGAGAACCTTCTAACTCATTCATAAGGTCAGCATTACTCTGATGTCAAAGTCAGACAAGAAAAGAAAAATACAGGTCAATATATTTTATGAATATAAATGCAAAAATCTTCAACAAAATGCAAGCAAACTGAATCCAGCAGCATTTTAAGAGGAGTATACATTATGACCATGTGGAATTTATCCCAAGAATCCAAAAGTAGTTCAATATATGAAAATCAATCAATGCCATACAGTGCACTGATAGAATGAAGGTGGGAATAAACAGGTGATCATTTCAATTTATGCAAAAAATGAATTTTACAAAAGTCAACATTCTTTCATGATTAAAAAAAAAACACTCAACATACCTGGAAATAGAAGGGGAGCAATTCCTCACAAAATAAGAGACATTTATGAAAATCCCACAACTAACATCATATCAATAGTGAAAACTGAAAGGTTTCTCCCTAAGGTTAAGACAATGATGCTGTCTTTTGTCATTTATATTCAGCATCATACTGCAAGTTCTAGCCAGATAAATTAGATATGATAAAACGAAAAAGGCATCCAAGTAGGAAAGGAAAAAGTAAAACACTCTGTTCAGACCTGGAATGATCCTATGTAGAGAATATCTGAAAGGATTCCCCAAAAAATATTTAATTGAATTGAGCAAATTTTCAGGATACAAAATAAACACACAAAAATTAGTTATATTCCCATATACATTCATGCGCCACATAACAACATTTCAGTCAACAACAGACTGCATATAAGACCACGGTCCCATAAGGTTATAATGGGAGCTAAAAAATTCCTATGGCCTAGTGAAGCCATAGCCATCATAACATTACTCATGTGTTTGTGGTGATGCTAGTGTAACCAAACCTACTGCACTGTAAATCATATAAAAGTCTAGCACATACAATTACATACAGTACATAATACTTGATAATGATAATAAATAACTGTGTTACTGGTTTATGTATTTACTAAACTATACTTTTTGTCAGCAATTTAGAGTGAAGTCCTTCTACCTATTAAAGAAGTTAACTGTAAAACAGCCTCAGTAGGTCCTTCAGTGGGTATTCTGGAAGAAGGCATTGTTATCATAGAAGATGACAGCTCCATGTGTGTTATTGCCCCTGGAGACCTTCCAGTGGGAAGTAGTGTGCAATAATGTCCTATGCACACTACTGTATAGGACACAATCACTCGCCTTCACAGTCACCCACCACTCATTCACTGACTCACCCAGAGTAAATGCCAATTCTGCAAGTTCCATTCATGGTAAATGCTCTATACAGATATGCCATCTTTGCCTTTTATACCATATTTTTACTATATTTTTCTATGTTTAGATATGTTGATATACACAAATATCATTGTGTTACAATTGCCTACAGGATTCAGTTCTATAACAAGTCATACAGGTTTGTCTATGTTGTATGAGTATGCTTTGATATTTGTGCAATGACTAAGTCGCCTAATAATACATTTCTCAGAGTGGATCCCCATAATTAAGTGATGCATGACAGTACTAGCAATGAACAATCCTAAAAGCAAGTTAAGAAAACAATTCCATTTACAATATCATCAAAAAGAATATAATACTTGGGAATAAACTTAACCAGTGTAGAGAAAGGCTTGCATACTGAAAACTATGCACTGATGAAAAAAATTAAAGAAGAAACTGATCTATGAAAAGACATCCTGTGTTCATGGATTGGAAGATTCAATGTTGTTAAAATATACATATTACCCAAAGTGATCTGCAGATTCAATGCTATTCACATCAAAATCCGAATGGCTTTCCCCCCCTACAAAAAAAACTCTAAAATTCATATGGAACTAAAAAAGATCCAGAATAGTCAAAGCAGTTTTGAGAAGGAAAACAAAGCCAGAGACATCACACTTCTTGATTTAAAAATAAATTACAAAGCTAGGTAATCAAAACACCATGATATGTGCACTTAAAAATTTGTTAAAAGGGTAGATGTCACAGTAAGTGTTCTTACAACAAAAAAACAGAACAGAACAAAAAGAGGCATCAGGAAACTTTTGGAGATGATGGGTATATCGATTGCTTTGATTGTGGTGATGGTTTCAAGGGTATGTGCATATGTGTAAGCTCATCAAATTGTACTTATTAAATATGTATGGGGTTTTGTAGATCACTTACACTTCAATAAAGCTGTTCTTAAAAATACACAATGAGATACTACTTACTCACTAGGATAGCTATAATTTTAAAAAATTGTAAAAGGCAAATGTCGGTAAAGATACGAAGTAATTGGACCTTGATATATTACTGATGGGAATTTTAAATGGTGTAGTCTCTATGGGAAACACTTTGGTGGTTCTTCTACAAGTTAGGCGTAGAATTACCATTTGACCTAGCAATTCTACTCTTAGGTATATACCCAAGATAATTGAAAACAGATGTTATCACATGGTATGTACACAATGAAGCGTATACTTGAGTTTTCGTAGTAACGCTTTTCACAATATCCACAAGGTGGAAACCACACAAATGTCCATCTACTGATGAATACATAAACAAGATGGGGCATATCTATACAATGGAATATCATTTAGCCTTAAAAAGAAATGCAGTACTGATACATGCTACAATATGGATGAATACGGAAAACATTAAACTAAGTATATGAAGCTAGTCACGAAAGGTTACATATTGCATGACTCCATTTATATGAAATATCCAGAATAGACAAATTCATAGAGACTGAAAGTAGTTCAGTGGTTGATAGGGCTAGGGGGAAGGGGGTGTGGGAAGTGACTGCTTAATGCGTAAAGAGTCTCCTTTGGGAGTGGTGAAAATGTTTTGAAGCTAAATGGAGGTGACAGTTGCACAACTCTGTGAAAACGCTAAAATACATTGAATTGTATGCTTTAATGCAGTGAGTTGTGTGGTATGTCAATTATATCTTAATAAGATGGTATTTTTAAGAGAAGAAAGAAAAAATGAATGGAGGGGTACTGTATCACCTTGAGTTCACCTATTTAGTAGCCTGGTGAATCTATACTAAGGGGCTCTTCTTCTCACTCATTGCCAGTGTCGCTGGATGTGAAACCCTTTGGGTAGTCAGAAACTGAAACCCAACTCCAAGTGAGGGGCATGATATCTAACCTTACTCAAGCCAAGAAACACTTTGCAGGACTGTATTTCTCCTTTTCTCTCTGGCAGAGTGGGGTGGTGTTTGGTCTCTTTAAGCACACTATACCTCACTATATCAAACTGGAAACATAAAGAAATCCTGTATCTTGCCCTGTGCTCCATTGTGAACCAGCACACATGTCCATATCGATATCCGAGATGAAGTTACTGACAGCAGGGTATAAACGCTGAAGCTGCTGCTGTAGAAATTTCCCTGACAGTGTGACTAGAAAGTAAAGGGAGTCATCATTTAGTTCAACATAGACTGAGAGCTTTGAATGAAACTCTGTTTGAGATATTTAAATTGTACAGTACCAACAAAACACGAAGCCAAGTCAAATCATTAGAAATTCCAAGATAAGATGACAAGGTGGTCCCACCTTGTTAGGGTTTTTGATGCCCCTACTGTATAAGCCAACAACTGTGCTCCATGTCCCCCAAAGAAAATCTATGCCAAGTGGTCCGTTGCTTTGTAAATTGCCACATCTAAATTAAGAAGGTGAATTAATTGTTTAAAAATGAAGTGTGGCTCATTGAACTTAGTAGTTTGCATATTACTTGGGGTTCTCAACTCTTCTTATAGTCTTGTCTGTGTAGGAAAAGGCCTCTATTCATTTCCCGGGCTTTAGGAGCTTCAGGCTGGGGCAGACACATTTGGGACACATCCCAAGCACTGACTCCCTCTGGCCTGCATTCTGCAACCTTTCTATACATGTGCCTCTGCCCCAACCAGAATCACATAGCTTATCCCAGTAACTATGGTAAGTCCAGCCTGCTCCAATGACCCACATTTTTTGTTCTCTTCATCCCATTTGTCTTACTGATTGACCAGAAAACAGCCACCTAACTCCAGAAGATTTCCCATTACTTGAGCATTGACCATGTGCTCAGCAATTTTAGGTACTTTCCATGTATTAATTCATTTTACACCATAAGGAATTCCTATTACTATACCCATTACAGGTGAAGAAACTGAGGCACAGAGAAGTTAGGTAATTTGCTTAAGATCACACAGAAAGTGAGTGTCAGAGCTACGATTCAAACCCAGACAGTCAGGCTTCAGAGCTCAAGCTCTGACCCCCATCATGTCTTCTCCACTCCTGGCTGGAAAATGGAAGGATAATAGTACCCAGATTACAGCACCATTGTGATGATTAAATTATTATTATTGGTTTCTGGAGTAGGCTGGCCATTTTCTGAGCAGTGGTCTGGAATAGTGAGTACATTTTGCAAATTAGGTGTCTGGAACAAGCATTTAGTTTAATAAATCTAAGTGAACCTAAAGTGAAGTACTGTATAAGGGGAGTTCTATAATAGTGCATTTCATTGGGAAGAAGCTGTCTCAGTATATTTACATCTAATGGAACACAAGAAGAGTCATTTTGACTTTATTTCTAAAACTGACTCCCAAATAGCATCTTCAATTCAAAATAAAGCTTTTCTGGTCATAATAACTTGTGGAACAGTGTCATGCACTTGAATATCAGTGCACCCTGTTCTGAAGCCCTTTGCTATACTTTAGTGGTGAAAGTGTTAGTAAACATCGCTTTGGTGGCTGTTTGTCCACTAGGGCATGTTGGCCCTTCACGCTCCACCTCAACTCATTAGGCATCATATGGAAGAAATTTGTCTAGGGGAACGATTCACTATATAAGCAATGCTCTTATAAACATCAGGAACATGGGAGCTGACAGGAGGACTGCAGCGAGTTCCTGTCACCTTCTTTTATGGAAATTCATGCTGCTCAAATAAATGCTATACTCACTTCTGGTTTCTATGCTAGCCCACTCTGTAAATTCAAGGGATTAGATGAATGCAATATGCCCATATCCTGAAGAGCAAACTAGAGAATGGCTCAATTCTTAAAAGCCCCATAATCCTCAAGAACAAACCAAGGCTTAAGCTAGTCAAGCTCAGAAGCTAAGAAATGAATCAAATAAATAGTTTAAACACCTCTCCCTTGGGCTTGGCTTTTCTAAAGGAGAGAAAAGGGCACCAGGGGAGCAAATGTGGCTCCTTGTTGATTAATTAAGAGCACTTAGGCAACATTCAGCAGAATCAATCATTTGCAGCCTGAGTTTGTTTTCACTCAGACTTCTACATTGTCAATTAGTCCCTAAAATTACTTACGTGATTTGTGCTTTTAGGATGTCAGGTGTTAAAATTACTTTTCAGTACAACCCACAGATATCCTGACTGGGTTTATTTATTTCTTTCTTTAAGGAGGTAGGGATTTAGGGGAGAAATCATGGTGGACAAAAAGAGTTTGTTTTCAAAGTGAGGAGAGATATGGAGAGAATGTAGCTACTGATGAGAGAAATGAAGCTCCCAGACTTTTAAGGGAAATAAGATGCACACATGGGACTCTAAAAAAAGGCACCATGTGATCAGGGCACAAATAGAGCCACCCAGTCAAAACCATCACAGCTAGCTTTGGGGAAAAGGATATCTGGTCTTGGGTTTAAAAGATAAATTTAATTTTGGCAGATGAAGGAGACAAAATGAATAACTGCCAGGTAGGGGTCACTCAGAGAAAGGCCGGTAGCCCCTATGCACTGGAGTTGGGTGGGCATGACAGGAAGGAGGAGGAGGAAGGAGCTAAAAGTGTAAGTTGGAATCAGAGTGGATTAAAGATAGGGTGAACACCAAAGGGGCAAACCAATTAAAAGACTATTACAAGAGTGCAAGACAGGGATGAAGGCCTCAGCTCGGGGTATGAGCAGGGTGTGAGGAGGACACAGTGGGGAGAAGCATCACAGAGATAGTCTCAAAGGTCAAATTGAAAAATCAGTGGTAACGCCACACAGTAAAACCAAGATAAGCAGCAAGCATTCTCACTGTACCACCTCCTGAAGCCTTCTCCCCAAACGGGAGTCAATTATGATTATAGTGCAAAGGAGTAAATGAGAGATTAGCATGGGACGCCCCAGTTGACTGAGTCAAAGAGTAAAATGAACATGCAGTCACTTCAGGGGCCTATTTGACTATGGAAGGGACATGTAGTGCTGAGGCAGCATGCCAGGTGTGGCAGCAGCAGGCAGCACAGCTGGCAGTGTGCTCTCAAATCAGCAACAGCACTGCTGCCCACACAGCATCACTGCACAGACAATGCTGCCATGCACACACAAGCCTTTGGAAAAGATCCCATTGGCACATGAGTGCTCCACTATGAGTAGAGTGGTTTCAGTAGCAACATTTGTATCTGCATTTCTATTCCTTGGGATTCTTAGGATTATAAAACTCAAGGCTAGACTGGACCTCAATTTTCAACTGGTCCAACCATTAGAATCCTTTCCATGATATTCCCACAAAATGGTAATGCAGTCTGTCCTTGAATATCTCCAGGAATGGGGAACGCATTCTATCTTTGGTTAGCCCTGCTATTGGTTCTCTTTTGTCTACTCTTCCCTAGCAATTACTGTGTCAGTAATTATTGAAGGCTCTTTGCCAACTTGATTGCACTTAATCCCCACAACATCAAATTTTACAGATGAGGAAACTGAGGATCAAAGAGAGAAAGTTACTTGTCACACGGCTGATGAGTGGCAGAGCTGGGACTTGAGCTGCTAATTTGTCTGACTCTGGTGCTCCCTTCATTAGAACTAAATCTAAGCCAATCTGTCTCCTTATAAATCCCACCCACTACTATAGTTACAGCATTTCTTCCAGGGAAGAGGATGCCCTCTTTGAGGTGCAATTAGAGACACAAATCTCGATCCCTTTCATCACCTAAACACTTGAGAAACACTGACAAGACTATGAAAATGAAAGGCAAAAAGGCCACGTATCAACACTTTCAGAAGGGTATCCTATTCCTGACTCCTCAATGTGGCTCTCAGGCTTCTGCTGTCCCAGGGGTCACCGACGAGCCTTCTAACCAATAAATATGGTGGCCACTTCCAAGTCTTCATTTTTCATGAGCTCCAGCTTATGGAAAATTTATTTTCATTTGTGGGATGCTTCATTCAACAAATATATTCTGAGTGCCTACCATAACCCAGACTCTGGACTGTGTTCTAGGCAGGCACAAGATGAACCAGAAATAGTCCCTGGACTAAAGAAGTGCCCAGTCAGTCTGTCGTGGAAGAGAGGTGAAAGGCAGTAATGATAATACAGGAGTAAAATGCTGTTCTACAGGACTGTTGAAGGCTCCCTTGTAGCATGAAGGAAGGAGTCACTATCTTTGCTTGGCCAGTTGGTAGAAAAGCTTCATCACAGCTGAACTGGGCCTTAAAGGATGAGTAGAAATGTTCTAGGCAGGGAAAGTGATGATCATATATACAAATTCCTATGTAACATCATCACTTAGCTGCCTAACATCAAAGCAAACTTAAAATGTTCAAAATAAAATTATTGGCTATTCATGCACTTTAACTTCTTCCTCCCAGAATCTTTCCCAACTCAATGAATGGCAAATCAGTTACCTCACCTAGTCAGGCCAAAACTCTTGGAATCCTCTGTAACTCCTCTCTTTCTTTCATATCCTCTGTCTGATCTGTCAGAAAATCCTTTGAACTCTGCCTTGAAAAGATATCCAGAATCTGACCACATCTCATATCTTCCACTGCTACCACCCTGGTCTGTTGAGCCCATCATCTGTCACCTGGGTTATTGCAGCAGCTTCCCAACTGCTCTCTGTGCTTCTGCCCTACCCCCACCCCAGGAGCCTATTCTCCAATCAGCAAAGAGCATGATCCCACTGTCATGATATAAATATGCTCATGTCATTCCTATGTCCAAATCTGCCATCAGCTTCCTTTCTCACTCTGTGTAAAAGTCAAAGTTCTTATCATGGTTTACAAGTCACTACATGATCTAGCCCCCGTTTATACTTTGGCCTCATCTCCTATTTCTTTTCTGCTTCACTCACTTGTGTTCCAGCCTCACTGGCCTCCTTATTATTATTTGCATACACCAAAAAACTTCAGGCATTTCCCCTTGTTGTCCATTCTCCTGGAATCATTTTCCCCCAAATGTCTATATGGCTTTACACCCTGGTCTCTGCTCAAATGTCACCTTCACAATGAGTTCTTCCCTGACCACCTTATTTAAAATAGTATCTTTGCCCTCCAATCATTACCACCTCATTTGCCCAGCATTCTCTACCCTCCTTCCCTGATTTGCTTTTCTTTGTTGCACTTATCATCATCTAATAAACCAGATACTTTATTTATTTCAATTCTGTGTAATCTGCCTCCTGTTCCTATATAATATAAGCTCCACTATATCAAGGATTTCTTTTACTGTTTTATTTTCTACTTTTATATCCCCATTCTCAGAGTAGTACCTGGTACATGAAAGGTACTCAGTAAACAGCTAATGAGTGAATGAGTGATGGCTTTCTGAATATGGAGGTGGGGAGATAGAAGGAAATGCTATAGATGTCTTATAGGTCCCAACCAGGTCCCAACTGAATATCAGACCACAGAGACTAAGAACACACCAAAAGGAGCATGTTTGCAGAGTAGTAAGAGGAGACTGGGATATTTTGGATTCAAGCTACCTGTGAAATATGCAGAAAGAGTTGTACATGGGACTTTAGAATAATGGTACAGGAACTGAGAGGAGTGCCAGAGTCTATTTATCAAGTTAGGCTAAGCTTTGCTGAAATGATAACTAAGTCCCTAAATCTTAGCAACTTAGCATACCAAAGCTTGATTTCCAGGTCACACATGGTCAGATGCAGGTCACATCCTCTATCGGAAGACTCAGGGTCTAGGTTCTCTCCATATTTGATATTCCCACTTCAACATATGGCTTTCAGGGTCACCAGGGCAAGGAAAGAGAGAGCTTAAGGATAGTAAACTGACTCTCAAATGCCTCATCCTGGGAATAGTCTGTGCCACTTATGTTTGCATTTCATTGTCTAAAACCAGTTACATGGCCCCAACTAACTGAAAGGAGCCTGCAGATTGAAGTGAGTACTACTGACTCTGTCTCAGAGATCATGCAGAAAAGCACAGTTTTGAGCAATTTGGAGAAGTACAAGGGACTAGAGTTGCTGAAAGATTCAATGCCTTATTATGAATTATTGCTGTTGCCACAAACGTAGAGTATACTGATGTCAAAAGACTATCTAAAAGAAAATCCTCTGGTCAGGTAGAACTTAACCTGAGGGAGGAACAGAGAGCACATGGCTAAAGATACAAGAGTACATTAATTAGGGGCTAAGGGGGGTTATGTAACCCAAAATGATTTGAGGACAGGTGCAAGACTAGCAGGGTGTATTAGTCGGTTCTCACACTGTTAATACATACCCGAAACTGGGTAATTTATAAGGAAAGAGGTTTGTTTAATTGACTCACAGTTCAGCATGGCTGGGGAGGCCTCAAGAAACTTACAATGATAGCTGAAGGGGAAGCAAACACATCCTTCTTCACATGGCAACAGCAAGGAGAAGTGCCAAACAAAAGAGGGAAAAGCCCCTTATAAAGTCATCCAATCTCATGAGAACTCATTCACTATCACGAGAACAGCATGAGGGTAACCACCCCCATGATTCAATTACCTCCTACCAGGTTCCTCCCATGACACGTGGGGATTTATGGGAACTACAATTCAAGATGAGATTTGGGTGGGGACACAGCCAAACTATATCACAGAGGCAAGGGAGTCAGGTAAGAAAGCAGTCTTTCTCACCAGGTGTACCACATGTGCTCTGGCTGTGTGCCCTCCACAACTCCAGGAGGTATCCGTTCACAATTTGTACAGGATCAATGTTTCTCACCCCTTGGGAACAGGGGCAGGGATGCACACAAGTTAACCATCACCATCCTCACGGAGGGGCAGAGTAGCTGATGGCAGCAACGACCTCAGTGTAGAAATAAAGGTCTATCCATCTGTGCACTAAAACTTCCTCCTTCAAAAAGGTCTCTGCTCCCTGTGCTTGTCCCCTTCTGTTTCAGTGAGCTTCTGAATGAGGTGTTTTGCTGTTGTTGTTGGATTCAGGGAAACAATTGCTTAATAGATAAATGGAAAGGTTTGTTCCACAATTAGACCAGGGGAGCTTAGGCCTTCTAGTGGCTCTATCTGGTAGTGACTGCAGCCTTTCCAGATGGAGAAAGGAGAAATCTGACTGGATAAGGGAGGTGAGGTACCAAAGCTAGGAAGTTGTGATGGAAAGGGAGTCCCTTTTGTCTGGATTGTCCCATTAACAAGTAGGCATTATTATCACTCCCATATTCCAGATGATAGAGTTGAGCTTCAGAGGCTGAGACATATGCCTATGTATAATAGCTGGTGACAGAGCTCCAATCTAGATCTTCAAGTTCATAATCAAATGCCCTTTTAATACACTATGATACAACCTGTCTGTGGGAGAAAAACTCTAGAGTTAGTTAGGGAGGGAGATGCTTTTAGAAGATGCTATACCTAATGCAGTACCCATTCTGCAGGCTTCGGGGTAGAGAGGGAGCTGTGACCTACATAAACTGTGAATTCCCAGAAAAAGTGAAGAGAAAATATGGAAACTCAGAATCAAAAATTCAGCACCCCCTCCCTTTGTGACAGTTAGTCAAAAGTGTGGGTCACACCGGGTGCGGTGGCTCAAGCCTGTAATCCCAGCACTTTGGGAGGCTGAGACGGGCGGATCACGAGGTCAGGAGATCGAGACCATCCTGGCTAATACGGAGAAACCCCGTCTCTACTAAAAAAATACAAAAAAATAGCCGGGCGCGGTGGCGGGCGCCTGTAGTCCCAGCTACTCCGGAGGCTGAGGCAGGAGAATGGCGGGAACCCAGGAGGCGGAGCTTGCAGTGAGCTGAGATCCGGCCACTGCGCTCCAGCCTGGGCGACAGAGCGAGACTCCGTCTCAAAAAAAAAAAAGAATTGGAAAAAACGGCTTTAAAGTTCATATGGAACCAAAAAAGAGCCCGCATTGCCAAGACAATCCTAAGTCAAAAGGACAAAGCTGGAGGCGTCACGCTACCTGACTTCAAACTATACTACAAGGCTACAGTAACCAAAACAGCATGGTACTGGTACCAAAACAGAGATATAGACCAATGGAACAGAACAGAGTCCTCAGAAATAATACCACACATCTACAGCCATCTGATCTTTGACAAACCTGAGAGAAACAAGAAATGGGGAAAGGATTCCCTATTTAATAAATGGTGCTGGGAAAATTGGCTAGCCATAACTAGAAAGCTGAAACTGGATCCTTTCCTTACCCCTTATACGAAAATTAATTCAAGATGGATCAGAGACTTAAATGTTAGACCTAATACCATAAAAACCCTAGAAGAAAATCTAGGTAGTACCATTCAGGACATAGGCATGGCAAGGGCTTCATGTCTAAAACACCAAAAGCAACGGCAGCAAAAGCAAAATTGACAAATGGGATCTAATTAAACTAAAGAGCTTTTGCACAGCTAAAGAAACTACCATCAGAGTGAACAGGCAACCTACAGAATGGGAGAAAATTTTTGCAACCTACTCATCTGACAAAGGGCTAATATCCAGAATCTACAAAGAACTCAAACAAATATACAAGAAAAAAACAAACAACCCCATCAAAAAGTGGGGAAAGGATATGAACAGACATTTCTCAAAAGAAGACATCCATACAGCCAACAGACACATGAAAAAATGCTCATCATCACTCGCCATCAGAGAAATGCAAATCAAAACCACAATGAGATACCATCTCACACCAGTTAGAATGGCAATCATTAAGAAGTCAGGAAACAACAGGTGTTGGAGAGGATGTGGAGAAATAGGAACACTTTTACACTGTTGGTGGGACTGTAAACTAGTTCAACCATTATGGAAAACAGTATGGCGATTCCTCAAGGATCTAGAACTAGATGTACCATATGACGCAGCCATCCCACTACTGGGTATATACCCAAAGGATTATAAATTACTCTACTACAAAGACACATGCACACGTATGTTTATTGCGGCACTATTCACAATAGCAAAGACTTGGAATCAACCCAAATGTCCATCTGTGACAGACTGGATTAAGAAAATGTGGCACATATACACCATGGAATACTATGCAGCCATAAAAAAGGATGAGTTTGCGTCCTTTGTAGGGACATGGATGCAGCTGGAATCCATCATTCTTAGCAAACTATCACAAGAAGAGAAAACCAAACACCGCATGTTCTCACTCATAGGTGGGAACTGAACAATGAGATCACTTGGACTCGGGAAGGGGAACTTCACACACTGGGGCCTATCATGGGGAGGGGGAGGAGGGAGGGATTGCATTGGGGAGTTATACATGATATAAACGTCATGCACATGTACCCTAGAACTTAAAGTATAATAAAAAATAAATAAATAATAAATAAATAAATAAAGTGTGGGTCACATACTGAATGCTACAAGTGAAGGTAGGTCTGTGTCTTCACTGTCAGACAGCATTCTGATTGATTTGAGGTTAGGCAATAGAGAAGGCTTTCCTGCCCTCCCACTCTCCACTCTTGGAAAAAGGGATTTCGGTGGTGGTGGTGGTGGTGGTGGAAGAGTCCTTAAGGGTACGTAAAAATGCTTGTCCCTCAAGTAGAATAAATGCATGAAGGATTTTGAGCCAAACACAGGAGCTCTAATGCAACTTCCCATATGGAGCAGAATTTCCTCTATTCTACCCATGACAAGAGGCCATTCATTCAGTCTTTGTATAAACAGCTCTAGTAACAGATAAGGAGCCCACACTCTCAAAAGACAGCCTATTTCATTTTTAGCTCGGTGTATTATAATATAAACCCCTGCAGGAATGTTACTCTGCTCCAGCATGAGATAGCCCAAGGAGCAAGTGCATATAGTGAAGCCCAAGTGTAGCAAGACACCCTGAGAACCACAGAACTGTTCATTTTGTATATTTTTCCTTAGAAATAGTGAATGATGGGGGCAGGGTAAGCAGAAGGGAACTTTTCTACAAAGATTCACTTTTATTCTGATTTCTCTTAAGAAGCCATATATAAGCACATTTCTCCAGCCTTAGACCTCAGCAGCAACTAGCATTTTACACCCATGGAAAATATTTGCCACTTTGATGGCCCATGAGATGGTGGACACACTCTGATAGAACAATGGCCTTCCAAACATGACAACTAGGGAGGGCTCATGGGTGTCAGGTTATTCTAACAAGTGCCTTTTTCAACTTGGAAAAAAATGAGTAAAAGCATTCTAAAGTCCAGGGTCTAACTTCCATCCCCTAGTCTCAGTCTCTCCTGTTCTTGCTCTAGGTCATGAACTCATTATTTTTAATTGGACCAGTAGTATAGCCTTATTTGTTTCCAGCTTTCTTTATGGCTTTCTGGCTTTCTTTTCACTATGACGTGTCTAGGAGTAGATTTCTTTTTATTTATCTTGCCTTTGATTTATTGGGCTTTTTGAATCTGTGAATTCAAATTTACAGCCATCATCTTCAATTGGGACTTCAATTAAATATATGGCAGACCTTCTCACTCTATTAATTGAGTCTCTCATCCTCCCTTTTTTATTTTTCCAAATAATTGGTTTCTCCAGACAGAACTCTGGGCAATTTCTTATGACCTATCTTCCAATTCAATAATTCTCTTGTTAGTTGTGTTTAGCCTTCTCTTAAACCTATTCATTAAATTCTCAAGTTACATTGTTATAGTTTTTAGTATAACTAAACTAGTTATAGTTTCGTTTTTTGCCTTGATTTTTTTCAAAATAGCTCTATTAGTCTTTATGATTTTCTGTTCCTTACAGATATTTTCAAACTTAATTTTAATTTTTTGGAATAAAGTGAACCATAGTTATTGTAGTCTTTGTCACGTAATTCTGATACCTGAAGTCTTTGAGAGTTTGTTTTTGTTGTCTATTCTTTTCTACTGGCTGTCATGGTCTATGTTTTTCCTTTTAGGCCAGTTATCTTTGACTATATGCTGGCATATTTTTGAAAAATTATTGTACAAATGATTCTAAGCCCAAAATGATAATACCTTCCAGTAGAGAGTCTTTTCATTTGCTGGGGGTATTTTCAAATGCCTGAGGATACTACTTGTCCAAGGCCATTTTAACCCAGATCATGGCTTTAGGTTCCTTGGACTGCCCACATGATGAGTACCGAGGTTTAGAAGACCACACAAGGCTGGTTACTTATGGGTCGCCATTAACCCAAAGGGGTAGCCACTCAAGGTCTCAGCTGAGAATGACAAGAATGCTAATCAAATACCCTACTTCCTTGGGCCTTGCGCTTTCACTTTTTTCTTTATGATGCCACCAAAACTGCAGCTCAATTTCGTAACTCTCTTCCAGATTCAGGAGAAGCCATCAGGACAAAAGAGGATTCTAGTGCTGGGCTTTCCTCCCTGGGTTCTTGTCTTCTTCTGGATTTTAGCCTCAGTATCTCTCAGTTCTTTATGACAATTATTTCTTTCTACATTCAGCCAGTTTGTTTCATTGTCCTCACTGGAACAGTTAGTCCAAGCTACCTAGCTGGCCATTACCAGAAGATGTGTGCTCTTCTTGCCCTCAGTCCCTCTTCCTCCCAGTGTTTCCTTCAGTGCCAAGGTGCCACTCTGATTGTGTCATTCCCTTGCACAAATCCTTCAAAAGATTACTGTTGACTCTAAAATAAAATACAATTTTTTGTTTTGGAAAATTAGGACCCAGATACTTTCTCTTGCCTCATTCATTACACAATAATTTATTGTGCACTGAGTGTGTGTTGCTTACAAAGTCAAGTTCTACCTAATCTCTCACCTCTTACCTATTTCACCTGTTTTCTTACCTCCAAACTTACTCTACCCTCCAGCCAAACTGGAATATTCAGTGTCGTGGGCAGAGCTGGGTCAGAACACAGATGGGCTAACTTCCAGATGAGTGTTCTTTGCCCTACACCATTATCCCATATTCAGGCTTAAGCTTATTCAATCTAGATCTTTATGGATATTATAATAAATTAACTAGACCAACGTTCAATAAGTACAAATTATAATGGCATTTTTGTATTTCTTGTTGCATTCTGCCTATCCTTTTCTTGTGAGTCAGAAATTTCAATGACGCATTACCTCTACGTAGACCCGAAGTAGGGGAGGGCCTTCTGGGATGTAAGTTCTGGAAGACAATTCATCATTGCCATCAACTTTTTGTCGATCTTCATAGTCACAAGGGTATCTAAGAAGAAAATTTCAGGCTTCAGGCTTGTTTCCCCTGACAGATGAGGGACCAGACCAATTGCCTGTGGAATTTGATTCCTCAGTGCTGGGAACATCCCACATTCAAACAAATCTACTCCCACCTGCTGGTGGTTGCTTGAACTTCCAGTCAAAGCTGACTTAGACTGAAAATGCACTCTTCTCGAAGTAAGCAAACCTGGAAATACGGATTTTAGTTTTGGCCTCCGCTACTGTGTGACATTGGGCCAATCCCTTTTTCTTCTCTGGGCTTCAGTTTCTCTACATTACAACAGAGGTGGTTGGACAAAATGCCCCGGAATGGCCCTAACATTTTTGGCAAACAAGGATTTTCTCTACAACAACGTCTGTGTGACCAGAGGTGATGGGGCAGGACTGATAGCAGTAGGGGTGGCTTTAATCTGCTCTTATATGTGATCCTGACAAATGGGTCCCACCATCCTTTTTCTTACTGCAATGGACAGGGAAAGAGGGGAGATGGGAAAGAAAGGTGAAGGCAGGAAACTATGAGCAACGTTTTTAATAAAAGTACAGTTCTAAAATGATTTTAAATGGGGAGTGGTAAACGAGTTAAACCCTCAGCTGTGCAAAATCCCTTGGCCTACCAGGTTAAGTCATGCTTTGCTGGGCACAAGCAATCTCAACTCATTTCATCAAATACTGAGGGGGAAAAAACGGGGAGATGTTTTGTTTCTCAGTGAATGTTCTAGTTAACCAAAAGTAAACCTGACATCCATTTTGATTGCAACTCTTCTCAATGGTATGATGTGGGAGGTGGCATGCTGGTGAACATGGCAGCTCTATTCGTTGATTACCCATTTGACCTACGGGCTCTGGTGAGGCCACTTTCTAAGCTTTCTGAACTTGCTTTGTCATGGGATAGGAAGGACATAGGAAATTGGGTGGAGGCATTTCTTAACCTCCACGATTTTTCTGTCCCAGAGGGGCAGTGTCTGAGGTAGTGGAAAGAATAAGAGCCCTCTAGTCAAGATGTCAGGCTTTTCCATATGATGGAGTCAGAACGCAGGAACATGAGCATACCCTGGTCTCCAGTGCCTAACTCCCTTGAACACCCCCAAACACTGACCTTGACCTTCTTTTCCCCTTCTGGTGTCAGCCCTGAACCATCATTCTGCATCCCCTAGCTGATGAGACACGACCACATCTCAGAGAGACCCCAGTTGGTGAGCCCTTCCAGTTCCCTGAGTCGTTTTCCTGAGTACCCAAAGTTGGGGTGAAGAGCACTCTAGGAAATTTAAGTCTTAAGCAACTCTTGGGCTCCTGTAGCCCAATGTCCATTCTGATGGAGGAGCATTCCTACTGTGGCCGGAGCCCTGTAACAAAACCCATTAGGATCCCCCTTGACCTCACCCAGAGGCAAGGCACGCGGGGTTACTGGAGGCTCAAGGGTACGGAGTGACCAGTCGTTGGGTACTTCCTGATCCCCCAAATTGTCCAAATCTTTCAGAATGCAGGTTCAGCCATGGCAGTCAAATTACCATGCTCCCTTCACCATAAAATACAACTCTTGCGCACAGGCTCTTTCTTCCAAGAAAAACACACATTTCACATTTTGCAGAGAAGAGAGAGGACCCAGTGCCCCTTGAGGCGAATTCCCCGCCCAGCCCCCGAGGAGCCAGCCCTCCTCCCCCTCCCCCAGCCCGGCCCCGCCCTGTCTGTGTCTGGAGATGGCCGGGGTAAGACTGCAGAAGCCTGAAGGGGCGGGGGCCGGGAGGCGCGCAGGCTGCGGGCGGAGGCAGGAGCGCGCGCCTTTTTGTGCGGCTCCTAGCACCTGTCCGATTGGCTGGGCCTGCGCCGCCGTCGGAGTGGGCGGAGCCAGCAGCGAGCTGGGATCTGTGCCCAGTCGCAGCCAGGAGTGGCAGCAGACGGAGCGCACCTCGCAGCTGCCGGGCGCGCCCTGGGGGGAGCTGCGTCCGGCAGAGCTGCTGGGTGGTTGCTTTTCCCGGGCTCTCACCTCCGGTATCCAGGCCTACCCCCGCAACCCCTACTTCTCTTGCCCTCGCTGCTGTCGCCTTAGAGGCGACTCTGGGGAAGGGCCAGCAATCCCACCTTCCCCGGCGCCAGTAGTGACCCACTCCCCACCCCACCTCTGTCCCTTTTCGAGGCCCCATCTCCCGCGCCTTTAGGCGCCCAGAACGCCCCAGCCATGGGCATCCGAGGCATGCTGCGAGCCGCAGTGATCCTGCTGCTCATCAGGACCTGGCTTGCGGAGGGCAACTACCCCAGTCCCATTCCGAAATTCCACTTCGAGTTCTCCGCTGTGCCCGAAGTCGTCCTGAACCTCTTCAACTGGTAAGCGGGCTCCGCCAGGCTAGGCACGGCGCGGACGGGAATGGAGACGGGCAGATGACCTCTGGCCTCTTGGACGGAGCGGACTAGGGGGGACTTGGACCCGGGCTCGCTGAGCCCTGGCGTCCGGGCCCTGCCTATTGGCCCCTAGAAGGGGTGAGGTGGGAGTGGGGTGTTGAAATGGAGCCCTGTGCTTCCGCCCACCTGTTACTGCGGAGCTTGACTGAGCCCTGCGTGTGCCCAAACCGCAGCCCGAAGGGTGGGGGCGGGGGTTGCCCTCGTCCCAGGATCTGCCCATCCATCCCCAAGGATTTAAGGTTCCCGGCAGCTTTCCCCAGCTTTGGCACCTGTGGGATTGGGGAGGAGGGTACAGGATGATGGGCAATTCACAAAACATAGACAGGAGAGACACCTGTTTGAGTCTACATTTTAGTCCATTCCCTGAGGCGCGCGCGCGTGCATGCATGTGTTGAGGGGGTGAGGGACTCTTTCCAATGCGGCAGATAGAAATGATTAACTCAAACCCATCGGAGCCCAGACAGTGCGATCGTGTCTGAACAACCAGGAACCGTGTGGTCTGGGATGGGTATGCTTTTGTACTTAGTCGTGTGAAAATATTTGAAGATTCCGGTTTTTTTCCCTTTTTGATTTCAAGTTTGTTTGGGTGTGCGAATATCTGAAGCCTTTACATGTAAATCACACAGAAATGTGTATTTGGGGTGGCCACAGATCCTGAGCTTTGGCACATGGGTAATGTGTGCTTGGAAGCAGGTGGCAGTGCATTGCTTTAATTTGGAATAATTCATGTACACATTTTGGAATGTTGCAAAATGAAATTTTTGATTAAAGATGATTAGGAGTAATTTGTAAGAATGTTTAAATGGCAAGCCAGAAATTAACATGTACTCATAAAAGGCGAGGCGGGGGGTGTTAGTTTGGCAAGGTTCCAGCAAACAGCCCTGCAGTGCCCTCAACCCAACATACCATACTGCGCCAGTGAACATGCACACATGCGCGCGCGCACGCACACACATACACACACACACACACATTTGCAGGGGCTGACGTCAAAATTGCTGGGCAATTCGTCAAAGATTCGAAGAGTCACAGTGATGCCGGGGCCTGTTCTGATTCACAAGCCCTGTTGGGGAAGGAGCCCTGTTGAAGGTCTAGGTGAATTGGGTGAGCGTGTCAGAGATCTCTAGAAAGGTCAGCTCTCCGCAGAGCTGGGGTGGGTCCACTTACCTATGCTCACCCAAGACACCTCCAGGGTGGAAGCACATGCTTAGCAAGAGAGATACCTGCTCCCAGAACAGATGTCTTTCCGAGGAGAGCTCTGAGCCCCAAGAATCTGAAATGGTTTGGTTGGATGAGGGTCGTAAATCTCAGCTACACCATCAAGGCTCTCTCTGTGTGTCTTATGCCATATGCCAAGTCTGGAAAACAGCGGTGTACAGAAACAAGGTTGACATAAAAGTGACCAAAAAATGCCCAGCCCTAGCCCAGGTAAGGGAAAATGTGACTTTGAGCTCATCTTACGAGGGCACTGGATGACTTTTCCTGGGGCAAGCAGGTGCCCCTGGAGGGAGGACCCCCACCAACCTAGAAAACAGCACCCAGGCTGACTGCAAGATGGGGCTCTTGAGGGGGCTGAAGTAATGCATTTTTCTGAGGGCTTTCATCTGCCCAGTCTTCTTCATCTCCCCTTCTCCTACCGCCTCCTCTCTTCAACCCCTACAAGTCCTGCCTGGTGACAGGGATCCAGTCTCTGAGCCCCACCCTCTGGATTAAAGCTGGGAAGGTAGGGGGAAGAGGAGTCTGCGTCACCACTGCGCTTCTGGCTGACTCACCATGGGGAGGGAGGGGAGCAGGGAGAGACAGTGTGTACCCGTATGACTGGACATGTCTGCGTATGTGCTGGAGAAGAGAAGGCCCTAGCAAGGCAACCACTGGCAAGTCGGCCCCAAGTCGACCAGCATTTACTTATGACTTCTCTGTTTCAGCAAAAATTGTGCAAATGAAGCTGTGGTTCAAAAGATCTTGGACAGGGTGCTGTCGAGATACGATGTCCGCCTGAGACCGAATTTTGGAGGTAAGCCATATCCAGACACAAGAGAACTTGGGGTAGGTGTCCTAAAGCTGAGACACAGCAAGCCAGCCCTGCCCTGTAAGCTGACCAGTGGTACCCTGTGGGCTCTACACCTGTGCCTCTCCAGATCCCACCTTCCTGACTCTGCAGAGACCAGCAAGGAAGCACCCCCAGGCCTTCTGCACCCTGTAATATCTCTCACTTCTCTGCCTTCAGATACATGAGGGCCTTCTACCTCCTCCACACTCCCCTGACAATGGTGTGGCTGGCAAAGAGCTAAGCACAGAAATGGGTGTACAGATGCAGCGTGCTGTGTTTCTCAGGCTAGAGTTTTCTGCTCCAGCTCCTGGGAGGACACATATTCTTCTAGTTGAGCACATTCTTCACACCCTGGGCGCTTGTCCCATTCAGCCAGTTCAAAACTGAGAGCATGGTCTTTTCTGTCTAGTGTACTTAACTCACCCAGGCACTGGACACTTCCACCTCAGCTCCCTCATTCCCAGTCTATTCAAGACAGCACAGTCAGTGTGGTCTTTATAAACCCAGATGGATCACCTCAGGAACTTTTAATGGTTTTATCTAACTACCAAATAAAATCCAAACTCCTCAGCCTACTACTCAGATCTCTGGTGCTGAGATTAAAAGTGACAAAGAAACTGACACACAACCCCCCAGGAAAATCATACATCAGTTCCTCCCCCATTTTCGTAATTAGCCTCCCATTTAAAAAGGGCGACTAGCCTGGACCACACAACTTTAAGTGACAGGCAACCTACCCTGACCCCGCATAGCAAAGGCAGCATTCCATAGCCCAGGGGACACCTAGAAAACAAACAAAAGAACAAGGACAAACAAAAGAACAACAAGGACAAACAAAAGAAAGGGTCCATTAAAAAGAGGTTAGTTACATTCCAGCTCAAAGGAAGCTCCCACTCTAAAGGGTTAATGAAAGCTAATGATCTGCATTTATGCATATGAATAGAGGTCTTCCAAATATATTCTGTCTCCACCCTAAGAAAACACAGCTGAGAGGATTCGGCCCTTGGGTAGACCAGTTTGGCCTGGGGAGCGCCACCTTGAAAACCAAGGTGGTAGCCTGGGCCCTAAGCTTTGGAGGTGGGACCCTGAACTGGTGCTTCCCCTTTTGCTCCCTTGCTCCCTCCAGAGTGTGAGAGCAGAAGGCACAGCCCAAGGGATTAAAGCTGAGAGCATACTGGGAAACTAGGATAGAAAGGCCAGAAGGCAGGCTCTTTCACTGCAAAAACAGCAGCGTGTCTT
Organism: Trachypithecus francoisi; assembly: GCF_009764315.1. Lineage (NCBI taxonomy): Eukaryota > Metazoa > Chordata > Mammalia > Primates > Cercopithecidae > Trachypithecus > Trachypithecus francoisi. The sequence continues at coordinate 28,213,507 of NW_022681471.1, forward strand.
CTGGGTGGGTCCCCAAGGGATAAAGGTCTGGCCATATGGGAATCCAGGTGTTAGAGTACAGGCAGCACGTCCTTGTTTGGCAACGACTTTGGGATCTTTTGGATTGGTTGCACCAAGAACCAATGGGTGACATGGGAATAGCTACTTCGTTTTTTTGTCTTGCCTTTCTCAAGTTTCTCAGCAGAGGCTGACCAACAACCATTTGAGTACACCAACCACATTCTCCCCACTGTTTCAGGGCCAGGTTGCCATCTCTGCAGGCATCCAGGGCCAGGGGGAGGGAGCCGGGGCAAGAATCAATCTCTGGGGAGGGTTACCCTAAGCTTTGTGGACGTGCACACCTGCAGCATGTGAGAAAAACTGGATCCCTGGCTTGATTTAGCCCAACAGATGAAGGTAGGAGGGCAAGGACAACTCAGGACCTTCCAGCATTTAAACAGAAGGGGGCACCACAGGCTCTAGGTCTGAGGCTGTTGCATGGTGGGTGTGGGAGGAGAGACCAGTTGATGGGATAGCTGGGCCAAGGCAGTCAGCGTCTGGGGACTCCAGAACTCCCCCACTAGACACAGAGTCAAGTTCCCCTGTGTCAGAGGTGGAGTAGAGTTTCAGGGCATACCTCCCTTCACTTCCGCACATATACCCCACATGCAGAGGCCTCACTTAACTGTGGTCCAGTTCAAACAGGAGCCTTATTCCTTCCTTGCATATGGAGGACAATGAGAAGAGGAGGAGGATGAAAAGGAGCAGGAGGATCCAGAGAAGATTAACAAAGCCAATTCCTTCTGGGCAAGAGAACTGGGACTCTGCATTGTGGCAAAAGGCCGCCCTTGAGGGCTTCACCTAGCTTAGCACCCGGCATGATTTAGGCACCCGATGGTGTGAAGGAATGAAGGAGATATTTTCATCATTCCTTCATTCATCTGCTAGGTAGGAAGAGGAGTTGAGGCAGCAAAGGTTCCAGGAGAAAGGGAGGTGATTACTCCCACCACTTTTCCTGCCTTCCTGAGGGAGCAGGGTGGGACAGTGATGTACTGGGGCCACCATCCTAGACATGGTATCTGGGCTCCTTATCAGGACGTTTCTCATCCCCCCACCCCCACCCCCACCTCTTTATCCGTTTAGGGATATGACATTTCTCATGCAATCCACCCCCATTATCCATTTAAGGATATGGGATTCCTCATCTAAATTCTCATCCTGACCACTACTAGCACAAAAGGTTCCCCTTTAAGGGGATAACTTAGAAGAATGTCCCCTTCCTCTGAGCTGCATCCCTGTGCTAGGACTCATGGCTTGGTGAGGGGAATGTGAACTGCATTTCAGCTCCCGCTTTCCTTTCAACTAGGAGTCCTAGTTGAACTAGGTTTCTGGCCTAGCCCTTCAGGGTCGCCAGCATTCCACCATAAGGAAAGGAGTTGCCTGAATCCTGCGGAATGGTCTAGAGAAGTCTAACACTGAGGTGTAGCTGGCTGCCTGGCCCCTCTGGAGCTTGTTGCCTGCTTAACACAGCTTCCTTTCTCTAAAGGCATGTGGGGAGCCCAAAAGGCAGTCATCAAGAACTGTGTTTCTCGGAACTCCTGTCACCACATAACACTTTTCCGGGGCTTGTTCACAACAGGCCTGGATGCTGGAGTCTGGGCTGTACCCTAACACAGAGGCTCATTAATTTCACGGCTGCCATTCAGATGCTTATTCCCAATAGAGCTTTCCTTTGTGAAGCTTTGGGTTTGGAATAACACATTTCTCTCTTTGCAGCTCAGCTTCTGGGCAATCAGCCTGCAGTAAAACCAGCAGGCTGAATTGCAAGCATCATGCATGTTTCCCTAGCAGCAGTGTGATGTAATACATGGAGACTTAAGGGCTTTGCTGTGGGACTGGCTGTAGAAAGCTTTGAGCTGAGGAGCGAACACTAAAAATGCATTTGCCCACAGTGCCTTACAGTTTACTACATATTTTCACATCCATGAATGCATGTGAGTCCTGCAAGTGGACAGTGCTAACACCTGGGTGTGAAAAAAGCTAGGAGGCAGAAGTACACTAACACAAACATTCACACACTGTCACACTCACACATTAACACACACAATTACCCTCTCCTGTGCACTCACCCATTCACATGAACACGCTCACAAATTCATTCTCACACAGACACACCCACTGAGCATGATCACACGTTCACTTTTACTCACATATTAGCATGCTCACATACACCAAACACACTCACAAGCCCACATACACACATGATCATATGCACGCATTCACTCAAACTCAGACATGCTCACAAACACATGCAAATGTATTCACATAAACACACTTACATGCACATACATTCACTCACACAAACATGCTCACACATCCAAACACCTTCACGAATTTATTCACACACTTTAACATGCTCACACACACACTCACACATTTACTACACACATGTTATATACAATACCACACTCAAATTCACTCACACATTAACACATACACACAAACACGCTCCCACATCTACATACACATATGAATATACTCACATTCACCCACACACAAATATGCCCACACACAAACACACTCACAAATTCACTCAAAAACACGACACATATAAACATCCTCACACGCAAACACATGCTCACACATACACACATAAACATAATCACACCTTCACTCATGGAAGAGCATGCTCACATACATGAAAGCACTTGCATATTCACTCACACACGAATGTGTTCACAATACACTCACAGATTCACTCACCTGAAAATATGCACATCTGTATTGATAGGTGCATGGACATTAACATGCTTACACACACACACTCTTGCATTCACCCATACATGAGCATTCTCACATACACGAACATGCTAATATAGTCTTCCATATACGTGACTATGCCAGTACAGGTGGACACATCACTCAATACACAAACATTCTCATGTACACTTATGTCAACACAACTAGTTCACAAACGTGAACATGTGCAGGCGTTCACTCACACATGGACATACTCACAAATACACAAACACATGAACAGGCTCACATATCCTAATACATGCACACACTCACACATTCACTCACACTTCCACACAAACACATACTTATGGACATGCTCATAGGTTCAGTCCCACAAAACCACCCTCACATATTCACACACAGACATCCTCACATAAACTCATATGTATATGTTCACACATTCACTCTCACACACAGACAAGCTCACAGACATGCATGGTCATACCCTCACTTGCACATGAACACAAGCATACACTCCCACACGACAACACACCTACACATATTCACATGCTCACAGATTTACTTCCATACAACACACTCAAGAGCGCAAACATGCTCACACATTCACTTACACACAAACATGCTTACACGCACTGGCACATTCACCTGCACATGAACACACAAATTCACTCACATGCACGAACATGCTCACATACACTCATATACACAGCTCACACAATCACTTACAGACACACATGTACTCCCACAAACACACTCGCACATTCACTCACACACACAAACATGTGCACACACAACCGTGAATCTTGGCTCCTGCTTTGGGGCTCATTGCTTTTCAGTTTTTATCAGGAAAACATTTCGAAGGAGTGCTTCATCCCCTTACGTTCTCTTTCTTTTGCCCTGACCCCTTCCTTTGCACATATCGTGGGCCAGGCCTCGCTCTAGCCATGAGATCAGTGCTATCACTATCCCCATGTTACCCATGAGACTAAGACTCAGCGGGGTTAGGCGACTTACTCAGGATCACACAACTAACAAGTGTCAAAGAGGGTTCAAACCCAGGCAGTCTGGCTCCCAAGTTTATGCTCTTAACCTTTATTCTACCTTTCATGTAATTGCGTCTTTCTGTCTTCTAGGTGCCCCCGTGCCTGTGAGAATATCTATTTATGTCACCAGCATTGAACAGATCTCAGAAATGAATATGGTAAGTGTGTTAGTTCCAGCCATGGGGTTGGGAACAGAGGACATGGAACAAGGAGCAGGCTCATAATCCGAGTCCAGTTGTTCTGACCTGTGACAGAACTCACATAAAGGAACAAGGTTGGTTTGGGACACTGCAGCCACTCAGAATAAAAACTACATTAATTCAACCCCTCCACAACACCACATCCAGAAACTCGGTTCCAGATGGATTATAGACTTAAAAGTGAAAGGCTTATGAAGCTTTTAAGATAGTGTAGAACACTGGCTTTGTGTCTTGTAGTAGGATTTCTTTGAAAAGACACAGAAAACACAGACCACACAAAATAAATCTAGTAACTTCAACTATATTGAAATTCTGTGTAACCAAATTTATGGAACTCCTGTTTTACAAAACAAACAAAACCATTATGACAAGTGTGAAAGGATCAATCACAGTGGACTAAGCTACATGCAGCATGAAGAACTGATATTCAAAATATGCATCATTTTGTGAATTAATGAGAATATTTTTAAACCAATAGAAAAATTATCAGAAAATGTGAACAAGAATATCACTTTTGTGAAGAAAATTAAACAGCAGGTAAATATATGAAACATATGAAAAGATGCTTAGCCTTGTTAGTCATGCAAAATAAAACCACAGTGAGAACCCACTACATACCAGATCAGCAATAGTCAAAAGTTAGACAATACCAATGTTGGTGAAGCAGAAGCATTGGGAACCCTCTGCAGCTTTTTGGCTCTTGGCTCTCCGCAGGGATATAAAGTGGAACTTCTACTTCATCATTTTTATTTCATCACGCTTTTGGTATGCATGTTCACATGATAATCTGCGTGGTACCTTCATATATTATCCAGAAAAGCAAGTGAACAAATTATAATTACACATGTCCACCTGAGTGAATCTCACAAAGATAATGTTGAGTGAAAGAAGCAAATTTTGAATACATACAGTATTATTTCATTCAGATAAAATTTTAAAAACAGGTCCAACTAAGCAGTATGTTTTCCAGCAATACATAGACAATAAAACTCTAACACAAAGCAAGGGAAGTATCATAAAATCTAGGATAACGGTTGCTGCTGGGGATGTGAGGGAAATACATTCTGGAAGAGATACATTGGGGTTTGAAAGTTATTGGTAATATTCTGTTTCTTAACCTGGATTTTAATTACACAAGATACATTTTATTCTTTCTTTAAACATCTGTATGTTTCATGCACTTGTATATAGTTATGATATACTTCATACACTTGCATACACACGTGCATGCACACATACACACATACCCTACACACACCAAGGACGGAGTGCTGGACAACCAAACTTACAACTGGGGTTTACATTTATCTTCCCAGGACTACACGATCACGATGTTTTTTCATCAGACTTGGAAAGATTCACGCTTAGCATACTATGAGACCACCATGAACTTGACCCTGGACTATCGGATGCACGAGAAGTTGTGGGTCCCTGACTGCTACTTTCTGAATAGCAAGGATGCTTTCGTGCATGATGTGACTGTGGAAAATCGCGTATTTCAGCTTCACCCAGATGGAACGGTGCGGTATGGCATCCGGTGAGTCCCCTAGGTGTCTGGGGATGTCCCAGCAGACTTCCTTCTTCCTACTGTATATTCTACAGACACACTCTAAGGGACACACAAAGGCACCCACTGCTTTCTAAACCTGTCTTGAACTTCACCCTTCACTTGTTCTACCTAGTAGCCAAAGTGGAAATTTCACAGTTTCCCACAGACACCCTTAGCTGTTCTGTCCCCACACCTTGGTTTCTGCTGTTCCTTCTGTCTGGATTGGTCAGTCCTTCCCCCCTTTTCATGAATTGAAACCTTGCCCACCCTGAAATCCCTAACTCAAATGCCCCTTTGGTCAAGAGGTCCTCCTTGATTGCCTCGATTGAAAGACCTCTCCCGTCACCTTAGTGTTGCATGCATTCTGTTCTTTATCTTTGTCTTTTCTCTCCCACGCAGTGAGGGAGGGAGAAGATGAATGCTGAAGTCCATGCAGTGAATGAGGGGGCCTGCTTTCTGCCATCAGTCATATTTGCATCCTGCAGGGCCCCCAGGAGTGCGGAGGGGCAGGGTGTGTGTGGCATGGGTCTCTGGTCTATGGCTCTCCATACACACAGAACAATTGCAAGCTGAAACTCCTCACTAGTCTAGTTATAGCATAGGAGACAGTCACCAGGGTTCTCACAGTGGCATCTCTTACAAACTGTCTGCAAACACATATGCAAGAGATCAGTTTAGCTCAGAAAATGTGTCTGAGAAGTAGCTACCAGGGTTCGGCTCTTACGGTTTTTACAGATCTAATCTGGGTTTCTCTTTCTCTGTGGAGCTCTTGCTCCATTCTTTTCTTTTTCCATCCTCTTTCCCACAGACCCAGGCTCTGGAATCAGAAAATAACAAGACTCACAGGGAACAGGTCACTGGTCACACTTGTTCTACTTAAAGGGAGAATGAGCTGAATAATGCTACATGGAGGATTCATAGAAGGGAGAAAAACATACATGCACTCACACGTGCACGCATACACCATATCCAGTGTACAAAATGGAAATTATTTCAAGGAAGCAATTGAAAGGGACTCAGCTGGGGTTAGCAGATGAGAAGGGCAGAATAAGGGATGGGGCAGAACCTCCCAGCTGAGGCTGTAGTAGAGAGCTTGTGTTTTATCTTCTCTCCCACTGGACACTTCTCCCACTTTCTCAGAACCTCTGAGACCCCCTCAGGTTCTTCTTCTTCTTTTTTTGAGATGGAGTCTTGCTCTGTTGCCCAGGCTGGAGTGCAGTGGCACAATGTCGGCTCACTGCAACATCCACCTCCTGGGTTCAAGCAATTCTCTTGCTTCAGCCTCCCCAGTAGCTGAGAATACAGGTGACTGGCACCACACCCGGCAAATTTTTTGTATTTTTAGTGGAGACGGGGCTTCACTGTGTTAGCCAGGATGGTCTCCATCTCCTGACCTGATCTGCCTGCCTTGGCCTCCCAAAGTGCTGGGATTACAGGCGTGAGCCACTGCGCTTGGCCAGATTCTTCTTATGGATGCTCCCACCACGTTGCAACTTAAAGCTCCTGCCCACTTCATGTACTGTCAACAGTGCCATGGCCCACCACAGATATGTTTATCCCTTCTGTCCATTTCACACCCGCTGACATTTTGCTAGTCCCCAATACCCACATAGGCCTGCACCTCTGGCTTGTGTACAGATGTGGCCAGAGGCAGGCCTGGATTGAGGCTCCCAAATGTACATGCACACTTGAGACCAGCACTTCACATTGCATCTGGAGTCTCAGCTGATTTGGTGCAGCATAGTTTTCTCTTGCTAGCCTCACTCCTTCTGTAGGAAGCACCCCTTTCCGTCTCTGCATTCAGTTTCCTCCAGGGCCCTTCCCATCTGACACCCTGCAGTTTTCTGACGTGCCAGCCATACATGTGTTCTCTATTTATGTGCTGCCAGGTCTCTTGGTTACTTTGTCACATACAAATTTCCTCTCTCCTTTCTACACATGGGTCAGTCCTCGGGGTAACTCTTCCCTCCCCACCCCTGCAGTTTCCTCAGCAATGGTTGTTTGCCTAGGCTTGACTCACTTTCTCCTTCCTTTTTGTTTTCCTTTGCAGACTCACCACTACAGCAGCCTGTTCCCTGGATCTGCATAAATTCCCTATGGACAAGCAGGCCTGCAACCTGGTGGTGGAGAGCTGTACGTATGTCTCCTATGGCCCCCTCTTCCCTACTTGGGGCTGTGGTGATCAGGGAAGCAGAGGTTAAATTGACAGTAAAAGGAACAGTGTATCTCCTGTGCTCCCTCCCTCCCTCCATTCTCTCTCCCAAAATAAATAGATGATAGAGGATAGATAGATGATAGAAATAAGAGAGAAAGATGGTAGAGAGATAGATTGGTGATAGATGATTTATTGATGTGTAGATGTATAAATATGGCATCTGGTACTAGGTGGTCTTTAGAGCATAAACGGTCCTCTGGGAAAATGTCACCTTCCTATTGGGAAAGTGTGTGCAAGTTAGTGGGTAGGAGCTTGTAGTGTGTCTTTTTTCTTTCTTTCTAAGAATCTGAGACTACCTCTGTTCTCTCCTTCCCAGATGGTTACACAGTTGAAGACATCATATTATTCTGGGATGACAATGGGAACGCCATCCACATGACTGAGGAGCTGCATATCCCTCAGTTCACTTTCCTGGGGAGGACGATTACTAGCAAGGAGGTGTATTTCTACACAGGTGGGTCTGACCCATTCCTTCTCTCCTGTCTCAGGTCTCCCTTGCACCTCCATAAACTCCTAGTGGCCTCTGATTTTGGTTCCTATTCTCTGATGCCTCCTTTTCCATTTCCTACTGGTTCCAGGGCCCCTTAATAAAGCCCCAGTGGCTCATCCACTGCCAATGAGGAATGGCTGTGGCAGCACTTAGCCAGGCTCACAACACTCTGCAGGTGTAAAAGATTCATGCTCCTCTCAGGCTGGCCTTTCACCCTCCATCTGTTTGCACCTTGGGAACACCTCTTGCCTCACCCATTCCAAAACTTCACCTAACATGGAGCAAGTGAGAAAGGAAGGTGGAGAGAGCAGACTTGCTATGCTCATGCGCCTACTGAGATATGCCATTGTCACTGACCTGCTGGTGCAACAAACAGAACCAGATCTGCAGTCTGCCCAAGCTGGATGCCTCTGGATGGAGTATTACAAGCTGAACTGCCCATTGCTCTCCTCTCCTCCCCTCCTTCTCCATCCTGTACCTCTCCACCCTGCAAATGCCCCTCAGCCCTGCCACCCTAATTCCAGCGTGTCTCCTTGCCAGGTTCCTACATACGCCTGATACTGAAGTTCCAGGTTCAGAGGGAAGTTAACAGCTACCTTGTGCAAGTCTACTGGCCTACTGTCCTTACCACTATTACCTCTTGGATATCATTTTGGATGAACTATGATTCCTCTGCAGCCAGGGTGACAATTGGTAGGTTCTGTCTCTGTCCCTGGATGGAATTTGGGTCATTTGGCTCAGAAAAAAAGTTGAGAGTAAGGAAAAACTACCTGGAACAGTGTGTGACTACACAGGCAAGGAAATAAGGATTTTTCCAATAGACATTTGTACCTACGTACAGGTGCACAGCCAGTCCCCAATAGAGAGACCAACATTAGAGACAGATGTGAAAAAAAAAAAAATCAAGGTTGGAATCTTGGCCTGTTGAGCCCCGAGTACCAGAATTCATTATTTCTTGAATCCATAAGTAAATGGACAAGTCATAAGTTTAGATCATAGGGGCCATTAAAAGCGGGCTAAATCACAGGGTGTCTGAAAGAGGAGCTGAGGAGATGAGGAGAGCAGCAGAAAGACAGCCTGGTCAGGATTAGGAAGACCTTGTACTTTATGTCTAAGCATGGGGAGCCATGAAAAATTTTTGAGCAGTACCAAGAAGAGACCTAAGAGATCAACTCCCTGGTTTGTCTGGCCTCACCCAGCAGAATGTCAGTGTGTCCCAGATCCAGGTCTGGTTTCTCCTTCACCATCTGGGGGGCAGACTCCTCAGCCTCCCTCTTTAGGAGTACATTCTGGACTAAAGCTTTATATTTGTGTGATAGTTTAGGGCTCAGAAAACCTTCCCAATAACTAAAGAAAGGCAAAAGGGAAAGGAGCCATCATAGGACAAGGTGGGACTGAAGATGTCAATTGCTATGAACCCATGGCTGGAGGTTTGAGACTTGACCCGAAGAGCAATAGGAAGTCATTGAACCATTGAAGCATAGGCTGAGTTTAAAGATGGGGGAAAAGGAATAAAGAGAGAGCTGAAGGCCTTTGCTGTGGGCCCTCCTCATCCCAAATACGATGTTTGGCTGTGGGCCCAATAGGTTGCCAAGAATGTTAGCCATCAGAGGAGACTAAGCCTGTATTGTGTTGCTTACAGGCCTAACTTCAATGCTCATCCTGACTACCATCGACTCACATCTGCGGGATAAGCTCCCCAACATTTCCTGTATCAAGGCCATTGATATCTATATCCTCGTGTGCTTGTTCTTTGTGTTCCTGTCCTTGCTGGAGTATGTCTACATCAACTATCTTTTCTACAGTCGAGGACCTCGGCGCCAGCCTAGGCGACGCAGGAGACCCCGAAGAGTCATTGCCCGCTACCGCTACCAGCAAGTGGTGGTGGGAAACGTGCAGGTTTGACTTTTTGACTGACAATCAGCTTTCCCTGAGCACTTCTTGAGCCTAGGCTTAGCGCTTTTGACCCTTTTGCATTTCTTAGCTTTGTAAATACGCGCACACACACATGCGCGCACATGCAAAACACACACAGCACACACACAACATATAACAAAGAAGTAGTACTATTTCCCGTCACTCCTTTATAGATGATCATTGTCCAAGGTCACAAGGCAAGTAAGTGGCAGAGCTAAATTTCTCCAGACCTTTGGACTGAATTTGGTCCACTTTGCATGCTTCCAGAGCAGGCAATGAAGCTGGAAGGGAAGATGGGCACAGGGAGGCTGAAAGGAAGACAGTCACTGGAGAGGCTGGCCTACCTACCCCCACCTTCCTTGGCACTTCAGACTCCCAAGGCAATGCTGAGGCTTTTGCTGTGGGCAGTATGTTCATGCCCAGCTACCTCCCTCCTTCGCAGAAAGCCCGGTCCTGCCTACCTGAGCAGGCATCCACCCACCACACAGCACTCCTGAGGGAGCAGCTGCCCCCAGCAAGACACTGGCTTGGCAGCCTCCATAGCCTTCCCTTGCATGCTAACAGCCAATTGGTCCTGTTCCTCACCCCTTGAACACCAGAGACCCCAAGAGGAGCTGGCTCTATCTGTCAAAGAGATCAGCAGTAACATTGCAAGTGCTGATGAGGGAAGTCCTTTCCCTCCTCCCTCCCCCCAGTGCATATCCATCTAGGCGATATGAAACTGATGAGCCTATCCATTATCTCCTCAAAGGATGGCCTGATTAACGTGGAAGACGGAGTCAGCTCTCTCCCCATCACCCCAGCGCAGGCCCCCCTGGCAAGCCTGGAAAGCCTCGGTTCTTTGACGTCCACCTCCGAGCAGGCCCAGCTGGCCACCTCGGAAAGCCTCAGCCCACTCACTTCTCTCTCAGGCCAGGCCCCCCTGGCCACTGGAGAAAGCCTGAGCGATCTCCCCTCCACCTCAGAGCAGGCCCGGCACAGCTATGGTGTTCGCTTTAATGGTTTCCAGGCTGATGACAGTATTATTCCTACCGAAATCCACAACCGTGCCGAAGCCCATGGCCGTGGTGTTACCCATGACCATGAAGATTCCGATGAGAGCTTGAGCTCAGATGAGCACCATGGTCATGGCCCCAGTGGGAAGCCCATGCTTCACGATGGCAAGAAGGGTGTGCAAGAAGCAGGCTGGGACCTTGATGACAACAGTGTCAAGAGCGGCTGCCTTGCCGTTGAGGAGCAACTCAAGTGTGATACTAACAGTACCTGGGGCCTTAATGAGGATGAACTCATGGCCCATGGCCATGAGAAGGACAATAGCTCAGAGTCTGAGGATAGTTGCCCCCCAAGCCCTGGGTGCTCCTTCACTGAAGGGTTCTCCTTTGATCTCTTTAACCCTGACTACGTCCCTAAGGTTGACAAGTGGTCCCGGTTCCTCTTCCCTCTGGCCTTTGGGTTATTCAACATTGTTTACTGGGTATACCATATGTATTAGTCCCCCAGTGCTCCAGAAGGGCAGGAGCACTGTGCTGTGCTCATTTCACAGTTTCTTTTGGGTTTTTCCCTCTTTCCTTTGTTCCTTTTATTTTGTGGTTATTTGGGCAATCCAATGAGTTCATACTTCTCTTTATAAACATGAGGTGGGGAGTAATTGGAAAGAACATGTTCCAGCTGGAAGGGAAGGGATTGAGTAGGAGTTGGAGGTAAACAGCACATGGATTTCCTTTCCAGCTAGAAGACTCTCACCTTTTCAAAGACTTGTAACAAGGAATAAGCATAGAAAAGCCCCTGGAAATGTTTAGAGGACAGAGAAGAACCAGGTTGGGGATGGGGCAAGGATCTGGGCCTTGCCCACAAACGTTTCTGGGGGCTTTTCTGTCCCCACTGAGGTGTCATTTCTTTTTCATTACATTTTTTCTTCTTTTTTTGTTTCCTCCTAGGGATTATGGATCTTGCTTACCCTCTGCTTAGGGCTTTATAGAAGAAAGTCAAGCTGGGTTGGGCTGGGGTTCACAGCTAAAGGGCTAACCATGGCTTGGAAGTTCAGGGAACTGCCTGTAGGAAACTTAGGGAGCATTTGTAATACCCCACTGTATTTGCTGCATTTGAGTGTGGTGTTTAGATGCAAGGTGGGAGGGGAATGTGGGTGGGTGGGGCTGCAGAGTGAGACATCAGGATGAGAGAGCACATACCCAGCTTGTGGGGTTGGCAGAGGGTGGGGGATGATGTCAGGTTGAAATTACACGGTTGAACTGGCCTCTTCGGAGAGATTGGAACTTGTCTTGCCTATATTTCTGCTTCAGAATGCTTGACAATAGAGATTCAATACATCTGTCTAAGTGAGGAGTTAGCTTTCTGTCAGTTGCTGAGTTGATCACCAGTTACAGCACTTGGTGAATAAACACTAAGGTTAGGATAATTCACACTTGCTCTTTTACCATCTGATCTAGACTAGCAGATGAATATCTATTGTAAATCTATATACTAATCCTTTCTATTTGTCTAGTGCATAGTGAGTGTCAACAAGCTCCCTGACCCATTACATCACTGAAGCCTCATAGGAGCCCTGTAAGCCAGGGAAGGCAAAGCACATTGTCCCCAGTGTTTCAGGGAAAATGAATGGAGCTTAGGCCGCATGCTTAAGGATGTGCAGCCAGTGAGTGGTAGATCCACCCCACTTGCTCTTTCTTGTCTTTTTTCTCCTGACTCTCAACTGAGAAATTCCCTTTTCTTCCCTCCCCAAAGAGGGTGCTCCAGAGAGCCCCCATCACATCCTACAGCACCTGGGGCATCTCTGCAGGAATAGGCTGGTGACAAGACAAGGAGCGTGATGTGAGCAGGTGGAGAACACACTCTCTGCCCACTGAGCAGGGCCCCTAACGGAAGTAGGACTGGCCAGCATTCCAACTTGCCAAGCAGCTCCACCTCACTGATGGAGGTTGTGAGGGAGTGAACTTCGCTGAGCACTCAACATATGCTGCCTCTTCCTTCCTATGCAGTCTCTCCCTCAGTCCCTTACCCCTCTGCCCACTCACCCTTTTAACTGTGCTTCTGTGTTTGTGTTTCTGTATGTACCTGGGTGTATGCATATGCATCAGGGTGGGTGTGTGTACATATACAACCATTTGAGAAGCTGTACAGTGCTGTGTCTAGTGGTGTAAATCTACATTGGTGTGTATAGAATTGTATCTACAACATGTGGATGCATGCCTGTGTGTGCACATCCCTGTAAAAGTGTGGCTTATGTATGTGTGTGTGTGCTTGTGTACACTGGGTCTATGCTGAGTGCATGTATATAAGGGCATGTCTGCATATCTATGTTTATCTGATTTGGATGGGTGTGAAAGGAAATACCCCTGAAAGCATATGTATTCCCTGTTGGTGACCCTTCTAGAATAACTAGAATTCCCTTGGCCTGCTCCCATATGGTGGAGGGGCCCTATTTGGCCGGGCTGCTTAACTGACTGTTTCTTTCCAACTTCCTGTTCCAGGGAGCAGCATCTCCTGGTTCCCTTCCACTCTTTGCCCTGTCCCTCCATCCATCTGTGCTGTCTCCTAGATAGAAGACTGAGGAAGTGAATGTAGTCCTAAGAAGTGGTGAGCTAATGCCTTGAGGTAGGAAGTGGTCAATCCATGGAAGAAGCTGCAAGTACCGAGCATTTCACTTTGTCCTAGAAGAACATATTTAGGGGTAACAGGCTGGGGAGTGAGGCTGAAAGAGGCATTGAGAATAGACACTTGCACATTCACAGACACATACACACACACAAATCTTGTATGACAGTTGAAAACAAGAAAGTTACCACTGGAAGAGCTAAAATTGCCTCTTTATTTTTGGATACCCCATATAGAGATTCAGGTTGAGGGGAGAGCAGTGACCCCATGTCTGAAGCTCCCAACGTGGCTGTTGACAAGCTGGCTTCCTGGAGCCTAAGCCTTGGTTGGTTGACGTGGATTTGGGTCTCCAGGACCCTGGAGATGCTTTCATCCTGTGGCGGCAAGCAGTTCATTTGGGATAAAGTCATAAAGGGAGATTGGAGCAGTGGGAAGAAAAGGAGGGTTTTAAGATTGTCTGGAAGCAATGCACATGAAGGCTGCACAGCACAGAGGAAGGGCAGCGAGGCCAGTTGTAAATATCTCTATCTTAGATCCATAGAGCTAGATATAATATTATACCTTAAAAAGAATATCTTGCCCTAACGTGCTGCAATGAGAGCAGTTGAACTCTACTGCGACTCATACTCTGTAGGTTAAGTGTCAAAATGAGGTGGAGATTTGGCAGTGACACCCTTTCAGGAACATGAACCTTCTGAGTTTGCTATGGATTTGGTCATTTTAGCCTGCACATTGCCAGATCTCCCCTTGTTGAGTCTTGTATGTGGTCTGTCTGCATCATTTGAGCCCTCAGCTGTCCCCAACCCCTTCCCAGCCCCACCCCAGCCTGTAGTCACCCACCCCACCCTCCCATCCAGCTGGCTGCCTCCATCCCCTCCCTCTCGTCACCTCACACCAAGTAACTCTGGAAATGCAGAATGCTTGGTAGTTTGGAGCTTGGGCAGCATCTGGGATGCAGCAACCCCTATTTTACTCTTCTACCCACCTTCCATTTATTCTCATCGACTCCCCGCCCCGAGGATCCCTTCTTTGCCACTATCATGGGAAGAATACCCCTGTCTGTCTTTCTGAAGTATCATTTTGTTGTGGGGATGTGTGACACGTTTCCTACCAAGTTCTTGCCAGTTCCATCTGCCACTGTTGGGTGCCTCTGCACAGGTCATGGATGATCTGGTGGGTCTTAATAGAGCTTGTCAAATGTATTCTTAAAATTCATGTCATCTTGTTAATAGCAGGGCTGCAAAGCCTTTGCATATTTAGAGCTGAGCTTTGCTTAGACTATGGCCATTCCTAATGAGGTTTCCTCATTCCATATATATAATAGCTAACCCTTAAAGCTATTAACTAATGAATGCATTTATTAAACTATCCACTTGCATGGTACCCTGCTGTGGTCATGAGCAGTAACTTTCTAGCAATTCCATAGCCCAACATCAAAGGAAATCGTGACTCGTCCTACTAAAAGTGTAGTGTGTTTGTGTTTGTTGTGTAGTGTCCTGTGATCAATATAAAAATCTATATTATCAGTGTTGGGTTTTCAGGGGAGGGAGGGGAGTGTGTTAAAGTTTCTCTGTGATAAACTTAAATTATGAAATAGCCCAGTTGTTCAGGGTCACTTCTATTGACTCAATTTGTGTGAGACTTTGCATTCACTATCTTGCCGGACGGACTGCATGCCCAGGGTCAGTAATCAGCAGCAAAGCTAAAGGTTCCCGAATTTAGCACAACTGGCTGTGGTGCCTGACATAGGGCAGTACTGGGGGATTCTTCAGAGGTCAGCCAAGTCAGTAACATTCTGTGAAGCAGATTAAATAGAGTAAAATCAAACACATGCAGGTCTTCAGAAGTGATGCTGGGCCCAGGCAGTGAACACCAAGAAAAGAGGAGAAGGACCAAGACCTGGGTGTCCTGGATGACCTGACCCAAAAAGGGACACAAAGCAGCAGAGCTTCACGAGGTGACTAGGTGGCTTCTTTGTCCTCATTAATGTACATCTTTGCATGAAAAAGACCTTGACTGGTCCGGACTTTAACAAAGTAAAATATGAAGAAACATAAAATTATGCTTCTGAAAAATATACTGAAATAAAATTTTGTAAATAGCTAAAAGAGAAAAATAAATATAATAGCAAGTACTCTACCAGGTCATTGTGTTTCTTCTCTGTTGGATTAGAAGATATTGCATAGGACAGCTGTCTGGGCCCAGGAAACCTCTGGCTTCCATCATTCACTTCCCATGGCCTTCCCACAGCTTTGTACATCGACCTCCTCATACCCCGGGACAGTGGAAACCATAGTTTTCAAGCTGAGGGGAATTAGCAACAGCACAGTTTAAATTAGTTTTGATTTTTGCAGAAGCCATTCTTAATCTTTTAAAACAAAAAACAAAAACTTTTAAAACAGAAGAAGCCACTGTGGTGCCAAAATACAAAGTGGAAGTTTAGTTCAATTTTACAGGGGGAGAGCCCCGACTTGAGCCCACAAGTCAAGGCTGCATTGAGCCATAATCGTGCCACTGCACTCCAGCCTGGGAAATAGAGCAAGACTGTCTCAAAACAAAACAAAAGGGTTGGGGGAAAGAACCTAAAAGAAGTGATATCTTCCAAGGTAGTGTTCTCAAAGAGAAACAAAGGGGAGTAGAACTACGCCAGCTTCTTGGGAAGTCTCCCTCCAGTATCACTCTGGGTTGGGAAAGGAGGTTAAAAATCTATTGGAGATTATGGACCCAGCTCTCCACCCACCAACTCCTCCCCACCCGCTTCTCTCAGAAGCACTCTGTGTGCCCTTGGACAAGACTTTGTTCATTTGGGAGCCTCTTCTAGTCCTGTGTCTCCCTGGCCCCTGACCAGCTAGCCAGCCCATTCTGACCCCAGGCCAGGTGCTCAAAGCTGTACCCATTAAGGGAAGATTTTCCCTTGCCACTCTCTTCCCAGACCACTCCCAGGTGTGCCTGACATGCAGTGCCATCCATTTTCAGCTTGTACACACAGACTGAACCAGCTCATTTATAAACCAGCTAGGGCCCTCTCCCTCCTACAGCTGGTCATAAAGGGCTCCCCCATGTGGCCACAGGTACAAAGTGGGGAAGGAGCACTGGTACAACTGTGATAAGTGGCGTAGGGGTCAAAGCCATCTGCTCATGCAGTTACTTGTGCTTTCTGGTCCTGCACAGGCTGGGAATAGGCCAGCACTGTCATCCCTGCTCCTCTCAGCCACTGGATGGGAGCAGCCCCGGGGAAAGCATGGCCTGCACACAAGTACAGTTGTAGCTGATAAGTAACAACGCCTACAACAGCAGATTCTCTTACTGGAGAGGTGAAAGGCACACCTCCATGGCCACCACATAAACACACCTTTCTATTACTACTGTTGGTCTGCCTCTTAAAGCATAACATTTTTCACCTAATCAAAAACTCTCTTGTTACTCTAGTTTGGTATGGGTCAGGCCTCGAGAAATCCCACCCTGATACACTCTCCATGGAGAAGTATGTAAATCCTTTCGTGAAGAAAGTGAAATCTCCACCTTCTTCTCCAATAAATAAAATGACTGCCCCATCACACCACCAGACAATGGCTAAGTACATGGAAATACCCAATTTAGTATCAGACAATGAGTCCGGAAAGGTTAGGTGCTGCTATTGTGACAATCCCAAAATCCCAGTGACTTGACCCCCCAAAAAAGTTTATTTCCTTCTCACATTGTGCATCTAGTGCCGGTCATCAGGGGAGCTTCTGCTCATGGGAGCAACTCAGGGACAAACTGACAAAGGTTTCATTGTGCGCTTCTACAATCTTTGTAGTAAGGGGAAGGGAAAATAGTGGGGCTCACACTAGTAATTAAATGCTGCAGCCAGAAAGGACATACCTCACTTAAACTCATGACTCATTAGCTAGAACCAATACCATAGCCTAACCTGACTATAGGGAGCCAGGACATTCAGTTTGCTGTGTACACAGGAGGGGTGAACCATATATTATTGAATTGTACTAGTGGCAACCATAGGTGTTTTCCCTTGATCTTTGAAAGGATGTTACTTTCTCATTCCCCCTTAAAAGTACTCACGCCCTCCCTTTGTAGTAGTCTTCTCATCTTAAGCCAGTAACATATGCAAAAGTTCTAAAATACTGCCATTCATCAGTGAGAGTGTCTACTACAGGTAGTATTCAGAAGCAGCTCCAGGCAGGCAGTCATTCTCCTCATCCTTTCCCCCCAGGAAAAGGAAAAACAGCACGTTTGCTATTTGTGACAGGCCACACTACCAAAATCCCAGAGGACATGGGGGCCAGGAGCTGAAACTTGGTCCCCAACTGTCTACAGGTTTAGGAGCAGACCTTTCTTGTGTAAGCTTTCTACCTTCACCTCTGAGGTTTGGAAGCAATAGGATAGAAACATATACATATACATATACGATAGGTATGAGAGGGATGAAAAAAGATTATTAGGGAAATTGGCTCATGCAATTATGGAGGCTGAGAAGTCCCACAAAATACCATCTGCAAACTGGAGAGCCAGAGAAGCCAGCAGTATGGCTCAGTCTAAGTCCAGTGAAGGCCTCAGAACCAGGGAAGCCAATAGATGTAACTCTCAGTCCCAGACTAAAGTCCCAAGAACCTGGAAAGATGATGGTGTGAGTCCTAGAGTCCAAAGGCCAGAGAACCTGGAGTTGATGTCCAAGAGCAGAAGAAGATGGATGTCGCACCTCCAGAAGACAGAGAGTGCAAATTTGCCTTTCCTCTACCTTCTTGTTCAATCTGGGTCTCAGCCAATTGAATGGTGTCACCCACATTGAGAAAGGGCAGATCTTTCTTATTCAGGCCATTGATTCAAATGCCAGTCAGTCCCAGAAACACCCTCATAGACACACTCAGAAAGAATACTTTATCAGCTATCTGGACAATAGCCCAGTTAACTTGACACCTAAAATTAACTATCACAGGCTGTATACCCCATTCTGGCTATAAGAAAGGCTAACTGCAGCAGACACTAAAGCCAAAGCTGAGAAAGAAAAAATCCTCAACAGCTGAGTTGGTCCTGGACACAGTGAATCTGCAGATGACCCAAACCTTCAGTGAACTCTTTCATGAAAACACAAGTCAACCTCTTTTGGAATCTCAGGGTTCCTGAATTCTGATGAGGGTCTTGTCAAGAGTGAGGGCAGCTAAGAGGAAGTATGTGAACAGAGGTGGGGCAGGTGTTGATCCGGGTGGGTGTTGATCATGGGTAGATGAGATTAACAAGATGGCACACTTCATCCTACATAACCCCCACAGTAATCACCCTGGGGCTCATTTTGAATGACCCCATTCTCATATAGAGGCTGATTGTCAGCCTGAAGTGTTTCCTACCAGGAGCTGCAAATCCCAGTCTGATGGTGGAAGGTCTTCATTAACACACTGAAAGGCACTGTTAAGAAAATGAAAAGGCAAGCACAGACTGGGAGAAAATATTTGCAAAACACATATCTGATACAGGACTTGTATCCAAAATATACAAAGTACTCATAATTCAACAACAAGAAAACAAACAAACCAATTAAAAATGGGCAAAAGATATGAAAAGATAGCTTATCACAGAAAATTACAGATGGCAAATAAGCATATGAAAAAATAAGCATCATTTATAATTAGGGAATTACATATTGAAACAACAATGAGATATCATTGCATCATATTAGGATGCCTAAAATACAAAACACTGACAATACCAATTGCTGGTTAGGATGTTGAGCAACAGAAATTCCCATTAGTTGATGGTAGGAATACAAAATAGTACACTTGTTTGGAGGACACTTCAGCAGTTTCTTACAAAGCTAAACATAGCCTTACCATATGATGCAACAATCATAGATTTTGATATTTTATCTTATTTAGTAGAAAACTTATCTCTACACAAAACTCCATACAAATGTTATAGCAGCTTTATCCATAATTTCCCAAAGCTGGAAGCAACCAAGATGCCCCTCAATAGGTGAATGGATAAACAAACTCTGATACATTCAAACCTCAGGAAAAAAATACCATTCAGCAATAAAAATGAGCGATGAAGCCATGAAAAAAACATAGAGGAACTTTAAATGCATGTTGCTAAGTGAAAAAAGCCAGTTTGAAAAGGCCATACACCATATGATTCCAACTATATGACATGCTAGAGAAAGCAAAATTATTGATATAAAAGGAGCAGTGCTTGCTAGGGATTCAGGGAGAAGGAGTGAGCATAAATAGGTGAAGCACAAGAAATTCATTAGGACAATGAAACTATTCCATATGGTACTGGAATGGTGAGTAAATGACATTGGACATTTTTTAAAAACCATGAAAATATACAACACAAAGTAAGCCTTAAAGTAAACAATAGACTTTAGTTAATAATAATTTATCAACATTGGTTCGTTAATTGTAACAAATTTACCATTCTGATGCAAAAAGCTAATAATAAGCAAAATTGTGTAAGAGGATGAGGCTATTGGGAACTCTCAGTACTGTCCAATTTCCTATAAATTAGAACTGTTCTATAGTGTCTATTAATTAAAAATATAAAATATGCAACTAACATACAACCCAGATTTCATACTTGGGTATTTATCCTGGAGAAATGAAAATGTATGATCACACTGAAAGCTGTACACGCATGTCCATAGTAGCTTTATTTATAATACCCAAATGCTGGGAACAACCCAAATGTCCTTCAATGGGGTAATGTCTAAACAAACTATGGTAGATCTGTACATAGGATACTACTTAGCAAGGAAAAGGAAGAAACTGTTGATATATGCAACAGCTCAAGGGAACTATGTTGTCTTCCTTCAGGCTGCTATAACAAAATACCTTAAAGTGGGTAATTTATAAATATTAGAAATTTATTTCTCATAGTTCTGGAGGCTGGGAAGTCCAAAATCAAGGTGCCAGCACATTCAGTGTCTGGTGGGGGCTCTCTGCTTTATAAACAGCACTTCTTGCAGTGTCCTCACATAGTGAAAGGGGCAAACAGCTCCCTCGAACCTCTTGAACTAATTCCATTTATGTGGGATCCACCCTCATGACTTAATCTCCTTCTAAAAGGTCCCACCTCTTAATATTATCACATTGTCAATTAAGTTTCAACACATGAATTTTGTGAGGACACATTCAGATCATAGTGTATGCTAAGTGAAAAAAGCTAAAAATCACAATGAGATACTACCATCCACCTATCAGATTGGCTAATACGGAAAAGACTGACAATACCAAGTACTGGTGAGAATTTGGCAGTTTCTTAAAATGTTAAACCTGCACCTATCATGTCATGCAAATATACCACTTCTAGGTAATTATATAAAACTTCCCCAAATGTATAAGAATCTATGTAACAGAAAGAAGATGCATGGTTTCTTGGGAATGGAGGTTCAGGGAGGGGGCTCCTACAGGAGGAGTTATGATGGGTAGAAGAAAACTTTGAGAGTGATGCATCTGTTTACTCTCTTTATTGTGGTGATGATTTTCTGGGGTATACATGTGTCAAAGCTTATCACATTTACATATAATGCAGATTTTTTATGTCAAATATCTTTTAATAAAGCTTTTTTTCTTATTCTTCAACTTTTATTTTAGATTCAAGGTGTATATGTGCAGGTTTGTTACCTGGTTATATGCCTGATGCTGAGGTTTGGGGTACAAATGATCCTGTCATCCAGGTGCTAAGCACAGAACCCAACAGTTAGTTTTTCAACCCTTGCTCCCCTCCCTCCCCAATCTAGTAGTCCACAGTGTGTATTTGGTTTTTGGTTTCTGTGTTAATTCACTTAGGATAATGGCCTCCACCTGCAACCAGGTTGCTGCAAATTGCAGCACATGATTTTGTTCTTTCTTATGAATGCATAGTATTCCATGGTGTATATGTACGTTTTCCTTATCCAATCCACCATTGATGGGCAGCTAGGGTGATTCCATGTCTTTGCTATTATGAATTAGTGCTGCAATGAACATGCTAGTGCATGTGCCTTTTTGGTACAAAAATGTGTTTTCTTTTGGATAGATGCCAAGTAATGGGATTGCTGGAACAAATGGTAGTTCTGTTTTGAGATATTTGAGAAACCGCTAAAGTACCTTCCACAGTGGCTGAACTAATTTACATTCCCACCAGTAGTGTATAAGCATTCCCTTTTTTCTGCAGCCTCGCCAACATCTGTTGTTTTTGACTTTTCAAGAATAACCATTCTTACTGGTGTGAGATGGTATCTCATTGTGGTTTTGATTTGCATTTATCTGATGATTAGTGATGCTGAACATTTGTTCGCGATGGTTGGCTGCTTGTATGCAATCTTTTGAGAAGTGTCTCTTCGTGTCTTTTGCTCAGTTTTTAAATGGGGTTATGGGTTGTTTTTCCTTGTTGAATTGTTTAAGTTCCTTATAGATTCTAGTTATTAGATCTTTGTTAGATGCATACTTTTCAACTATTTTCCCCATTCTCTGTTGATACTTTATCTTGCTGTGCAGAAGTTTTTTTAGTTTAATTAGATCTGACTTGTCAATTTTTATTTTTGCTGCAATTGCTTTTGAGGACTTTGTCATAAATTATTTCCCAAGGCCCATGTCCAGAATAGTGTTTCCTGAGATTTTCTTCTAGGATTCTGATATGATTTGGGTCTGTGTTCCTACCCAAATCTCATGTCGAATTGTAATCCCCAGGGTTGGAAGAGGGGCCTGGTGGGAGGAAATTGTATCATGGGGGCGGATTTCTCCCTGATGTTCTCATAATAATGAGTGAGATCTCACAAGATCTGATTGTTTATAAAAGTATGTAGCACTTCTCCCCCTCTTTCTCTTCCTCCTGCTCCAGCCATGTAAAACGTGCCTCCTTCCTCTGCCTTCTGCCATGATTGTAAGTTTCCTGAGGCCTCCCTAGCCATGATTCCTGTACAGTCTGCCAAACTGTGAGTCAATTAAAGCTCTTTTCCTTTTCAATTACTCAGTCTCAGGTAGATCTTTATAGCAATGCGAGAACAGACTAATAGATCCTTACAGTTTGAGGTCTTACATTTAAATCTTTATCTTGAATTAATTTTCATATATGGTGAAAGGGGTCCAGTTTCATTCTTTTGCATATGGTTAGCCAGCTATCCCACCACCACTTATTAATAGGGAGTCGTTTCCTCATTGCTTATTTTTGTTGACTTTGTCAAGGATTAGATGGCTGTAGGTGTGTGGCTTTATTTCTGGGTTCTCTATTATGTTCCACTGGTCTATGTGTCTGTTTTTCTACCAGTACCATGCTGTTTCAGTTACTGTGGCTTTATACTATAGTTTGAAGTCAGGTAATGTGATGCCTCCATCTTTGTTCTTTTTGTTTATGATGACTTTGGCAGTTCAGGCTATTTTTTGCTTCTATGTGAATTTTAGAATAGTTTTTTCCAATTCTGTGAAAACTAACACTGGTAGTTTGATAAGAATAGCATTGAATCTGTAGATTGTTTCAGGCAATATAGTCATTTTAACAATATTGATTCTTCCAATCTATGAGCATGAAATATTTTTCCATTTATTTGTGTCACCTATGATTTATTTTAGCAGTGTTTTGTAGTTCTCCTTGTAGAGATCTTTCACTTCCTTGGTTAGATATACTCCTAGCTATTCCACCTTTCTGTGGTATTGTAAATGTGGCTGCATTCTTGATTTGGCTCTCAGCTTGAACGTTATTGGTGTATAGAAATGCTACTGATTTTTGTATATTGATTTTGTATCCTGAAAGTTTGCTCAAGTTGTTTATCAATTCCAGAAGCTTTTTGATGGAGTCGTTAGGGTTTTCTAGGTAGAGAAGCCTACTGCTTACAAGAGCTGTTTTTCAAAAATTATATTTTCTGCAGGAACAAAACAGCTTTTGAAAATAATAAAAATAAAAGACTTGGGGAGGGAGAGTATTTAATGACTGGAATTATTTTAAAATCCTGGGATATGGTGTTAAATTAAAAATCGAGACTTTTTTAATGGGTTTATTGCTATTTAAAAATACTCTGTATGGATTCAACTGCCTTCAGGAAGATGGAGTAGAGGTACTTTTCTCTGTTTAATGTGGTAGACATAACTAAACAGCCTGGACATTGGCTATACTACAAGCACAAGAAGAGTCTGAATAGTGGAAAGAAGAAAGAAAACTCTCTAGTGACCTTGGGACCAAAGAAGTGGCATGGTGGGGCACTGCCTGGGTTCCTTTTGCCTCATATATTCCAGACTTGGAGATAAGGAAGCAACAAACCCAGAAATGCCAATAGGCACAGACAAGAAAAACCCCAACAAAAGCTTGCTCTCTCCAGCCAAAGGACCAGGAAAGGGGTAACCCATTAAGGCAGAAAACGTTTAGACATTTACTGCTCTACTCCAGCCAGACAACACAGAAAAAAATGTGGCTCCACCCCAAACAGACAGCAAAGATCAAGTAGTGAGCCCAGATATCTAACCTTATCAGGCTATACCAAAGGATTTGAAATCCCACTCGAATGCACCTCACCAGAGATGGTGACAGAGAAGACTCAGTAGGGGCCTGGGAGTTTGATTCCCTACCAGTTGGTAAGGAGGCCTAGCAGAGACTGAGGATTTCAATATGGCATAGAAATTGTGCAACCACCCCAACCACCATGATGTCAGTGCTCCACATGGAGAACAGTAATGAGGCAGTCCTACCCCTCCAGGAAGGACATATTCAGGGGAAGTCTAGTAGGGAGTTGGAACTGCCACCATTTCCCAACAGTAACAAAGACAACCTCCCTGGGTGTCAGTGGAGGCCAAGCTAGGAACCCATCTGGCAGTGATGAAGCAGTGGCCTCCTTCCCCTGCTAGAGCAGTGTCAGAGGAAGTTAGTTAAAACAAAAGGTTTGGATAAACCACCATCCTGAGTGGCGGAGCAAGATGGCCGAATAGGAACAGCTCCAGTCTCCAACTCCCAGCGCGAGCGACACAGAAGACCGGTGATTTCTGCATTTTCAACTGAGGTACTGGGGTCATCTCTCTAGGAGTGCCGGACAATCGGTGCTGGTCAGCTGCTGCAGCCTGACCAGCGTGAGCTGAAGCAGGGCGAGGCATCGCCTCACTGGAAGCGCAAGGGGGAAGGGAATCCCTTTTCCTAGCCAGGGAACTGAGACACACAACCCTGGAAAATCGGGTAACTCCCACCCCAATACTGCGCTTTAAGGAAACAGGCACACCAGGAGAATATATCCCACACCTGGCCGGGGGGGTCCCACGCCCACGGAGCCTCCCTCACTGCTAACACAGCCGTCTGCGGCGATCGATCCGCAAGGCAGCAGCGAGGCTGGGGGAGGGGCGCCCGCCATTGCTGAGGCTTAAGTAGGTAAACAAAGCCGCTGGGAAGCTCGAACTGGTGGAGCTCACAGCAGCTCAAGGAAACCTGCCTGTCTCTGTAGACTCTACCTCTGCGGACAGCGCACAGCTGCAGTCCAACGGGGAAAGAGCCGGGGCGGTGCAGACGCGAACGACTCTGTCTGACAGCTTTGGGGAGAGCCGTGGATCTCCTAACGCGGAGGTTGAGATCTGAGAACGGACAGACTGCCTGCTCAGGTGGGTCCCTGACCCCTGAGTAGCCTAGATGGGAGACATCCCCCACTAGGGGCAGTCTGACACCCCACACCTCACAGGGTGGAGTCACCCTGAGAGGAAACTTCCAAAGAAAGAATCAGACAGGTACACTCGCTGTTCAGCAATATTCTATCTTCGGCAACCTCTGCTGCTGATACCCAGGCAAACAGGGTCTGGAGTGGACCTCAAGCAATCTCCAACAGACCACAGACAGTCCTTCTGACTGTCAGACGGAAAACTATCAAACAGGAAGGACACCTATACCAAAACCCCATCAGTACGTCACCATCATCAAAGACCAGAGACAGATAAAACCACAGATGGGGAAGAAGCAGGGCAGAAAAGCTGGAAATTCAAAAAAAGAGCGCATCTCCCCCTGCAAAGGAGCGCAGCCCATCGCCAGCAACGGATCAAAGCTGGTCAGAGAATGACTTTGACGAGATGAGAGAAGAAGGCTTCAGTCCATCAAACTCTCAGAGCTAAAGGAGGAATTACGTACCCAGCGCAAAGAAACTAAAAATCTTGAAAAAAAAGTGGAAGAATTGACAGCTAGACTAATTAATGCAGAGAAAATCATAAACGAAATGACAGAGATGAAAACCATGACACGAGAAATACGTGACAAATGCACAAGCTTCAGTAACCGACTCGATCAACTGGAAGAAAGAGTATCAGCGATTGAGGATCAAATGAATGAAATGAAGCGAGAAGAGAAACCAAAAGAAAAAAGAAGAAAAAGAAATGAACAAAGCCTGCAAGAAGTATGGGATTATGTAAAAAGACCAAATCTACGTCTGATTGGGGTGCCTGAAAGTGAGGGGGAAAATGGAACCAAGTTGGAAAACACTCTTCAGGATATCATCCAGGAGAACTTCCCCAACCTAGTAGGGCAGGCCAACATTCAAATTCAGGAATACAGAGAACGCCACAAAGATACTCCTCCAGAAGAGCAACTCCAAGACACATAATTGCCAGATTCACCAAAGTTGAAATGAAGGAAAAAATCTTAAGGGCAGCCAGAGAGAAAGGTCGGGTTACCCACAAAGGGAAGCCCATCAGAATAACAGCAGACCTCTCGGCAGAAACTCTACAAGCCAGAAGAGAGTGGGGGCCAATATTCAACGTTCTTAAAGAAAAGAATTTTAACCCAGAATTTCATATCCAGCCAAACTAAGCTTCATCAGTGAAGGAGAAATAAAATCCTTTACAGATAAGCAAATGCTTAGAGATTTTGTCACCACCAGGCCTGCCTTACAAGAGACCCTGAAGGAAGCCCTAAACATGGAAAGGAGCAACCGGTACCAGCCATTGCAAAACAATGCCAAAATGTAAAGACCATCGAGGCTAGGAAGAAACTGCATCAACTAACGAGCAAAATAACCAGTTAATATCATAATGACAGGATCAAGTTCACACATAACAATATTAACCTTAATGTAAATGGACTAAATGCTCCAATTAAAAGACACAGACTGGCAAACTGGATAAAGAGTCAAGACCCATCAGTCTGCTGTATTCAGGACCCATCTCACATGCAGAGACATACATAGGCTCAAAATAAAGGGATGGAGGAAGATCTACCAAGCAAATGGAGAACAAAAAAAAGCAGGGGTTGCAATCCTAGTCTCTGATAAAACAGACTTTAACCATCAAAGATCAAAAGAGACAAAGAAGGCCATTACATAATGGTAAAGGGATCAATTCAACAGGAAGAGCTAACTCTCCTAAATATCTATGCACCCAATACAGGAGCACCCAGATTCATAAAGCAAGTCCTTAGAGACCTACAAAGAGACTTAGACTCCCATACAATAATAATGGGAGACTTCAACACTCCACTGTCAACATTAGACAGATCAACGAGACAGAAAGTTAACAAGGATATCCAGGAATTGAACTCATCTCTGCACCAAGCGGACCTAATAGACATCTATAGAACTCTCCACCCCAAATCAACAGAATATACATTCTTCTCAGCACCACATCCACTTATTCCAAAATTGACCACATAATTGGAAGTAAAGCACTCCTCAGCAAATGTACAAGAACAGAAATTATAACAAACTGTCTCTCAGACCACAGTGCAATCAAACTAGAACTCAGGACTAAGAAACTCAATCAAAACCGCTCAACTACATGGAAACTGAACAACCTGCTCCTGAATGACTACTGGGTACATAACGAGATGAAAGCAGAAATAAAGATGTTCTTTGAAACCAATGAGAACAAAGATACAACATACCAGAATCTCTGGGACACATTTAAAGCAGTGTGTAGAGGGAAATTTATAGCACTAAATGCCCACAAGAGAAAGCAGGAAAGATCTAAAATTGACACTCTAACATCACAATTAAAAGAACTAGAGAGGCAAGAGCAAACACATTCAAAAGCTAGCAGAAGGCAAGAAATAACTAAGATCAGAGCAGAACTGAAGGAGATAGAGACACAAAAAACCCTCCAAAAAATCAATGAATCCAGGAGTTGGTTTTTTGAAAAGATCAACAAAATTGACAGACCGCTAGCAAGACTAATAAAGAAGAAAAGAGAGAGGAATCAAATAGACGCAATAAAAAATGATAAAGGGGATATCCACACCGACCCCACAGAAATACAAACAACCATCAGAGAATACTATAAACGCCTCTACGCAATCAACTAGAAAATCTAGAAGAAATGGATAATTTCCTGGACACTTACACTCTCCCAAGACTGAAAGGAAGAAGTTGAATCCCTGAATAGACCAATAACAGGCTCTGAAATTGAGGCAACAATTAATAGCCTACCCACCAAAAAAAGTCCAGGACCAGATGGATTCACAGCTGAATTCTACCAGAGGTACAAGGAGAGCTGGTACCATTCCTTCTGAAACTATTCCAATCAATAGAAAAAGAGGGAATCTCCCTAACTCATTTTATGAGGCCAACATCATCCTGATACCAAAGCCTGGCAGAGACACAACAAAAAAAGAGAATTTTAGACCAATATCCCTGATGAACATCGATGCAAAAATCCTCAATAAAATACTGGCAAACCGGATTCAGCAGCACATCAAAAAGCTTATCCACCATGATCAAGTGGGCTTCATCCCTGGGATGCAAGGCTGGTTCAACATTCGCAAATCAATAAACGTAATCCAGCATATAAACAGAACCAAGACAAGAACCACATGATTATCTCAATAGATGCAGAAAAGGCTTTTGACAAAATTCAACAGCCCTTTATGCTAAAAACGCTCAATAAATTCGGTATTGATGGAACGTACCTCAAAATAATAAGAGCTATTTATGACAAACCCACAGCTAATATCATACTGAATGGGCAAAAACTGGAAAAATTCCCTTTGAAAACTGGCACAAGACAGGGATGCCCTCTCTCACCACTCCTATTCAACATAGTGTTGGAAGTTCTGGCTAGGGCAATCAGGCAAGAGAAAGAAATCAAGGGTATCCAGTTAGGAAAAGAAGAAGTCAAATTGTCCCTGTTTGCAGATGACATGATTGTATATTTAGAAAACCCCATTGTCTCAGCCCAAAATCTCCTTAAGCTGATAAGCAACTTCAGCAAAGTCTCAGGATACAAAATTAATGTGCAAAAATCACAAGCATTCTTATACACCAGTAACAGACAAGCAGAGAGCCAAATCAGGAATGAACTTCCATTCACAATTGCTTCAAAGAGAATAAAATACCTAGGAATCCAGCTTACAAGGGATGTAAAGGACCTCTTCAAGGAGAACTACAAACCACTGCTCAGTGAAATCAAAGACACAAACAAATGGAAGAACATACCATGCTCATGGATAGGAAGAATCAATATCGTGAAAATGGCCATACTGCCCAAGTTATTTATAGATTCAATGCCATCCCCATCAAGCTACCAATGACTTTCTTCACAGAATTGGAAAAAACGGCTTTAAAGTTCATATGGAACCAAAAAAGAGCCCGCATTGCCAAGACAATCCTAAGTCAAAAGGACAAAGCTGGAGGCGTCACGCTACCTGACTTCAAACTATACTACAAGGCTACAGTAACCAAAACAGCATGGTACTGGTACCACAACAGAGATATAGACCAATGGAACAGAACAGAGTCCTCAGAAATAATACCACACATCTACAGCCATCTGATCTTTGACAAACCTAAAAACAAGAAATGGGGAAAGGATTCCTATTTAATAAATGGTGCTGGGAAAATTGGCTAGCCATAAGTAGAAAGCTGAAACTGGATCCTTTCCTTACCCCTTATACGAAATTAATTCAAGATGGATTAGAGACTTAAATGTTAGACCTAATACCATAAAAACCCTAGAAGAAAATCTAGGTAGTACCATTCAGGACATAGGCATGGGCAAGGACTTCATGTCTAAAACACCAAAAGCAATGGCAGCAAAAGCAAAAATTGACACATGGGATCTAATTAAACTAAAGAGCTTTTGCACAGCTAAAGAAACTACCATCAGAGTGAACAGGCAACCTACAGAATGGGAGAAAATTTTTGCAACCTACTCATCTGACAAAGGGCTAATATCCAGAATCTACAAAGAACTCAACAAATATACAAGAAAAAAACAAACAACCCCATCAAAAAGTGGGCAAAGGATATGAACAGACATTTCTCAAAAGAAGACATCCATACAGCCAACAGACACATGAAAAAATGCTCATCATCACTGGCCATCAGAGAAATGCAAATCAAAACCACAATGAGATACCATCTCACACCAGTTAGAATGGCAATCATTAAGAAGTCAGGAAACAACAGTTGTTGGAGAGGATGTGGAGAACAGGAACACTTTTACACTGTTGGTGGGATTGTAAACTAGTTCAACCATTATGGAAAACAGTATGGCAATTCCTCAAGGATCTAGAACTAGATGTACCATATGACCCAGCCATCCCACTACTGGGTATATACCCAAGGATTATAAATTACTCTACTACAAAGACACATGCACACGTATGTTTATTGCGGCACTATTCACAATAGCAAAGACTTGGAATCAACCCAAATGTCCATCTGTGACAGACTGGATTAAGAAAATGTGGCACATATACACCATGGAATACTATGCAGCCATAAAAAAGGATGAGTTTGCGTCCTTTGTAGGGACATGGATGCAGCTGGAAACCATCATTCTTAGCAAACTATCACAAGAAGAAAACCAAACACTGCATGTTCTCACTCATAGGTGGGAACTGAACAATGAGATCACTTGGACTCGGGAAGGGGAACATCACACACTGGGGCCTATCATGGGGAGGGGGGAGGAGGGAGGGATTGCATTGGGGAGTTATACATGATATAAACGTCATGCACATGTACCCTAGAACTTAAAGTATAATAAAATAAAAAATAAAAAAATAAAAATAAAAAAAAAATAAAAATAAAACAAAAGGTTTGAACAAGATCCAGTCTTATGGCACAATACTAAAATGCCCAGGATACAATTAAAATAAAATAAAACCTCATCATGCCAAGAATCAGGAAAATCTCAAATGAGAATAGACATCAAGACAGGCTAACACCAAGAGGCGCAGATGTTGGACTTATTCTCCGAAAAGTATTAGAAAAAAAATCATAAAATGTTTTCAAAGAGTAATTAAAACACACTTAAACACAGGAAAACAGAAAGTCTCAGCAAGAAGAGGAGAATTTAAAAAAATGAAACTTTAGAACTAAAAAATACAATAACTGAAATTAAAATCTTAACTGATGCATTCAACAGCAGAATGGAGAG
The DNA here is from genome assembly GCF_009764315.1 of Trachypithecus francoisi. Taxonomy (NCBI): domain Eukaryota; kingdom Metazoa; phylum Chordata; class Mammalia; order Primates; family Cercopithecidae; genus Trachypithecus; species Trachypithecus francoisi. Next base: position 28,244,572 of record NW_022681471.1, read on the forward strand.
GACAGAAGGGAAATCAGTGAACTGAAGACAGAGTAGTAAAAATGATCCAGTCTGAACAACAGAGTTAAAAATAGAAGGAAAACATAAACAAAGCTGCGGGGACCAATAGGATTGTGCCAAAAGATCTGTTATTTCTATCATCAAAGTCCCAGAAGGAGAGGAGAAAGAGACTAAGTCTGCAAATGTATTAAAATGACACCTTTTGTAAGGGGATAACAATTCAAATGACAGAGGATTTCTATGTAGAAAATACAGAGGCTAGAAAAAGTGGTACAAGATCTTTCAAGCACAGAAAATGATCTCAACATACCAACTGAAATACATAGAATAGAATAGTGAATTCAAAAAATTACCCAATTATATGGTATCTGTAAGAAACTCACTCAAATATAATGATATAAGTAGGTTGAAAATAAACATGAATGTTGATAGAATCTTTATTTGTAATAGTCAAAAAATTGAAACAAATAAAAAAGGCCTTCAATAAATAAATGGTTAAACAACCTGTGATACATACAACTCCGCAATAGAAAGGAGAAAACTACTGAAAGGTGCAACAACAACTTATATGGACCTCAAGGGCATTATGCTCATTGAAAAAATCCAATATTGAAATTCCGTTTCATACTGTATGGCTCCATGTATATAACATTCCTGATATAACAGTTATAAATATGGACAAAGGACTATTGGTTTCCAGGAATTGGGGAATGTGGAGGGGGGGGCGAAGAGTGAGTGTGATTATAAAGGGTAGCACAGGGAAGTTAGTGTAGATGGTATAGTTCTGTATCTTAATTGTATCATGATCTGTACCTTGACTGGGGTGGTAGTTGCGCAAATCTATACTTCTGATAAATTGGCAACAAATACATTGTATCAGTTTCCTGATTTTGAGGTGGTAATCCTTGGCTGAAATTGGATGGTTACTTAGAACTTCTCTACCATCATTGTAGCTTCCTTAAATCTATAATTATTTCAACATAAAACATTTTTAAAGCGTATACAGGCCTCCATTTTTGACAAAGTATTTAAAAAGATATTCTGAATAACCCCTATTATGAAAACAACTAAAGTGCTGAGTAAATACCTCAAATCTTTTTAAATACCTAACTGTTTGGCACTGAAATATGGAATTTACTGGAGCCATGTATGAAATGATAGTGGGAATCCTGGGAGGTGAGACAGTACCAAAGTCAGCTTTAATCCTTGGGTTTCTGGAAAATCTTAGAAGAAGTGTGCTTCTATTGTGATGGGTACGTGAAGTACAAAGTACAGGAGATGAAGCCTATAGCCTTCCCAAGGAGGGAAGTCTAATGGGAGATTAATAGCAAGTATAACAGAAGATCATCTGCTTGGGAACTTGCTACAGTACCAGATGGATGAGATGACAAAGGAATTCACTTGTCATGGCCTTTGTACTGGGTAGAGGAAAAAAACAGCGCCCTGAAAAATTATAATATTTGTATGTCATATATTTTATGATACACTAGTATCAAGAGTATATAAATAACCCTTACAACTCAAAAATAAAAAGACAGATATCCTAATTTTAAAATGGGCAGAAGATTTCAATAGACATTTCTCCAAAGAACATATATGAATGATCAATAAGCATAATAAAAGAAGCCCGATCTTATTAGGCATTAGGGAAATACAAATCAAAACCACAGTGAGATACCACTTCACATCCACTAGGAAGGCTGGAATCTAAAAGACAGATAATAACAAGTATTGGTGAGGATGTGGAGAAATTGAAATCATCATACATTGCTAGGATTGTAACATGGTGCAGCCACTTTGGAACAGTTTAGCAGCTGTTCAAAAATGTAAAAATGGAGTCATCATTTGACCCAGCAATTCCACTTCTTGGTATACACCCAAGAAAAATGAAAACATATGTCCACACAAAAATTTGTACAAAAATGTTTATAGCAGCACTATTCACAATATCCCAAAGGTAGCAACAACTTACATGTGGATCAGTGGAAGACTAGATAAACAAAATGTGGCATATTCATACAATGGAATATTATTTGGCCCTAAAAAGAATGCTGCAACACAGATGAAGCTTGAAAACATTATGCTATGTAAAAAACGCTATTAACACAAGACTACATATTATATGATACTATTTATATGAAAGGCTCAGAATAAGCAAACTTACAGAGACAGGAAGTGGACTACTGATTGCCTGGGGCTGGGGGTGTGAGGCTGGAAGGAAATGAAGAGGGAATACTAATGGGTACAGGGCTTCTTATTGGAATGATAGAAATATTCTAAAATTGATTGTGGTGATGGTTGCACAATCGTGTGAACACAGTAAAAACAATGAATTGTATATATAAATGGGTGATTTTATGGTATTTGAATTGTATCTCAATAAAGCTGTTTTTTTAAAAGCAAGTCGAAGGATAAGATGCCATTTGTGTTAATTGATGGGTGATTGAGAGTATTAGTTTAGAAACCTTTTGTCAACAGAGCTGACATTTATATTTACGGAATCCATTACTAATTTAATCAAATAAAATTTATCCTCACTGACAGCCTCGTTCTGTGAGCGAGTCTGCCTTTCCCCAAGATAGTAGAGCACACAGGGACCTTAGTGGTGGCTCTAATGCCCCACATTCCCCACATTGCACAGATGGGAAAATTGAGACTCCGGGAAGAGATGTCACCTGCTACTTAGTAAGTTAGTGCAGAGCAGGGGCTGGAATGTGAATCTCCTCACCCCTGTCCCAGGCTCTTACCACTGTACAACTTGTCATCCACATTCTTATTTCCTTCTCCTTTCCCTTCCTTTCCTTTCCCTCCTCTCCAAAGCAGACCCTATCTTCTCACATATTTGCTTCAGCGTTCTTTTTTCAAAAAAAAAAAGAAAACACATATTCTGGGTATATACCCAAAGGATTATAAATCATGCTGCTATAAAGACACATGCACACGTATGTTTATTGCAGCACTATTCACAATAGCAAAGACTTGGAATCAACCCAAATGTCCATCAGTGACAGACTGGATTAAGAAAATGTGGCACATATACACCATGGAATACTATGCAGCCATAAAAAAAGGATGAGTTCATTTCCTTTGTAGGGACATGGATGCAGCTGGAAACCATCATTCTCAGCAAACAATCGCAAGAACAGAAAACCAAACACCGCATGTTCTCACTCATAGGTGGGAACTGAACAATGAGATCACTTGGACACAGGAAGGGGAACATCACACATCGGGGCCTATCATGCGGAGGGGGGAGGGGGGAGGGATTGCATTAGGAGATATACCTAATGTAAATGACGAGTTAATGGGTGCAGCACACCAACATGGCACATGTATAGATATGCAACAAACCTGCACATTGTGCACATGTACCCTAGAACTTAAAGTATAAAAAAATAAATAAATAAAAATAAAATAAAATAAACCCCCCCCAAAAAAATTCTTCCTTTTCTCTCTCCCTCAACTTGCGCACAACTGTCCTTAGTCTCCTCCGTGATGCAAAGAACTTTCTCTCACCCTCCTTCCAACTTCCTTTTTTTAAAAAAACCAGGGTACTATTTTCTGAAAGAGTGATTTAAAGCTGGTTCTCTATAGTAGACTGTAATCAGGGTCATACTTTCCCTTCAATCCAACATCATTCCTCAAAGTACTGAACACAGCTTCTGGGGTTTGTGTATGAGCATGCCAGGCTGTGAAGAGTGCACATCTAAGGGCGGAGGGGGAGGGGAAGGTTGTCCCACAGGAGTGGAGGTGTAAGTGGGTTGGGCAATTGCCATTCCATGAAGGTCTGAGGCCCTAGCTATGGTTTCTTAATCTTCTCCTTTCCTCCTCTCCTCAGTGCCACTGAGTATCTTTATATTTGAAATGGGCAGTATGTATTTAAATAATTCTGTCTGGAACTTGTACCAAAAACTGCTGTTTTTTCCCCTTATTAGTCTATCTTGTATCTGCAGCCTCTGTTTCTGATTATTTAGAAGGTGACTCACATCTAGCTGTTGGAATGAAGAAGAGAAGAGGCCTTCTAGAGCAAGCCATGTGAGTAGGGGGAGTGGAGAAACTCATCCATGAGAACCTGAGTCATGTTTAGCCACCATGTTGATAGTCCCAGGGAGGCAAGTGGGGCCCTAAGAGGGGTGGGTGCTCTGTGGGATGATATTGTCCCAACAGTAGCATTTTCCACAGCTTGTCAGGGAGGGTGGCCTCTTCAGGGAACCAGGTCTGGGCTGGCCGTCCAGTTCTGACTTTCCTGCTGACTCACTGCTTTTATGAGATCCTCACTTTTCCTTTCACAGTATCTCCAGAACACTAACAAATCAAATTCCTGTATTTCAAACAAAATCACAGCAGACAAATAACTCCAGGAGTTCTCTCCTATAGACAAAGTGATTGCTCCTCCTTTCTATCTTTCCCCAGTATTTCTATACAGCTGGTCTATTTCTATAGTCTTGGTAGATAGCCTAGAGATCATGTCTTCTCTTCCCTCCTCCCGTCTCTTTTCACTTTTTTCTTCCAACACTTTCACCTGGAGGGCGACCAGAGTGAAGGCTATGGCTGCAATAGGTCCAGGATGGATGGGAGTGGAATCTTCCAGGGACCTTGCCTTAGTCAAGGGCCAGGGCTGTGCCTGCCTCTCCCCACCTTTACCAGGTTTCTTGGGCACCAGTCAGAGTCCAGCACATTGTCGTCACTGTGCACAAATGTCCTTAGTCTCCTCTTTGATGCAAAGAACATATAAAGATTCTAATCTCAACCTTCCAGGGACTAAGGTCTCAGGCCGAGTGGGGGGCCCTGGCTGGCCAGCTCATGGCTGTTTCAGTGGGTGAGGCACTTGGCATCTGGAATAACCTATGGCAGTGGGAGTACAGCCTTGAGAAGGCATGGGGCTCATTTGCTGGCTAGGCACCCATGAGCCTTTTCATACCCAGCAGCCTGAGAGGAAACCAGGGAAATCCCTAAGGAAACTACAAGAACTTCAGGAAGGTTACATGGTCAACATACAAAAATGAAGTGTTATTACACATAACTACAAGTAAAAAACGGGGAATCAAAAGTTTGAAATACCATTTTAATAGCTCCAAACACGTAATATGTATGTATAAATCTTAAAAATCATGCATAGGATCTATATGCCGAAAATAACAAAATGGTGATTAAATAAATCAAATATGACTTAAGTAATTAATTAATAGAGACACACACCGTGTTAGTGGACTGGTAGACCCAACCTAGTAAAGATGTCAATTCTCACTCAATTGATCTATATATTCAAAGATAGATCCATCAAAATTGTAGCAGGATTTTTGTAAATATAAATAGGCTGATTCCAAAAGTTCATGGAAGGGAAAAGGAACTAGAATACCTAAAACAATTATAATATGCTGTTAAACACAGATGCAAAAGTCCTCAACAAAATACTAGCAAACTGAATTCAACAGCATATTAACAGAATTATGCACCATGATCAAGTGGAATTTATCCTGGGGATGCAAAAGCTCCTTGATATTGTTCCTGGCAACGACTTTATGACTGTGACTCCAAAAGCTCAGGCAACAAAAGCAAAAATAAACACATGGAGTTCAACCAAACTGGAAAAGTTTCTGCACAGCAAAGGAAACAATTAATGAGATGGAAAGGCAACCTACGGAATTGGAGGAAATACTTGCAAACCATATGTCTGATAGAGAGCTAATATCCAAAATACATAAGGAACTCATATAATTCAACAGTAAAAAAAAATTAAAATAGGCAAATTATCTGAATGGACGTTTCTCTTAAGAAGGCCAAGAGGTATGTAAAAAGTGATCAACATCACTAATCATCAGGGAAATGAAAATCAAAACTACAATGAGATATCATCTTACTTCTTAGAATAGCTATTATCAAAAAGTCAAATGATAAGCTTTGGTAAGGATGGGGATGAAAGAACACCCTTGTATATTGGTTGCCGGGGTCTCTATTGGCACCGACATTATGGAAAACAGTATGGAAGTTTTTCAGAAAATGAAAAATAACCCCCGTGATCCACCAATCCCAGCTCTGGGTAAATATCCAAAGAAATTAAAATTGCGGCCGGGCGCGGTGGCTCAAGCCTGTAATTCCAGCACTTTGGGAGGCCGAGACGGGCGGATCACGAGGTCAGGAGATCAAGACCATCCTGGCTAACACGGTGAAACCCCGTCTCTACTAAAAAATACAAAAAAAAAAAAAAAAAAACTAGCCTGGCGAGGTGGCGGGCGCCTGTAGTCCCAGATACTCCGGAGGCTGAGGCAGGAGAATGGCGGGAACCCGGAGGCGGAGCTTGCAGTGAGCCGAGATCCGGCCACTGCACTCCAGCCCCGGCGACAGAGCGAGACTCCGTCTCAAAAAAAAAAAAAAAAAAAAGAAAAATTAAAATTGGGATCTCAGAGAGACATCTGCACTCCCATGTTCATTGCAGCATTATTCACAGTAGCAAAGGTATGGAAACAACCTACATGTCCATCAGTGGATGGATGGATGAATAAAGAAACTGTTACTCTTCAGACATAAAAAAAATGAAATCCTGTCATATGCAGCAATATGGATGAAATGGGAGGACATTATACTAAGTAAAATAAATCAGGCACAAAAAGACAAATACTGCATGATCTCATTTACATGGGGAATCTAAATAAATCAACCTCATAGAAACAGAGAGTAGAAAAGTGGTTGTCAAGGGCTGGGAGTTGGTGGAAATGGAGGAATCCTGGTCAATGGCTACAAAATTTCAGTCATAAGATGAGTAAGTTCTGGAGATCTGATATACAGCATGGTTACTATAGTTAATAATAATGTATTATATGTACTTGAAATTTGCTGAGAGTAGATCTTAAGTGTATTCACCACATGTAAAAAGTGACTATATAGGCATTTTTATTGTCAAAAAGTTATAAAAAGCATAATAAATTTGGAAGTTTGGAAGAATTACACCCCCTGATTTTATGATAAGCCTACAGTAATCAAGACCTTGTGATGTTGGTTAAGGGATGGACACAGACCAGTGAAACTGAGTAGAGAGCCGAGAAGTACACCCACATAAGTATGGCCTGTAGAGTTTTACCAAGACCTAAAGCAATTCAATTGACACATGTTGGTCGTTTCAATAAATGGTATTGGAACAATTAGATATCCAGGTGTGAAAAGTGTATCATAGACCTAAAGGTTAAGTGAAAAAGAACAACACTTTTAAAGAAAGCATTGCAGAAAATCTCATGACCTGGACTAGGCAAAGAGGTCTTGAACATGACAAAAACAGTAGGATTCATAGAGGAAACAAATAAATTAGAATTTCTCAAAATTAAACACTTTTGCTCTTAGACAATAAAAAGTCAAAAAGTCAACAACAGAGGAGAAGTAAATATTTGCAAATCGTATATCCAACAAAGGATTTGTATCTAGAATACATAATGAGCTCTCAAAACTTAACAATTAAAAAACACGTGACCCAGTTTTTTTGTTGCTGCTTGTTGTTTTGGAGACAGAGTCTCACTCTTTCTTTTTTTTTTTTTTTTTTTTTTTAGATGGAGTCTTGCTCTGTCACCCAGGCTGGAGTGGTGCGATCTCAGCTCAATGCAACCTCCACCTCCCGGGTTCAAGTGATTCTCCTGCTCAGCCTCCTGAGTACAGGTGCGTGCTACCATGCCCGGCTAATTTTTGTATTTTTTTAGTAGAGACGGGGTTTCACCATATTGGTCAGGCTGGTCTCAGATTCCTGACCTCATGATCCACCCACCTCAGCTTCCCAAAGTGCTGGGATTACAGGCATGAGCCACCATGCCCAGCCTAACCCAGTTTTGATAAGGGGCAAAATACCTCAATCAGTACTTCACCAAAGTGGGCATATGATGTAAAATAAGCACATAAAAAATTGTTTTACATCATTAGCCATCAGGAAAACGTAAACTAAAATCAAAATGAGATAACACTACACACATTGGAAAATGATTAAAATTAAAAAATTGACATTACTAAGTGCTAGCAAGGATAAAGAACAACTTGAAACTCATACATTACTGTGGGAATGTAAAATGTTATAGTCATTGCAGAAGATGATTTGGTAATTTCCCAAAAACAACACTTACCATATGACTCAGCAATGCCACTCCTGGGAGAAATAACAATGTTTGTTCACACAAAAGCCTACACCTGAATTTTTATAACAGTTCTATTCATATTTGCACAAAATCTGCAAACAACACAAATATACTTCCATGGGTGTTGGCTAAACAAACTGTGCTGCATCCATACAATGCTATACTACTTAGCAAAAAAAAAAAGAAAGAAAAAAGAAAAAGAAAAAAAAGAAAGATACATACAACTTGGATCAAACTCAAAGGTACTTTTGCTGACAAGTGTACTCATAATAAAATAGCAAGAAAATCCTCTTGATTATTACAGTTCTCATTTCTATCACGGGTCATATCATGGTAGCTGGTTTTCATAACCATCATCTTCTGCTGCCCATTTTGTATCTCTTTTGCCTTCAGCAAGCACCTCAGCTGATCATGGTTCTGTACCTAGCAGGGTGTTCCCTTTTCTCCACATCCTCACCAGCATTTATTACTGCCTGTCTTTTGGATAAAAGCCATTTTAACTGGGGTGAGATGATATGTCACTGTAGTTTTGACTTGCATTTCTCCAATGATCAATGATGTTGGACACCTTTTCATATACTTGTTTGACATCTGTATGTCTCCTTTGGAGAAACGCCTATTCTGATCTTTAGCCCATTTTTAAATTGAATTGTTAGATTTTTTTTCTTATAGAGTTGAGCTCCTTTATATATTCTGGTTACGAATCCCTTCTCAGATGAGTAGTTTGCAAATAGTTTCTCCCATTCTGTGGGTTGTCCCTTGACTTTGGTGATTGTTTCCTTTGCTATGCAGAAGCTTTCTAACTTCATGTAATTCCATTTGTCCGTTTTTGCTTTGGTTGCCTGTACTGGTGGGGTATTACTCAAGAAATCACTGCCGACACCAATGTCCTGGAGAGTTTTCCAAATGTTTTCTTTTAGTAGTTTCAAAGTTTGAGGTCTTAGATTTAAGTCTTTAATCCATTTTGATTTGATTTTTGTATATGGTGAGACATAAGGGTCTAGTTTCATTCTTCTGCAGATGGATATCCAGTTATCCCAACACCATTTATAGAAGAGATTATCCTTTCCCCAGTGTATATTCTTGACACCTTTGTCAAAAACGAGTTCACTGTAGATGTATGGATTTGTTCCTGGGTTCTCTATTCTCTTCCATTGGTCTATGTGTCTGTCTTTATGGCAGTACCAAGCTGTTTTTGTTACTATTGCTTTGTAGTATAATTTGAAGTCAGGTAATGTGATTCCTCCAGTTTTGTTGTCTTTGCTCAGGATAGCTTTGCCTATTCTGGGTCTTTTGCAGTGCCATGTAAATTTTACGAATTTTTTTCTATTTGGGCAAAGAATATCATGGATATTTTCATAGGGATTGTGTTGAATCTATAGATTACTTTAAGGAGTATGTATATTTTGACAATATTGTTTCTTCCAATCCATGAACACGGAGTATCTTTCCATATTTTTATGTCCTCTTCAATTTCTTTCACTAATATTTTATAGTTTTCATTGTGGAGATCTTTCACTTCTTCAGGTAAGCTAATTCCTAGGTATTTAATTTTATTTGTAACGATTATAATGGGATTGCTTTCTTGATTTGTTTTACAGATTGTTCACCACTGGCATATAGAAATGCTAATTTTTGTATGCTGATTAGTATCTGGCAACTTTACTGAATGTTTTTCAGCTCTAATAATTTTTTTGGTTAAGTCTTTAGGTTTTTCCAAATACAAGAACGTATCATCTGCAAACAAGGATAATTTGACTTCTTCCTTTCAGGTTTGGAAGCCCTTTATTTCTTTCTCTTGTCTGATTGCACTAGCTAGGAATTCCAGTACTATGTGAAATAACAATGATGAAAGTGGGCATCCTTGTTATATTCCAGAGCTTACAGGAAAGGCTCTCAGTTTTTCCCCATTCAGTCTGATACTAACTGTGCATCTGTCATATGTGGCTTTTATGGTATTGAGGTATGTTCCTTCTATACTTAGTTTTTTGAGGAATTTTATCATGAAGGATGCTGCATTTTATTGAATATTTTTTCAGTATCAATTGAAATGATCATATGGTTTTTGTCCTTCATTCTGTTGATATGATGTATCACATTGATTGATTTGTGTATGTTGAATCATACTGGCATCCCTGGGATAAATCCCACTTGGTCATGGTACCTAAGCTGCAATATAAAATCCCCTTTACACTTCTCTCTGCTTTTCTCAAGCAGAAAGAGTCTCTCCCTGTAGCCACTACAGCTGGGAAATTGCTGAGTCACACCTGAGGCCAGCACATCTCTGAGTGTCACCCAAGGTCCATAGCAAGTACTGTCTGGGTACCCCTGCTGACTATTCAATGCCCAAGGGATCTTTAATCAGCAGGTGATGAATCCTGCCAGGAATGGTTCCTTCCCTTCAAGGCAGTGGGTTCCCTTCTAGCCCAAGAGGTGTCTAGAAATGGAGATAACTGAATCCTGGGGTCGGATCTTTCCCATACCGTTCTGGTGATAGTGAATAAGTCTCAAGAGATCTGATGGTTTTAAAAACAGGAGTTTCCCTGCACAAGCTCTCTCTCTCTTTGTCTGCCGCCATCCATGTAAGACGTGACTTGCGCCTCCTTGCCTTCCACCATGATTGTGAGGCCTACCCAGCCACGTGGAACTGCAAGTCCAATAAACATCTTTCTTTTGTAACATTCCCAGTCTCAGGTATGCTTTATCAGCTGTGTGAGAAGCAATAAATAAAGAGGGGTTCCCTACTTCATTTCAAGGTTTATAAAGTAACAATAATCAGTATAGTGTGGAATTGTCATAGGATTAGAAACACATAAAAAGAAGAGAATAAAGCCCAGGAATCGATCCACATGTATATGCATATACATAAAAGCCAAGTATTGATAAAGATACAAATGAAGATTAGAGGAGAGAAATGATAGTGTATTCAACTGGGTTGAGAACAATTGGATATCCATATGCAAACCTGAATTTCAATCCATAATTGCTTTCTATCTGTCTGTCTATCTATCTAGCTACCTACCTATCTATCTATGTAAAAAGGGAGAGAAAGAAAGAGATAAAGAATTATCTCATGCGATTATGAGGTCTGGTATATCCCAAATCAGTGAGGCAGGCCAGCAGGCTAGAAACTCACACAACATTTTAATGTTAGTCTTGTGGTAGAATTCTTTTCCAGGAAACCTTGGTCTTTTCTCCTAACACCTTCAACTAACTGGATGAGGCCCATCCACATTATGGAGGTTAAACTGATTTACTTAAAATCAACTGATTGTAAACGTTAATCACAACTACAAAATACCTTCACAACAACATCTAGACTACTGTTTGACCACACAGCTGAGCACTATAGCCTAGACAAGTTGACACATAATACTAATCATTGCACATATCTTGCACCATACAAAAATGTAACTCAAAATGTACCACAGACTTTAAATGCCAAATTTACACTTTTTTTCTAGGACAAAACAAAACAAAATTGTGTTACCTGAGGTTAAGTGTTAGTCAGCTCAGGCTGCCATAACAAAATGCCACAGACTGAGTAGCTGAAACAATAGAAATTTTTTTTTTTTCCCACAGTTTTAAAGTATGGAAGTCCCAGATCAAGAAGTGGTGGAGTTGGTTTCTGGTGATGGCCTTATTCCTGGCTTGTAGATGGCTCTTTCTCAATATGTCCGTTCTTGGCCTTTCCTCTGTGCATGTGCAGAGAGAAAGAGAAACAGAGAGAGAGAGAGAGAGCTAGTGCAGGCACAAAAGTAATTTCTTCTCTCTCTTCTAACTTCTTATAACCACACTAATCCTATGGGATCCATGCCCCGCCCTTATGACCTCTTTTAACATTAATTACTTCCTTAGAGGCCTCATCTCCAAATACAGACACCCTGGGACTGAGGGCTTCACAATATGAATGTAGTGGAGGACATAGCATTAGCAAAGAATGGACATGTAGACTAATAAAACAGAATGGAGCTCAGAAATAGACCTGCACGCAGATAGTCAGATGATTCACAACAAAGGCAATAATGGTGAAAGTACAGTTTTTCCAACAAAAGGTGCCAAAAATTAGATATCTATACACAAATTATAATAACCTAGACACATCCTTACATATTCCACGAAAATAACTCAAAATACATCATACGCCTAATGCAAAATGCAAAAACTATACAACTTTCTATAAGAAAACATAAGAGAAAATTCACATAACTTTGAGTTCAGTGGTGAGTTTTTAAATTCAACACCAAAAGCATGATCAATGAAAGAAAAATTTGCCAAGTTGATTTTATTAAAATAAACATCATGTGCTCTTCAAAGGACAATGTTAAGAAAATGAAAACAGAAGCCACAGACTAGCAGAAAACATCTGTGGTACATATATGTGATAAAGAACATGTGTCTACAACATACACAAATTCTTAAAGCGCAATGATAGAAAAAAATGAAAATAGTCAAAGATCTGAACACACTCTACACAAAAGAAGATACACACATGGCAAATAAGCATAATAAAAGTACTGAGCATCCTTTCTCATTAGATAATTTTGTACCAAAATGAGATACCACTACACACCTATTAGAATGTCCAAAATCCATAAAAAAGCAAAACAAAGAAAACAAAACCAAGACCAATTGCCAGTGAAGGTGTGAAGCAACAGAAACTCTCATTCATTGCTGGTGGAAACGCAACATGGTACAGCCACTTTGGAAGATAATTGGGCGTTTCCTTAAAAAACTGAACATAGACTTAGCATAAGATTCAGCAGTCATAATCAATTTACCCAATTGATTTGAAAAATTGTCTACATAAAAAGTTGTATATGAATGTATACAAAAGCTCATTTCATAATCATCAAAAATAGAAGCATCCAAAATGTATTTCATTTCGTGGTTATATATATATACACAACCAGACAATGATACTACTACTCCTCAGTGAAAAGGAATAAGTTACAAGACACACAAAGTTATACATGACTCTTCAGTTCATTATGTTAGGTGAAAGAAACTAGTCTAAAAAGGCTATATAGTGTAAGATTCTATTCATATGACATTCTGGAAAAGGCAAAATTATAAAGATGAAAAACCTGTCAGTGGTATCCACGGGGTTATCTGACAAGCACAAGGGATTTATCAGGGCAGTCAAACTAGCATGGTAATACTGTAATGGTGGTTGCATGCTTGCTTTCATCTGAATATTTGTGTTGCCACAAAATTCATGTGCTGAAATACCAAGGTGATGGTAGTAGGTAGAATGTGGGATATTTGGAGAATGACTCGATCATTAGAGCAGAGTCCTCATGAATGGGATTAATGTTTTTTTAAAATACACCCCACAGAGATTCCTTGCCCCTTCTTCCATGTGAGGACATAGGGAAAAGGCAGCTGTCTATGAACTAGGGAGCAGGTCTCCACCAGACATGAAATCTGCCAGCACCTTGATCTTGGACTTCCCAACCTCCAGAAGGTGAGAAATAAAGTTGTGTTGTTTATAAGCCACCCAGTCGACACTACTTCTGTTATGGAAGCCCAAATGGACTAAGACAATGGCACGAGGCATTTGTCAAAACCTATAGATCTTTAAAGCACAAAGAGTGAAGCTTAATGTACATGAATTTTAAAAGTAACTTAAGAAGTTGGAGAATCATGGGACAGAATGTAGAATGTTCCACACACACACAAACCTACCTAGCTGTATTACAGATGTATGAAACCACCGCAGTGAAGCAAGGAGGGGGAAAGTTACCATATTTGGGTACTCCCTCAAATAAATATATTTTTTATAAAGTATAAGGCCTCCAGATAAGCGTTAAAATAGTTGAACATTTGATAATCATTTATATAATTTTTCAGATATGTAAACTATTAGGATTTTGTTTAATAGAACGTCCTTGTCTTTTAAAAATGCATATAGAATTATTTAGAGATGAAATGGTATAACGCCTTAGATTTGCTCCATGTTATTCCACAAGCTGATATGCAGGTAGGCAAGTGTCTAACTGGAACCAGATTTGCTATGTATTTAAAGCTGTCCATGCGCGGTGGCTCAAGTCTGTAATCTCAGCACTTTGGGAGGCTGAGGTGGGCGGATCATGAGGTCAGGAGATCGAGACCAACCTGGCTAACATGGTGAAACCCCATCTCTACTAAAAATACAAAAAATTAGCCGTGCATGGTGGCCGGTGCCTATAGTCCCAGATACTCCAGATGCTGAGGCAGGAGAATGGCGTGAAACCAGGAGACGGAGCTTGCAGTGAGCCAAGATTGCGCCACTGCACTCCAGCCTGGGCGACAGAGCAAGACTCTGTCTCAAAAAAAAAAAAAAGAAAGAAAAAAAAGCCATTAAAAGTGAAATCCTAAATGAAACTGACCACTTTGTAGAAATAAAATAAATCAGTAATGAAACTGATCCAAAAAGAAAAAAAAACATTAATTAAACTATAAAACTGAAACTGTACAATATTCAAAGCTCAAGCCACCGTCAAACATTCCAAGTTAGGCAATATTGGAGTCCAATTCTACCAAATGATCAGGGATAACTAACCAACATCTTATCTCATCTCTTCTAGGACACACAAAATATTGACAATTGTTCAATTCATTCTCCCAGACTAGCCCTCCTGGATTCAAAAACCAGATGAGGACCACATCCCACCCAGATGGAAAAAAAAAAAAAAAGCACATTAAGTAAGCTCCCTTACATAGCAGTAAACATCCTTCGTAAATTACTAGCATATTAAATGAATAATCAAGCCCTGCCCAAGGAAATAACATACGGTTTAATATTAGGGAAAAAAAAAAACTGTTTCATTGTAATTCCTTGCATACAAAATGGAGGAGAAAAAATTTGATCATGTCAATGGGTACAGAAAAAGCTTTGTTAAAGAAATTTAATATGACTTCATGGTAAAAAAAAAAAGTGTTTATTTAACCTATATTCAAAGAGAACTTCCATTTCCTAAAATCAACAGCAAACATACTTAAATGTGAAACATCCAAAGATTATCATTCAAGTCAGGAACGAGAAGTAGATGTAGGCTATTACCTCTACATTTGAAATCAGGACTGAGACACAAAGAGCTATAATTATCAAAATGAGTAAGTGGTATGAATATTGGAAAAACATGTAATGTTAAGTGATAATACCATTATCGATCTTGGAAATTCAAAGAAAAAGGTATGTGGAATATTCAAGTGCATCAGCCTACAGAACGAGGTGCACAACAGATTACTACAGCAAAATCAAAATCTTCACTTCATGAAAGCAATAACTACAACAATTAATAGACAATATGCCATTTGCAATAGCAACAAAATTCAAGAATAACCTGAAAAGAAGTCTAATAAAAATGTATAACGTCTTTATAGAGACAGCTATCGAAGTATACTGACATATTCAGATAAAAGAAAGCTTGAAATACATAGAGGAATATAACATATTCATTCACGGGGAACACAACAGTGTAAAAATGTAAACTCAGTTTAAATTATTTACAATTTAGTGACTTACCTGTAGCTGCCAACATTACAACAAAATAGGGCTGCTGTGCTCTGCTTCCCAAGTCAAACCTGGAAAATTACAGAATGGAAACAGAAAGTAAAAAACCAGTATCAGCAACAAAATCTACGTAACAAAACAGGGACAGCCCAGGGTGAGACTGAAGACCTTGTTGAGTTGGTACTTGTGTTTGACACTTGCAGTGTCAGTTGGAGGGGGTTAGCGGCAGGGATGTTGGGGAGGTTTGTAGCCTGCCTAGATGGCAGATGAAAGAATGGGTAGAATAAAAGTTTTAAAATTTCCACTTCACTTCATTGCACAATCTGAGGCAGTCCCTGAAAACACGATGCCAAGAGCCCTAGTGTAATAGCAGAACACCAGGAAAATTGGGTTGGTTAAGGTAGTATGGCTCCAGAGTTCTGCTAATAACAACCTGAAACCAACACAGTGGGAGAGGAAATACGTTTAAAAAAAAAATTCTTTCAACAGAACACAAAGACTGGAATAGAGGTAGAATAAGATATCAGAGTGAATCATGCATACTAAGGTAGGTGTTAGTTCATAGAAATAAATATACATATTGCTACCTACATATATACTTGTAGGATATGTAAACCCTATTTCTTCGATTTAGAGAATAAATCATTCGGTACCAAAAGTTTGCCAAGTGTAGCTCTGGCTGGGGAGGAGCCCCCGTGGGAAGGTGTGCGTCTTCTCCCAGAGGTCACTACAACCGCGGGGGCTGCCCCCCTGCAGGGAGCACCCGACCTGGGACCCGTAGCCATTCTCTACAAGGGGTGCAGCTATGCAAATGCTCAGAGGTGTCAGAAACAGAGCATCTCCTGCCCATCACTTCATCCAACAGCCAGGGGTGAGGAAGAGGACCCTCTTGAGTGAAGACAGAGGGTCCACAGCCCCCCTCACCTCGCCACATAGAGGGACCACAGAATCCAGTTCAGCCCCTCTTGTCAGCTCTGGTAAACGCAGGCATTGATGTCACCCCGACCACACCCCTCCCCCCAATGCCACTTCGGGGGGACTCAGAGTCAGAGACTTGGTCTGAGGGGAGCAGACACAATCGGCAGAGGATGGCCGTCCAGGCTCGGCCAGGCATTCAAGTCAGGACCCTGAGGGATGACCAAAGGCCCCTCCCACCCCCAACTCCCCCGACCCCCCAGGATCTATAGCCTCAGGATCCCCATCCCAATCCCTGCCCCTCCCCCATCACCATCTTCGTGCTCACCCTCATCTCCATCCAGATCCCCATCCAGGCCGAATCCAGTTCCACCCCTGCTGTGAACCCAGGGAAGTACGGCTGCCCGGATGTGACGCCACTGACTTGCGCATTGGCGTCAAGACGACCGCGAGATTCTCGCCCTGAGCAACGGTCTGATGTCGGCGTAGGGAAGCAGGCCCAGGCTTGGTGAGGAGGCAAGGTGAGACGCTGAGGGAGGACTGGGGCAGGTCTCATCCCAGACAGAGGGCCCCAAATAATCCAGCACTGCCTCTACTGCCCGGCCTGGACCACTCTGCAGGGGAAGACTTCCAGGCTGGGTCGCCACCTCCTTACCCTGCCATCCCCCACCAGTATAGCCACAGGGAACTCTAGAGACAGAGCTTAATGTGGCCAGGGCAGGGCTGGTGAGAAGAGGTCAGGGCCCACGCTGTGCCAGGAATCAAGGTCAGGACCCGGAGAAGGGACTGAGGGAAACCTAACCCCCACCCTCACCACCATTCCCATCCCCCAACACCAAGCCCACCCCCATCACCCATTCCCCATTCCCATCCCCACCCCCACCCACATCCTGGCAGAATACGGGCTTTGCCCCTGGTATCAACTCAGGGAAGCTCCGGGAATGGCACCAGGCCCGTGAGTCCTGAGGTTCACATCTACGGCGAAGGGAGGGAACGGGTTCGGTATGGTCAATACCGCCTTTGGGAAGCAGCAAAAGGGCCCAGGCCCTCCTGGAAGATAATGGAGTCCTGAGGGGACCCAGCATGCCAGGACAGGGGGCCCACGGTACCCCTGTCTCAAACTGAGGCACCTTTTCATTAGGCCACGGGAATCCTAGGCATGCAGAGCCACTTCAGCAGGGCGTTGGGGCCCAGCCCTGCCAGGAGTCAAGGGGAGGAAGAAGAGGGAGGACTAAGGGGACTTTGCAGTCCAGATCAGTGGGAACCTTGGTCTGGGGGATACTGGGCACAGTGGCCGAATGTGTCCCGTGCTGGTTGCGCCTTCAGGGTGACAGAGGGTTGAGGGCTGTGGCCTGAGGAGTAGGACTTCAGGTCAGCAGAGGGAGGAATCTCAGGATGTGCAGGACCCAAGATGTACCCCCAAGGCGCCCCCATCTGGTCGACAGATGCAGAGATCTTAGGATCTGCAAAGTGTCCAGGTGAGAAGCCTGAGGGAGGATTGAGGGTACCCCTGGGACAGAATGCGGACTGGGGGTCCCATAAAAATCTGCCCTGCTCCTGCTGTTACCTCAGAGAGCCTGGGCAGGGCTGTCAGCTGAGGTCCTCCATTATCTTAGGATCATTGAAGTCAGGGAAGGGGAGGCCTTGGTCTGAGGGGGTTGCACTCCGGTAAGTAGAGGGAGGCTCTCAGACCCTGCCAGGTGTGGAGGTGAGGCAGTGTCCTCAGGTCACAGAGTAGAGGGGCCTGAGATAGTGCCAATAGTGAAGGTTTGCCTTGAATTCACACCAAGGGCCACACCCGCCCAAGAACACATAGGACTACAGAGCGCCTAACCTCAACCTCAATACTTTCAGTCCAGCCCTAGCATGCACTGGCTGGCTGTACCCTGAGGAGCCCTCTCACTTCCTTCTTCAGGTTCTGAGGGGACAGGCTGACAAGGAGGACCAGAGGCCCCTGGAGGAGCACGGAAGGAGAAGATCTGTAAGTAAAGCTTTGTTAGAGTCTCCAAGGTTCAGTTCAGTTGTCAGCTGAGGGCTCTCACACACTTCCTCTCTCCCCAGGCCTGTGGGTCTCCATTGCCCAGCTCCTGCCCACATTCCCGCCTGCTGTCCTGACCAGAGTAAATATGTCTCTTGAGCAGAGGGGTCAGCACTGCAAGCCTGAAGAAGGCCTTGAGACCCAAGGAGATGCCCTGGGCCTGGTGGGTGCGCAGGCTCTGCTACTGAGGAGCAGGAGACTGCCTCCTCCTCTTCTACTGTAGTGGAAGTCACCCAGGGGGAGATGCCTGCTGCTGAGTCACCGGGTCCTCCCCAGAGTCCTCAGGGAGCCTCCACCCTCCCCACTACCATCAACTACACTCTCTGGAGCCAATCTGATGAGGACTCCAGCAGCCAAGAAGAGGAGGGGCCAAGCGCCTTTCCTGACCTGGAGTCCGGCTTCCAAGCAGCACTCAGTAGGAAGGTGGCTGAGTTGGTTCATTTTCTGCTCCTCAAGTATCGAGCCAAGGAGCCAGTCACAAAGGCAGAAATGCTGGAGAGTGTCGTCAGAAATTGCCTGTACTTCTTTCCTGTGATCTTCAGCAAAGCATCTGATTGCTTGCAGCTGGTCTTTGGCATCGAGCTGATGGAAGTGGACCCAGTCGGCCACTTGTACATCTTTGTCACCTGCCTGGGCCTCTCCTACGATGGCCTGCTGGGCGACAATCAGATCATGCCCAAGACAGGCCTCCTGATAATCGTCCTGGCCATAATCGCAAAAGAGGGCGACAGTGCTCCTGAGGAGAAAATCTGGGAGGAGCTGAATGTGTTGGAGGTGTTTGAGGGGAGGGAGACAGTATCTTTGCGGATCCCAGGAAGCTGCTCACCCAAGATTTCGTGCAGGAAAACTACCTGGAGTACCGGCAGGTGCCCGGCAGTGATCCTGCATGCTACGAGTTCCTGTGGGGTCCAAGGGCCCTCATTGAAACCAGCTATGTGAAAGTCCTGTACCACATGCTAAAGATCAGTGGAGAGCCTCACATTTCCTACCCACCCCTGCATGAATGGGCTTTGAGAGATGGGGAAGAGTGAGTCCGAGTACGCGGTGCAGCCAGGGCCAGTGGGAGGGGTCTGGGCCAGTGCACCTTCCAGGGCCCCATTCATTATCTTCCACTGCCTCCTGTGACATCAGGCCCATTCTTCACTCTTTGAAGAGAGCAGTCAGCATTCTTAGTAGTGGGCTTCTGTTCTATTGGATGACTTGAGATTTATCTTTGTTTCCTGTTGAAATTGTTCAAATGTTCCTTTTAACGGATGGTTGAGTGAACTTTAGCATCCAAATTTGTGAATGACAGTAGTCACACATAGTGCTGTTTATATAGTTTAGGAGTAAGAGTCTTGTTTTTTATTCAGATTGGGAAATCCATTCCATTTTGTGAATTGTGATATAACAGCAGTGGAAAAAGTATTTGCTTAAAATTGTGAGCGAATTAGCAATAACATGCAAAAGATAAACAACTCAATACATTAAAAGATAGTTAATTCTTGCCTGATACCTCAGTCTATTCTGTAAAATCAAACAAATATGCATACCTGGATTTCCTTGGCTTCTTTGAGAATGCAAGAGAAATTAAATCTGAATAAATAATTCTTCCTGTTCACTGGCTCATTTCTTTTCCATTCACTCAGCATCTGCTCTGTGGAAGGCCCTGGGTTAGTAGTGGAGATGATAGGGTAAGCCAGACTCACATAGGGTTGTAGAGTCTAGGAGCTATAGTCATATATTAAGGTGGGGAGAAGTCCTGTAAGATGTACAGGAAATGTAAGAGAGGGGTGAGGGTGTGGGGCTCCAGGTGAGAGTGGTGGAGTGTAAATGCCCTGAGCTGGGGCATTTGGGGCTTTGATAACTGCAGTTGGATCTGAAGGAGCTGACTCTAATGAAGCTGGGTGGGTGCAGGACCAAATTTTCAGGGGGTGTGAGATAAGCCTGGAATGGAAAGCAACTCTGAGCAGTTTCTTTAGAATGGGGAATGAACCGAGAGGAGTCTCCACCTGGGGCAGGAATGGAAGGTGTCCTGTGCTTTTGTCCCACTGCTATTGAACACAGCCCAAGATGCACGTGATGGACACCCATCATCTGCAAGGGTTTCCTGAGCGATGAGGCTGAATTCCCCGGGAAGCGTGGCCCAGAAGCCACTGGCCAGGTGCTTTTCTGCCAGGCAGGGAGAGCCAGAGCTGACTCCATGAAAAAGGCATTCTAACTAGGTTATCTCAAGTGCAATTTGACCAATTGTAAGCACGGGCTAGATTTTGGATGGTAACAAAATGGATGAAAATAGTGGATTGGGTGGGAAAGCAGCTGGGAGAGGGGGAAGGAGTTGGTCTTTGACTCACATTCTAGGAGTTTAGAGCTGCACCTGTCTGGGCAAAACTCCCACACACTCAAATTTTGAAGTGCTTTCTCTGAGAGGAAATACTTAACTGAATTTTACGGAAGAAGCTTCCTTTTTGGGCTAATTATTCTAATACCTATTGAGCTGTATATTCTCTGATAAGTCCTGGAGAACTACGACAACAAAAAAATCCCAGTGTTAGGGCCTGGGGTTAAAAAATATGAGAAATAACAGCCATCAGCCATTCGTTAACTTCTAATCTATACCAGGCCCAGAGCCAGGTGCTTCACCTGCGTTGCATACACTCCAAGTGTCCTACTAGACAGGCCTTATCACATCTGCTTACAGATGAAGAATCCAAGGCTCAGGGTTTGTGAATTGAGACCTAAAACAGGGTATTTATGGGTATTTCACAGGATCACGTGGCTAGTCAGGAACAGAGCAGAACCCGACCCCTGTTCTGAATTCCTTTAGAGCCATGCTGTTCCCACTTCTCCCAGCCCAAGGCTGACCTCCTGACGGGTACTTCATCTTTCATCTCAGCACGCACCATGTCTCTCAGATGACAAAAAGAAGGACCTTGAGGCCAGCATAGTGAAGCAGGCGTGGAACGCAACAATGACAATCAAACACCATTTGGGGCTGGTGTGCGCTGGGTTCCCTGAGAGCTGACGCTGCCCAGATGTGGGCATTTCTGTGCAGCCCCAGCACTTTCAGAATTACAGCACATTTCCTCGGGTCACTTCCATGTATCCTGTCTGACTCTGGAACCTACCTGGCCTGCTGATCAGCTCGTCACTGGTCCCCACAGAACAGCCCAGAATCCGCTACTCACCTCCTGACAGGGAGCATTCCTTTTCCCTGTATAAGTCCTCTGGCTGTCCCATCTCTCACCCAGGAAGCCATATGATATCAACAATCCTTTTGATATAAAAATTCACGTGGGGACAGTGACATTTAGACACCTGGTTACGACTCTGGTTGTCTTCAACACACTCTCTAATTGTTTTCTGAATGGGCTGAGTAGTTTGCTTTGCCATATTATCTAAGGGTTCTTGTGTGATATCACCCTGAAGTCAGAGGAATTTGGAACCACCTTGATACTTGAAATCAAGCTTTCACAGTGCCTCCTTTTGGAATTCGCCTCTAAATACATGCACAGATAATGGTCAAAGAGCAAATCATCCCTCATGAGTATTAGATGAGAAAAACCTTGGAAATCCCAGTAGAACAAACATCTACTTACTGAGACTGAATTCCTAAATATCTGGAGTCCTCCAGGAGTTTAAAAAAGATTCCTTGAAAACATGTCAACTCTCATGAAAGAGGAATAATTAAGCAGCCTTCTGTTTCTTGTCTGTTTACCTGCTCCACGGGAAAGTACTGGCCTTCAGTGTGCGTAAAGGCACCAGACAGGTGTTCAGGCGCGTGGAGGATAGCACAAATTCACAGGTTAACATTTTGACCGGAATCAAATGGAGGAAAATTTCTCAGCTTACTATGGATTTAAAGGGTATTGCAAAGTAAAGGCTTCCTGCTGAGACTTTTAAGATTATTGGGCAGTTAGTTGTGATCGTATATGTGAAAACATCAGTCACATATTTGACACTGGAAAAAGTTGGAGAATGTCACGGCAAATTTGGCCTTCTCAGAAACTTCTCCTAGAAATGAGATGGGTAGTGTAATACCAAATAATCATAGTTGCTTTTTGTTGAGCACCTACTGTGTAACAGTTTATGGGGGAGGGTATCCTACTCACCCACATTTTGTCTTTGTCTCCTTCCTGGACACATGGGAACAGTAAAGTCCTTGTAGTTAGAAAGGGCCATGTGACTTTTCCATTACACCAATATATGAGCAGAAGCATCGTTTGTCACATCCAGGCATTTGGGAGCCAGTGTGTCATTTCCACACTTTCTGCCACTTTCAACAGCAAACATGGCAGCTTCATCTTGAGATGGCAGAATCACAAGGTGGAAGTAGCTTGGGTCCCTGGGTCCCATGAGAGTGGAGATCCCCTGGCAAACTGCATCAGAACTTATTTGCACGTAAAATAAACTTCTGTTGTGGCAAGCCATTCATGGTCGTTCTGTTGCATTGGCTAGCAGTTTCTTAAACTGACATGGCTAGTATTGCTGTTGTCAGGATTAAATATTTTTTATTTAAAATGTAGTAGCGCATATATTCTTATTGCAAAAATTATAGAAATGTAGATAACTCAGAATTTTTTTTTTACAAAGCTCCTCCACAGTTAACATCACCTCCCCCCGCACAGGTCACCACAATTAACAATCTTGTGTATTATTTTACTGCTTATTGTAGTCTTTTCACTGACAAATAAACCATAACAATATAGTATTTTTATTTAATATACAAGAACAATGACATACATACTGATCTGCTTTTATCACTTTATAAAACAGATATAGTATCTTTTGACAACAGTATAGATAGATTAGATAGATAGCTAGATAGATAGATAGATAGACAGACAGACAGATCTTTCTCACTTTTGAAACCACTTTCTTAATTCTAAATTAGGCATGCACCATATTTAATAAAACTCTTTCTTCCTAATGGACATGTAAGTCGTTTCCCATTTGCGTGCGATAAATAGAATAAAATCAACATCTGAATATGAATTTTAGGCAAACATGGTTTTCTTCTAAGACGGATATATTAACATGAACATTGAGTTAAAATGAAAGGGTGAAAATAGTTTTAACATTTAAAATATTTCTAAAATTGTATTACAAAAATGCTGTGCCAATTCAAATTCTCATAAAAATCACAATCAGTTTAAAATTCTGAAATGTGGACAGGACATTTCTTCTCTGCTTTGAGAAGGATTTGGTCAGACTGAAGAGGAGCCAGGTAATGACAGCAGACAGGAGACCCTCAGCCCATAAGGGAGGATCCAGGGGAGAGCCATTGCTGGCGTCCATGAGAGAGATCACATACGAAACCAAGTCCACAGAGCCCCAGGCAGGCTGGCACTCCGAGTTCTAAATCCAGAGTTCAGGCCAGTGGGGTCAGGGACCTAAGGGGGAGAAGAGGGAGGGGAAGGGGGAAGACAGGACAATGAACAGGAATAGGCTTGGGAAATCCCGGCACTATCATCACCAGCTGGAGGGGGCCCTGTGATCTGAGTGGGCAGGCCTGTTGGCTGAATGCACCAGGGCTGTGCTGGTCAACCTTCCTGCCCTCAGAATCCCCTTCCCTGTCTCAGGAAGATCTTGGCTGACTCCCTGCATCATTCTGGGTCAGCTACCTCTCTTGAAAACTCCAGTGGTCCTTTGCACCTTCACCAGCATCCCAGATCTGGGAGATGCCATCATGCCTGCTGGGGGCTGGTGTTCTATCCCCTGGGGATCCTCCATAGAGTCTGGGCTATGTGAGTGGGTTGCTGACTGATGACCAAATGCCGAGACAGGCCAGGAATGCGGATGAGCAGTTGAAAGGGGCAGTGGGGCTGCATGGAGGAGAAATGGGAGGAAGAGTGCCCTGGGACTAGTCAGCTCAGACTCTGCAGATGAAGGATTGGCTGTGGATGTGCCCTGAAAATGATCCAGGTGGCGACTGTGTCTCAGATGGACTTCTGTGGCTTCTGAACTCTTGACACACAAGGGGACAGGTGTCCTAGGGCAGTGATT